>NC_134359.1:237017915-237324165 GCF_048569485.1 Anomaloglossus baeobatrachus | reverse complement strand
TGCTTCCATTGCTGCCACCATCTTCCCCAGGAAGTGCATGAGGCGCCTCAAGGGGTGTGACTGGCCTTGAAGGAGAGATTGTACCCCTGTCTGTAGTGACCGCTGCTTGATCAGCGGAAGCTTCACTATCGCTGAGAGGGTATGAAACTCCATGCCAATGTATGTGAGCGATTGGGCCGGTGTCAGATTTGACTTTGGAAAATTGATGATCCACCCGAAACTCTGGAGAGTCTCCAGGGTAGCGTCGAGGCTGTGTTGGCATGCCTCTAGAGAGGGTGCCTTGATCAACAGATCGTCCAAGTACGGGATCACCGAGTGACCCTGAGAATGGAGGACCGCTACTACAGTAGCCATAACCTTGGTGAAAACCCGTGGGGCTGTTGCCAGGCCGAATGGCAGTGCCACGAACTGCAGGTGTTCGTTTCCTATGGCGAAGCGCAAGAAGCGCTGGTGCTCTGGGGCAATCGGAACGTGGAGATAAGCATCTTTGATATCGATCGATGCAAGGAAATCTCCTTGGGACATTGAGGCGATGACGGAGCGAAGGGATTCCATCCGGAACCGCCTGGTCTTTACGTGTTTGTTGAGAAGTTTCAGGTCTAGGACAGGACGGAAAGACCCGTCCTTCTTTGGGACCACAAACAAGTTGGAGTAAAAACCGTGGCCCTGTTGATGAAGAGGAACAGGGACCACCACTCCTTCTGCCTTCAGAGTGCCCAGCGCCTGCAGAAGAGCCTCGGCTCTCTCGGGAGGCGGAGAAGACCTGAAGAATCGAGTCGGGGGACGAGAGATGAACTCTATCTTGTAACCGTGAGACAGAATGTCTCTCCCCCAGCGGTCTTTTATTTGTGGCAGCCAGGTGTCGCAAAAGCGGGAGAGCCTGCCACCGACCGAGGATGCTACTAGAGGAGGTAGAAGTCATGAGGCAGCCGCTTTGTTAGCGGTGCTCCCAATGGCCTTTTTAGGACGTGACTTAGACCGCCATGCATCAGAGTTCCTTTGTTCTTTCTGAGACCTTTTGGACGAGGAGAATTGGGACCTGCCCGCGCCCCGAAAGGACCGAAACCTCGACTGCCCTCTCCTCTGTTGGGAGAGGTTCTGCTTGGGCTGGGGTAAGGATGTAGCCTTTCCCTTGGATTGTTTGATGATTTCATCCAGGCGCTCGCCAAAGAGCCTGTCGCCAAAAATTGGCAAACCGGTTAAACGCTTTTTTTTTTGGAAGCGGAATCTGCCTTCCACTCCCGTAGCCACAAGGCCCTGCGGACTACTACCGAATTGGCGGTCGCAACTGCCGTACGGCTCACAGAGTCCAGGACAGCATTCAAAGCGTAAGACGCAATTGCCGAGGTCTGGGAGGTAATGGAAGCCACTTGTGGCGCGGCCGCTTCAATTTTCGCTTGACCTGCTGATATAGCTTGTAGCGCCCATACGGCTGCGAATGCTGGGGCAAAAGAAGCTCCGATAGCTTCATAGATGGATTTCATCCAGAGCTCCATCTGCCTGTCAGTGGCATCTTTAAGCGAGGCCCCATCTTCCACTGCAAGTATGGATCTAGCCGCCAGTCTGGAGATTGGAGGATCCACTTTGGGACATTGAATCCAACCTTTAACCACTTCCGGGGGAAAAGGATAACGTGTATCCTTAAGGCGCTTAGAGAAACGCTTATCCGGACAAGCATGGTGATTCTGGATTGCCTCTCTGAAATCAGAGTGGTCTAGAAACATACTCTGTGTACGCTTGGGGAACCTGAAGCGAAATTTCTCCTGCTGAGAATCAGACTCCTCCGCCGGAGAGGCTGAGGGAAGAATATCCAGCAACTGATGAATGGATGCAATAAGATCATTCACTATGGCGTCCCCGTCTGGAGAATTAAGATTGAGAGCGCTCCCAGGATCAGAATCCTGATCAGCTGTTTCCGCATCATCAACCAGAGAATCCCCCCGCTGAGACCCTAAACAATATGATGTCGAGGGAAATTCTAAGCGGGCTCGCTTAGACGATCTGGGGCTAGGTTCTAAGTCCGAACCCTCCGTCTGGGATGTATGAGATACCCCGTGAGGACATTGTTGGTCCAACTGAGGGGGGTCAGGGAACAATGATTCAACAGAGTCCCTTTGCTGAGATACCGGTCTGGACTGCAAGGCTTCTAGTATCTTAGCCATAGTCTCAGAGAGTTGATCCTTAAAGGCTGCAAACTCAGTCCCCGTCACCTGGACAGTGTCAACAGGTGGCTCCCCCTGGGCCCCTCTTAGCAGAGGATCCGGCTGAGGAAGTGTCACAGGGGTCGAACACTGTACACAATGAGGGTCAGTTAGCTGGGTCTTACATGCGGCGCAGGCAACATAATAAGCCTGTGTTTTGGCACCCCTGCCTTTTATGGGCGCCATGCTATAGTTTTCCCTGAGTAACACAATAGGGTATATAGCCAGAAAGAACTGTGCTCATACAGTGTAAATTATATACAGTACACAAATAATGTACCCATACAATACAGCACCATGGGGCTAGCACCACATGTGCTGTTTACCAGCCGCCTAAGCGGTTGTGAGGCCACCAGAGACCGTGTCTGGGTCTCCCATGAATATGTCCCTCTCTGCAGCGTCGGTGGAGCTGACAGGAATGGCTGCGGCGTCCTGACGAGCTGAGGAAGCTGTGGGCGTGGCCTAGAAAGAGCGCGAAACGGGCGCTCACACTGTGCACGGTGAGGGGAGTGGAGCATGTAAATCATACTCCAGCCCTCATTGCTGCTCGCTCCGTGCAGCGTCCCGCCCTTCCCCTGCCTGTCAGGGCTGAGGGCGGGAGAGAAAAAGGGAAACTAGGCCGCAATGAAGCCGGGGACTGTAGTAATAAACGCGGCCGCTGTAAAAGCGCGGTCGCGTGAAAGTCCCCGGCGAACTACAAGTCCCAGCCGCGCCGCAGTGTCCCGTGGCAACGGCGGTCAGTGCGGTAGCCCTTACATATAAACACACTCAGCGACGCTGAGTGTGTAATGGCACATATAGACCCGGTCAGCGCCGCGGTCCCCGGTGCACTAGCACACCCAGCAAAGCTGAGGTGATGCCGTGCGCGGTCCCCATAGGGATACAGAGTACCTTTAAGATGCAGGGCCATGTCCCTGAACGGTATCGGCTCCTATCCATCAGGCTCCACAGGAGTTGTGGATGAAGCCCGGTCTCAGTGCCTGGAGACCGATAAGATCCCACTTCACCCAGAGCCCTAAGGGGGATGGGGAAGGAAAAACAGCATGTGGGCTCCAGCCGCCGTACCCGCAATGGGTACCTCAACCTTAACAACACCGCCGACAAAAGTGGGGTGAGAAGGGAGCATGCTGGGGGCCCTATATGGGCCCACTTTTCTTCCATCCGACCTAGTCAGCAGCTGCTGCTGACTAATCTGTGGAGCTGTGCTGTGCGTGTCTGACCTCCTTCGCACAAAGCAAAAAACTGAGCAGCCCGTGGGAGCACGGGGGGTGTATTGGCAGAAGGGGAGGGGCCTAACACTTTTAAGTGTAGTACTTTGTGCGGCCTCCGGAGGCATAGCCTATACACCCAATTGTCTGGGTCTCCCAATAGAGCGAAAAAGAAAAGATAATTTCAACCGATGAATAAGCATTTTGCTCGTTCCTCAGGTGATCAGCAGCTTGTTTTACATGCCAAGGTAGTGGAGAAAACAGTGTTTTTAAGTGCGCTGGTTTACAATAATACTTCAACGCAAAAGCAGCTACAAGGACTGACAAGGACAGGAGGGGGGGAAATAAGGGTTTCCAAAGTAATTAGTGTTTGCTGCATTTCAACCAGGGTGCTCAGGAAATATACATGTTAATGGGACTTTTGATGGGTCAAGGGTGGGGTGACAAGACAAAAAAATCCTAAACGTCCCTCCAGGACTGACGCCGCTCTCAGTGGTCGCTGATTGGTTGCAGCTTTCACATTCAGTCACAGCTGAATGTAATGTAAATTTTGCCAACCATCAGAAGCTGATGTTTGGATGCGGCGGACACACGACATTCCCTTCTCATATTGATACCCCAAGACCGGAGGGGACCAAAGAGGAGCGGGTGGAGGACAGACGACAAATGACACACACACACACACACACATATCTCATATATATCTATCTATATATATAAAATCACACACGCATACAGGTAAAATATATCTTCTTTGTACTATGTTAGCCAGTAGAGATAAAAAAATTATTTAAAAGAACTGAAGTCCTCAGTGGTTGATACCTTTTAATGGCTAACCAACTTGCTATTATTACCATCTTTTCAGTTAGCCATTAAAAGGTATCAACAACCACTGAGGACTTCAGTTCTTTTAAATAATTTTTTATACACACATACATATACACATACATACATACATACATACATACATACATACACACACACACACACACACACACACCAGTGGTGCAACCTGTGCGGCAGTAGGAGTCCAAGGGGTCAGGGGGCTCATTTCTACTATCAAAGGAGGTGGAATTGTGCATAATGAGGAGCTCTTGGCCTGCAAAGTGCCCATATATTGTTCTTGCACAGGGGCCCTGTTCTGTCTGTATCCACAAGTGTATTATACTATCTATATATCTATAACATTAAGTTAATTAGCCCATCTTGGACCTATTGACAAAATAGGGGAAATCAAGATAGGCAGACAAATTGTACCCAATAAGTGGACATCAATCACACAGTAAGCCGATCGATACCCCTTTACTTTTCGAGAAGATGTCCTACAGAGCAAAGGAAAATTTTACAAAAAGACACCTGGACTTTATGGACTCACAACAGGGTCCATCGAGAGCCACTCTCTAGCATTGAGCTGTAATTGGATCCGGCACAGTTGTCACGCCTCCTTTATAAATAACCTCCATGATGTTCGTGTCACCGCTACCATACCAAACTCTTCTCTATAACAAAACCATGTGAAATGTCAGTGACGGCGGCACATACCACACATTGGGAACGTTACAGGTCAATGTGATTAGGGAAAATGTTTGACATTCCTAAAGATAATCGATAGAACAGGCGTTTCCAGACCAACAGGAAGCAGCACATTAGGCCGGAGGAACTGGTTTCCCCGAGCCTGGAGCTAATTATGGGGTAAGATCTGAAAGTTCATTAGGACTATTTATAGGGTTATTCCTAGCATTAAAAGATTATGGACATCAATTTCCATCTGTGACATTAGCAATTAAATGGAGTGGTTGGGGGTGCATCGGCTCCCATCAGCCCCCCAAAATCTGATTGCAGGGTACCAATGGGTTGCCGTTCCAGCTGGGAACAATCAAAGTCGCAGTCGCTGCCATTTTGGATCTCATGTGAAGCTCAGCCACAAGCTTTATAACAGATCACAATGTATACCATAAATCACAATACCATGGTATTACAGTATATAGTACAGGTGATCTGACGACCAAGGGTTCAACACTTCGAAGGAGATTAAAAAAATAAAAATTTTGAGTCACCTTTCTATCCCTTATTAAAAATAAATACATTGAAAAGAAAAAAAAACATATTTGGTATCACCACCCCCGTGGAAGGCTGCAATTACTAAAATAGGACTTTAATAAAGCAATATGCTACATGTCGTGAAAAGAATATAAAAATCACAAAGTCACAATTGCATTTTTTTTGTCCACTTCCCTAAAAAATAAAAGTGGAATAATGAAAGAACAAATTGTCCTCATACGATTGGATCAATTGAAAAAGAAAAAAAAAATAGAACGGGTTGCAGAAAATGGTGACATAGAATTTGATTTATTTTTTTATATGGCCGGCAGAATTTGTTTTCAAAGCTAAAATAAATAATAATTAAAAAATATGCATGTTTGGAACTGACGCAATCGTACTGACCTGGACCAGGTTATTTTTTGCAGTACTAGCAATATCTTAAAAACAAGACCCAAAATAAAGGTTTGTATTGCACTGCCGTTTCAATTTTGGTCTCCGGCAGCAGCAACACAATAATAGGCACCACGGATCAGATTCTGAAATGGCTCGTCAGAACGGAGCCAAGTGTTCTCTACAGGACTGCCGGAGAGGGTATGGGCAAGTCCCATTATAGGCGCTAAATGCACATTCAAGCAATACGCCATCACTTTAGAGAATAGGAAAACCTCTTTAAAAAGGGATTGTGGGATTTAATTCAACCATTATTGCAGATATAAGCTAAACTGTATGTATCAAGATCTGCACAGCCCTGTGCGAGTACATATACAAGGACCGGACATGCTGCAAAAAACCTCTGCAGTAAATCCATAGCATGAGGGTATTGAGTGGTCTCCCAGGGTGCTAAAGTCTATGGCGGCACTAAATTACCCCCTGTCACAAACCACCGGGGGGGTCACTCAGAAATCCCCCGCGCTGGCTACCAGTACGTCACAATCGGGGGGTAACAAGTGGGGGTCACCCCTCCTTTATACCTCCCGACCGACAGACAGAGCACGTGACGCGCTCTCTAGCGCCCCTCTTATAGTCAGGCCAATTATGGAATTGCCCGACAATAAGCAAGGAGGCCGCTATACTACTTATGCCGATTATTGAAGGGTCCCCGGTGAGAGTAAGGTATATATTCCCCCGACCTCCGCGGGCGGAATATATAATATCTTCCCGAATCTCACTGGCCTCCCCACAATAATCCTTGGCACAACTCGCTGCCACCAACCGCTTCACGGTAACTATTAGCCGAACACACAGACGTGGGATTCAAGATCGAGATAACAGAACAGCCCAAGATTAATTATATAATTTAATCGCCTAAAGCACACTAGAAACTACAATATATACAATAGGGAATCTACAGAATATACATATGTCAGAGTACAGTTACAATCAAAGCATGGGTTACAAACAGGCATACACAGTTCCAGCAGTTACCTTGTTGCGTCTGGCCACAGGGGGGCGCTGTAGGCCAGGTTTCCAGGAACTCCCACAGATGTTTCCTACACGTGCCCCCAGCGAAAGAACCCTGGAAAATGGCCGAAGTAGGGTTATCAACCTGGGCAGATCCAGGTCCCCTCCTACCTTCGTGACCTCACAGGGAGCACTGCTCCACCCCTGGCTTGAGTTATGGACAATATCCCAACATGGAATATGGGCCATAACTTTGCCTGGGAGCGTCGTAGGCGGACGCCAATGCTCTCATTGTGACAGTTATGAATTTAGCTACAGAACGAGGGGACTCATGACCTGTCTGCCAGTTCCCCATTGGCTGATATCACGCCTGGGGCATTTCCCAATGTCCTGCTCCCATAAAAAGGGTGTGCCGGCATCGTCTGCATGCGGAGACACCATTTTTATGGTTGCCATATTTATCGGAAATATGGCTTGCGAGATATGAACCATTTTTTACTGGAGTCGTTCTGTCTGCTAGTTCCATAGCCTTGCTAATGAGATACAACTCTTGTTACAGGGTGACGGCAGGGAGTCATCCTGTGTCCTTTGTCCTAAAGCCACCTAATTTCCATATCACAGGACATGGCCATGGAGTTTGTTGCTAAACCAGTTGTGTGAAGGAAAGGGGGGGGGGTGACACCAGGAGAGGGCTTCCTGACATACTTGAATATCATGATTTATCGTCATATCTCCGGATTTACCTCACACCTCCCCCCTTTTGAGGGCGCTAGGGGGCAGCACACTCCGGTGTTCCCCCGTGCGCCCGTCCGCGACCTCTCCTTGTCGGGACAGCCCGTCTGCGTTACCGTGGTCACGGCCCCTTTTGTGGCGAATGGTGAAGTTGTATTGCTGGAGCGCAAGGCTCCATCGCAACAATCGCCCATTCGTCCCAGAGACGGTGTGCAACCAGCTGAGGGGATTGTGGTCCGTCTCCACGATGAAGTGGCGCCCGTATAGATAGGGTTGCAGACGCTGCAGGGCCCACACTATGGCCAGGCACTCCTTCTCCATCGTGGAATAGGCAACTTCCCTTGGTAACAGCTTCCTGCTCAGGTACAAGACTGGGTGCTCTTGGCTCGCAGAGTCCACCTGGCTGAGCACCGCACCGAGGCCGAAGTCACTGGCGTCGGTCTGTACTACAAACGGCCGCGTGAAGTCGGCTGCCTGTAGCACGGGCGGGCTGGACAGGGCGTCCTTTAGGGCCCGGAAGGCTGTCTCGCAGTCCATTGTCCAATCGACTGCAGAGGGCAGCTTCTTCTTGGTGAGGTCCGTCAGGGGCTTTGCCAGGCTACTATAGCATGGAACAAACCTCCTATAGTACCCAGCGGTCCACAAGAAGGACATCACCTGCTTCTTGGTCCTGGGGGTGGGCCAGGATGCGATGGCCTCCACTTTCTCAGGCTCGGGCTTCAGCGTTCCCCCACCTACCCGGTGACCGAGGTACTGGACCTCGCTCATGGCCAGCTGACACTTTCCCGGCTTGATGGTCAAACCTGCCCGGTGGATCCGCCTGAGCACCTGTGCTAGATGCTCTAGGTGGTCCTCCCAGGTGGGACTGAAGACGGCAATGTCATCTAGGTACGCGGCCGCGTACCCTTCAAGTCCCTTGAGCAGGGTGTTGACCATCCGCTGGAAAGTGGCAGGGGCATTCCTCATCCCGAATGGCATCACCGTGGACTCGTACAGTCCAAATGGGGTAATAAAGGCAGAGCGTTCCCTGGCCTTGCGAGTCAGGGGGATCTGCCAATATCCCCGGCTCAGATCCATGATGGTCAGGTACTGAGCCCCGGCCAACTGATCGAGCAGGTCATCGATGCGTGGCATTGGGTACGCATCGGCGACCGTGACAGCATTGAGCCCCCTGTAGTCCACGCAGAACCGAGTGGTTCGGTCCTTCTTAGGGACGAGGACTACAGGCGAGGCCCAAGCGCTGTTGGATGCCTGGATCACCCCCAGCTTCAGCATCTCGTCAATCTCCTGGCGCATGTGTTGCTGCACCTCCAGGGAGACCCGATATGCTGAACGCCGGATCGGGGGATGATCCCCAGTGTCCACGTGATGGACAGCCAAGTCAGTCCTTCCGGGCTGGTTGGTAAACAACCCCCGGAAGGGGTGTAGGGTGGCCCACAGCTGGGACCGTTGGTCCTCCAAGAGCTGGTGGCCAACCTCTACATCCTCAATGGATCCGCCTGCCCTAACCTGGGCTAGCATATCCAAGAGGGTTTCCGCTTCTCCCTCCTCGGGCAGGTTGCACACAGGGAGTGCACATGCCTCCCGCTCATGATGTGCCTTCATCATGTTCACATGGAAGGGCTTCCGCCTTCCACGGGCAGGGTCCAGGGTGACCAGGTACGTCACAGGGTTGAGCTGCTGGTACACGAGGTATGGGCCTTCCCAGGCTGCCTGAAGCTTGTCCTGTGGTACGGGGACCAGTACCCACACCTCTTGACCCACTTGGTAGGTCCTCTCACAAGCGTTCTGGTCGTACCAACGCTTCTGATCGGCCTGGGCTTGAGCCATATTGTCGTGTACCAGTTGCGTCAAGGCCTGCATTTTGTCCCGGAAGCGCATGACATACTCGATAACCGACACTCCAGGGGTGGCCAAATCCCCTTCCCAAGCCTCTTTCACCAGAGCCAGGGGGCCCCGCACACGTCGCCCGTACAGGAGCTCAAACGGTGAGAATCCTGTTGAGGCCTGTGGAACCTCCCGGTAAGCAAATAACAGGTGTGGGAGATACCGCTCCCAGTCACGCCCATGGGAGTCGACCAACATCTTAAGCATCTGCTTTAAGGTGCCATTGAACCGCTCGCACAGGCCATTAGTCTGTGGATGGTACGGGCTGGCCACCAGATGTCGCACCTGGACTTGCTTACAGAGGGCCTCCATCAGCTGGGACATGAATTGGGTCCCCCGGTCAGTGAGCATTTCCTGGGGAAAACCCACTCGGGAGAAAATCTCCAGCAATGCGGTGGCCACCTTGTCAGCCCGAATGGACGACAAGGCCACTGCTTCTGGGTACCGGGTGGCATAGTCCACTACCGTCAGTATGAAGCGTTTCCCGGAGCTGCTGGGGATGGCCAGCGGGCCGACCAGATCCACAGCCACCCTCCTGAAAGGCTCATCGATGATTGGCAGAGATACTAGTGGGGCTTTGGGGTGTGGCCCCGCCTTCCCCACTCTCTGACAGGTTTCACACGAACGGCAGTAGGCAGCCACATCGGCCCCCATTTTTGGCCAGTAGAAATGCTGGTTTAACCTGGCCTTGGTCTTAGCGATCCCTAGGTGTCCGGCCATCGGAATCTCATGTGCGATCCGCAACAACTCCGTCCGGAACGGATAGGGTACCACCAACTGTCGGTCCCTGGGCCACGCCTCCGGTGAACCCTGCTGGACCGTGGCCCGGTACAGCCGTCCTTGGTCCCAGACCACTCGCTCCGGGTCCGAGTCCGAGGGAGGCTGTGCCGCCTGCTCCTTTAGAGCTTTCAGGCTGTCGTCAGCTTCTAACGCTGCCTGAAACCCCTGACTAGATGTGGCCAGAATCGACGAGACTGTCACATCTTCGGTCAGTACCCCGGGACCTGTGTCCTGGCCTCCACCTGACTCGGCTGCCACTTGGTCAGAAGGGGAAGAGCTATCGGACCTCCGGGAGGCCCCTTGGCTTCCAGCACTCCCACTGCGGGTGACAGCGGCCACAGCCGCTGCGACCGTGGGTCGTGCCTGCTCCTCCTCCGTTCCTGACCAAGTCGCCGGTTCAGGCAGACCTACCTGGCTTCCTGACACCCCGGTTGTGGGGGAACCCTGCACCGAGATCTTACCTGGGAGCACTTCCGCTCCTGGACCGGCCCCAATCTCACCTGCCTGTTCCCCCCCTGCAGCAACAGAACCCCGCTGTGAAATCTCTGGGGACCCCACATTTGCTGTGGTAGCCCCCACCCCACACACTGGTCCTCCCCCTGCAGCACCCTGCTCTCTGCTTATCCCTGCAGAGGGCAGCAGATCCCAGCTCACAGGCTGGTTACTTGTAGAGGCATTGTCACACCTTTCTCTGACCCCCTCCCCTGTCACAGCTGCAGCTGCGTGTGTGTCTATGGTGTCTGTGCAAGCAGAAATATCAGAGTTCACTCCCTCCTCCCTTACATCATTCATAGATAACACATTAACATTGTCCGGAGGCACGTCAGCACTGGCTGAAGGTTCAGCCTTTGGGGCGGGGCCAAACTGGGAGGTTATTTGCCCCAAATCTGTCCCAAGTAGCACGTTTGCAGGGATCCGATCAGTTACCCCCACCTCCCTCACCCCTCGCCCTGCGCCCCAGTCCCCATAAATGTCAGCAACAGGCAGCGCCGGGTCAATGCCTCCAATCCCGGAGACAGCGAGGGTTTTTCCAGGGATCAAGTCTTGGGGGGACACCATCTCAGGCCGCACCAGAGTCACCTCCGAGGCGCTGTCTCGCAGTCCTATGGTCACAGACTGGCCGACGGTGACAGGTTGGAAGCTGTCCAGGGACCTACCACCACCCCCACCCACACAATACACCTTGGGCGGCCCTTGGGACGGGGACGGAGCCGGGGCCTTGGGACGCTGAGGGCACATGGCCTTGAAGTGTCCAGGTAGGTTGCACTGGTGGCACCGTCTTGGTTCTGCCACGGGCCTGGAGAGGGGAGTTGAGGGGGACACCCCCTGCAGTCTAGGGGCAGGTGGGGCAGTCGCAGAATTCATCTTACCCCCTCTCCAGGTGCTGCTGGTGGCCGCTCTCCTGGCCTCAGGGGCCCGGTTGTTGGTGTAGTCATCGGCAAGGGCAGCTGTAGCCGTGGACCCCTTTGGCTTCTGGTCTCGGATGAACTGGCGGAGATCCTCAGGGCAGTTCCACAAGAGTTGCTCCGTGATGAACAAGTCCAGGATCTCCGGTCCGGTGGAAAGCTGCAGGCCTTGGGTCCAGTGGTCGGCAGCTCGGGCAAGTGCCCGCCGGTGGTCAGCCCAGGAGTCCTTTGGTCCCTTCTGCAGCGTCCGGAACTTCTTGCGGTAGGACTCCGGGGTGAGGTTGTACTGTTGGATCAGGGCCCGCTTGATGGTGTCGTAGCCCTGATCCGCCTCAGCAGGCAAGTCCCCAAGGATATCCAGGGCCTTACCCCTTAAACGGGGGGTCAGGTATTTGGCCCACTGGTCCTTGTTCAGATGATGCTGCAAGCAAGTCCGTTCAAAAGCAGTCAAGAAAGAGTCCAAGTCTCCATCCTTCTCCAGCACTGGGAAGTCCTCAACACGGACCTTTGGAAGTTTGGTGTCTGGAAGGTCACGGGTGGCTGATGAGGGCCGGAGCTGAGCTAGCTGCAGCTGGTAGTTACGCTCTGCCTGGCGCTCTTCACGCGCTGCTTGCCGCTCACGCTCGGCCATGAGTTCCTTGTAGCCCTCCCGGTCTCCAGCCTGGCGTAGGGCCATAGCCATTTGAAGAAGGCTATCCGAGCCTCCCAGGCTCGGTGGAATGGCACGTGGTGATCTGCGGCCCGCTGCGGAGCCTGGTGATTCACTGTCCATTGCAGAGCGGAGGGCTGGCACCTGGCTCGTTGAGGACCCTTGGGCGAGCTGCTCCTCATCTTGTCCAGCAGTGCCCGGTTGTGCAATGTCCTCTGCAGAGCTGTTTTCTGGCGTCGAGCTCCTGGAGGACTCGTGGGCAACCTCCTCATTGCTGTCCACAGCACCGTCCTCCCTCTCTTCGGCTCCTGCTTTAGCATTGGCCAGTTGCATAGCTCTGCTCCTGGTGCCATCAGCCATTCTTGCAGACTTTTGGTCACTGACACAGAACTGACACCTGATGCCTCCACACACCTTACAGTATCTGCACTCTGACACTCTAGTGTTGAGCTAGTCTGAAGACCCCAGCAGCCACAGCTGCTGCAGGCAGTCTTTAGTGTCTGGGAGTATGGGTCTCACACTCACACACACTATTATCTCGATCCCACTGCTGCCACCAATATGTCACAAACCACCGGGGGGGTCACTCAGAAATCCCCCGCGCTGGCTACCAGTACGTCACAATCGGGGGGTAACAAGTGGGGGTCACCCCTCCTTTATACCTCCCGACCGACAGAGCACGTGACGCGCTCTCTAGCGCCCCTCTTATAGTCAGGCCAATTATGGAATTGCCCGACAATAAGCAAGGAGGCCGCTATACTACTTATGCCGATTATTGAAGGGTCCCCGGTGAGAGTAAGGTATATATTCCCCCGACCTCCGCGGGCGGAATATATAATATCTTCCCGAATCTCACTGGCCTCCCCACAATAATCCTTGGCACAACTCGCTGCCACCAACCGCTTCACGGTAACTATTAGCCGAACACACAGACGTGGGATTCAAGATCGAGATAACAGAACAGCCCAAGATTAATTATATAATTTAATCGCCTAAAGCACACTAGAAACTACAATATATACAATAGGGAATCTACAGAATATACATATGTCAGAGTACAGTTACAATCAAAGCATGGGTTACAAACAGGCATACACAGTTCCAGCAGTTACCTTGTTGCGTCTGGCCACAGGGGGGCGCTGTAGGCCAGGTTTCCAGGAACTCCCACAGATGTTTCCTACACGTGCCCCCAGCGAAAGAACCCTGGAAAATGGCCGAAGTAGGGTTATCAACCTGGGCAGATCCAGGTCCCCTCCTACCTTCGTGACCTCACAGGGAGCACTGCTCCACCCCTGGCTTGAGTTATGGACAATATCCCAACATGGAATATGGGCCATAACTTTGCCTGGGAGCGTCGTAGGCGGACGCCAATGCTCTCATTGTGACAGTTATGAATTTAGCTACAGAACGAGGGGACTCATGACCTGTCTGCCAGTTCCCCATTGGCTGATATCACGCCTGGGGCATTTCCCAATGTCCTGCTCCCATAAAAAGGGTGTGCCGGCATCGTCTGCATGCGGAGACACCATTTTTATGGTTGCCATATTTATCGGAAATATGGCTTGCGAGATATGAACCATTTTTTACTGGAGTCGTTCTGTCTGCTAGTTCCATAGCCTTGCTAATGAGATACAACTCTTGTTACAGGGTGACGGCAGGGAGTCATCCTGTGTCCTTTGTCCTAAAGCCACCTAATTTCCATATCACAGGACATGGCCATGGAGTTTGTTGCTAAACCAGTTGTGTGAAGGAAAGGGGGGGGGGTGACACCAGGAGAGGGCTTCCTGACATACTTGAATATCATGATTTATCGTCATATCTCCGGATTTACCTCACACCCCCCACCGTCCATATATCCAGGAGGCTCTCCAATAAGGATGAGTGGTGTCAACACTCACTCACCACTTTGTGGAGTGGCTCGCTGGCACAGTCAGTGCCCACCTGAAGGGGTAATTTGTCATCGGGGTGGCTGCTGACAAGTTTCTCAGCAGAGGCGAGTTTCTCATCGGCTGCTGCACTCTGCATAGGCAGCGACCGAGATGAGAGCTGAGCAGCTTGTGGATCACATGCAGCAGGCTCTCCTCCACGTCTCGGCAGCTCCTCACTTGCAATTCTGTAAAAGGAGAGACAATCCTGCTGGAAGAGCTGCACAAATAAAATAAAAAGCAAAAACACTAACATTATAGTATGTTTTTTAAAGCCATTTTCTATCCTTCAAGTAGTGGATAACCCCTTCTTTGGCCCCATTAACATAACAAAGGCTCATACTCCCCTCCCATGTTGGTGTTCAATTGGTGTTGGTTCTCAAGTGAGGTTGTGACATCATGCGAGCCCCACCGCCGGCTTCTCTCTCCTCGCCTACGCATAAGTAATCAACAGTAAGGCTATATGCGCACACTGCGTTTTTTGGAGCAGTTGTCGTCAGAATTTTCTGACATTTGACTTCCCAGCAAAGTCTATGAGAAGTCAGATTTTCTGTGTGCACATTGCAGTTTGTCAATGTTTTTTTGTGACAAAAAAGATGCAGCATGTTCATGTTCAACGCGTTTTTGGTGCATTTCCATGCGTTTTATGTGCATTTTTGTCACAAAAAATGCATCAAAAATGCACCTACATTACAAGCGTTTGTTTTTTTTACATTTCCAGGCTCTCTCTGACAAGGTGCAGTTTTGGTTGCAGATTGTGTGCAGAAAAAACTGCAGCGTGCGCATACAGCCTAAGTGAGAGCTGCAGCTGAGGCTCATTCATTGGCAAGGGCCACAAAGACTACTACGATCCTCACATGACACTTGGTTCACGCTGGCAGCACAGCGGGAGCCGAGTGTCATGCGAGGGCACTGTGGAGGGGAGGGCCGGCGCTGCGGAGGGGAGGGCCGGCGCTGCGGAGGGGGAAGGAGGGATTTATCTCCCTCTCTCCTCAGTTGCTGGCTATTGCCATTCTCGATCTGCACTCGCGGTACACTAGTGTAATGCGAGTGCAGTGCAATTTTTCTCTCGCCCCATAGACTTGAATGAGTGAGAGAGAAACCAGGATCGCTTTACACCCGCAGCATGCGACAATTGTTTTCTTGGTCCAACTAGGGCTGAGAAAATAATTGCTCATGTGTGCTGACACATGGGGTAATATTGGTCCGAGTGGAATGAGATGTTTTATTGCACTCCACTCACACCGATTTTCATGCCGTGTGGCTTAGGCCTTTGTTTAGTACTTATGAGTCTGAATTAAAGCCGACAGTGATTGGGCGCGGGGCTTGCGTGATGTCACAACTTCACATGAGCCTCGGGAACATAAGCACCGACACTGCGTCAGCACCGAAGGTATACGCTGTTTTTATTTTAATTGGTGGCCAAACATGGGTAACGAGAAGGGTTTGCCTGAGTAGTGATCAATCCTTTTAAGAGGAGCGTATTATATGGGCGTGTGCTGTTTGAGTGTAAAAAAAATAAATAATAATAATAATTAGATAACACAATGACAATTCAACAGATGTGTTCAGATGATGTCTTTTCACACAGACACAAAAAAAAAAAAATCATCACATCAATTCCATATTTTAGGTGAGATTCACCTATACAAGTCTATGGGTGCATAAGAAAATTTTCTTTAAAAAAAAAAAGGATCAAATATGGGACATCCGCGTAGCATCCGAATTTTACAGATACATTGCCATTATTAACATAGGAATCTGCATTTCATCTTGTACAACTGTCAATGTATAATTACATCACACGGGTGTAAAATACGGACACGGGTGCAAATCATCCATTATTTCTGGATGAAGATGGGACTATCTTACATATAGTTGTCTAACCTTGAACAATGAGTTAGAGCTAAAGGAGTTTTCCCATGAAAAAAAATAATTTTAAAGTGGATTTTAAATCAATAGATCTTGGAATAATAATAAGTTCCACAATTGGATGTGTTTATGAATAATGTTCCTGTGCTGAGATCTTATATATGAGTCCCTGCAATGTACTGTGTAATGGCTGTGTCTGATCGTACAGGGACATGGTCTGATCATACCACATCTGCTGAGCCGGGGAGGAGGAAAGACTATAAAGAGATTACAACACGGGATCATAGTTGATTCTTTTTGTGAGGTAAAGCATTTCCCTGCCTGTGTTTTTTTGGGTTTTTTTTAATGTTTTATGTCACAGAAAGAATCAGCTGTGATCCCATGCTGTGCTATCTGTATACTCTCTTTTTGTGTCATCCCCGGCCCATGAGTTGTGTCATGATCTGACCATGTTCTGTACGGTCAGACACGGCCATTACACAGTACATAGCAGGGACGCATATAATATCTGAGTACAGGAACATTTTATATAACACACCAATCGTGGAACCTATTATTACTCCAAGATCTGTTTATTAAAATGAACTTTATTTGTTGGACATCCCATTTAAAAAAGTTGCGGGGGACTTTAAAATTGATGGCCTTTTCTCAGGATGGGTCAACAATGTCTGATTGGTGGAGGTATGATACCCGGCACATTTGTCTATCAGCCGTTTCCGGTGACACCGCCCAAAACTTCTCCGTTGCGGAGCTGCACAGCACAGTTCTGTCAACGGTATAGAGCCACGGCCTGGTACTGTAGATCCACTCCCTATTCGACTCAACAGGGGGCGGGTGTGCAGTACTCGGCCACTATTCTGTTGATGGAGCTATTCCGGGGGTCGCACCCCCAGCGATCAGCCATTGATGACCTTTACTGAGGAGAGGCCATCAATAAGAAAGTCACAGACAATTCTTTTAAGATAATAAATTAGAAACAGAAAACAAAAAAATGTATCAAAAAAGTAAAGACATTATATTTTCTTATACTATAATATGTGTACTTGGGGGATAAGTGATCCCAGTCCATGAAGTAGGGGAGAAAAACATATTTGCCTTACCACGGGCGGTGGTAACTCACCCACAACCAACACGTACACTGCGCCCACAACCAACACGTACACTGCGCCCACAACCAACACGTACACTGCGCCCACAACCAACACGTACACTGCGCCCACCAGCACCACGTACACTGCGCCCACCAGCACCACGTACTCTGCGCCCACCAGCACCACGTACACTGCGCCCACAACCAACACGTACACTGCGCCCACAACCAACACGTACACTGCGCCCACAACCAACACGTACACTGCGCCCACAACCAACACGTACACTGCGCCCACAACCAACACGTACACTGCGCCCACAACCAACACGTACACTGCGCCCACCAGCACCACGTACTCTGCGCCCACCAGCACCACGTACTCTGCGCCCACCAGCACCACGTACTCTGCGCCCACCAGCACCACGTACTCTGCGCCCACCAGCACCACGTACTCTGCGCCCACCAGCACCACGTACTCTGCGCCCACCAGCACCACGTACTCTGCGCCCACCAGCACCACGTACTCTGCGCCCACCAGCACCACGTACTCTGCGCCCACCAGCACCACGTACTCTGCGCCCACCAGCACCACGTACTCTGCGCCCACCAGCACCACGTACACTGGGCCCACCAGCACCACGTACACTGGGCCCACCAGCACCACGTACACTGGGCCCACCAGCACCACGTACACTGGGCCCACCAGCACCACGTACACTGGGCCCACCAGCACCACGTACTCTGCGCCCACCAGCACCACGTACACTGGGCCCACCAGCACCACGTACACTGCGCCCACCAGCACCACGTACACTGGGCCCACCAGCACCACGTACACTGCATCCACAACCACCACATATACTGCACCCACAACCACATACTGTGCCCACCAGCACCACATACACTGTGCCCACAACCACGACATATATTGTGCCCACTACCACATACTGCACCCGCCGGGAGCACACATACTGTGCCCACAACCACCACATACACTGTACCCCCCCCCCCCCCAACAGGCAGCAGGTGGCACTCAGCACATTACCTGAGGGGAGGCTCTCTGGCTCTGCATGCTGGCTGCTCCTCACCGCCGACGCCTGGGACGTTGTATTGCTCCTCACAGTATTTCCCTGTCAGCACTTCCGCCTTCCCTTCCTTCCCTGCTCCGGTCAGCCCCGTGTCTCCACGCTGGCAGCGCTGACGTTACCAAGCAGCGCTTCTGCGCGTCCACAGCGCCTACTGCTGGGGAGCACGTGAACGCGTAGAACAGCCGAATACAGCCAGTATGGTCTCCGCCGGCCACCGTACTGGAGCTGTCACCAAAAAGCCAGAATGTCAACAGCCGGAGTGGATGACGTCAATAACTGGGCGGAGCCGTGTGCCGATCACTGCTGGGACAGCGCCGTCCGTGTCCTGTGTGTGTCCGTCACATAGCGCTGATCAGTATCTATCATCTGTGTCTCTATCTATCTATCTATCTACCTGTCTGTCTGTCTGTCTATCTATCTATTACTGTCTATCCCTCTATCTATCTATCTACCTGTCTGTCTGTCTGTCTATCTATCTATTATCTGTCTATCTATCTATCTACCTGTCTGTCTGTCTGTCTATCTATCTATTATCTGTCTATCTATCTATCTATCTATCTATCTATCCCTCTATCTATCCATCTATCATCTATCTATCTATCTATCCATCTATCATCTATCTATCTATCCCTCTATCTATCTATCTATCTATCTATCTATCCCTCTATCTATCTATCTGTCTATCTATCTATCTATCTATCCCTCTATCTATCTATCTATCCCTCTATCTATCTATCTATCCCTCTATCTATCTTTCTATCTATCTATCTATCTATCCCTCTATCTATCTATCTATCCCTCTATCTATCTATTATCCCTCTATCTATCTATCTATCTATCTGTCTATCTATCTATCTATCCCTCTATCTATATCTATCTATCCCTCTATCTATCTATCTATCTATCCATCTATCATCTATCTATCTATCTATTATCTAATTATCTATTTATCTATCTATCTATTATCTATCTATCCTTCTATCTATCTATTATCTATCTATCTATCTATCTATCTATCCTTCTATCTATCTATCCCTCTATCTATCTATCTATCCCTCTATCTATCTATCTATCTATCCCTCTATCTATCTATCTATCCCTCTATCTATCTATCTGTCTATCTATCTATTATCTGTCTATCTATCTATCTATCTGTCTATCTATCTATCTATCCCTCTATCTATCTATCTATCTATCCCTCTATCTATCCTTCTATCTATCTATCTATTATCTATCTATCCTTCTATCTATCTATTATCTATCTATCAAATCAAATCAAATAAGCTTTATTGGCAGGACCAAATACAAATTAGTTTTGCCAAAGCAGGTGTACATTAGGGGCTGGGGCTGTGGGGATGGGGGGTGGGGGCTGTAGGAAGGATGGATGGGGCACATCCAGGGTGGGGACTGTGGGGGCACTTCTAGGATGGGGGCTATGGAAGTCCATGGCTTATGATGGGGCATATCCACGGTGGGGACTGTGGTAACGGTGGATGGGACATATCCAGGGTGGGGATTGGGGGGCCACATCTGGGATGGGGGGCTATGGAAGTCCATGGCTTATCATAGTTCTCTTTCTCGAAGTCTATGGCATTCGCTCACATACCGCGCTGCTATCTCCACTGCGCTCTCTTCTTCCCCCAGCAGGATATATATTTTCTCTTCCTCCTTCATGGAGCTGAAATCCGGGAAGAGATGGGAGAGTCTCCTGAAGTGAGTGTCCCTCACTGCTGAGTACTTGGTGCAGTGTAGCAGGAAGTGGGTTTCATCCTCCACGGCCTCCAGGTCACAGTGTTGGCACAGTCTGTCCTCCCTGGGCTTGTAGCTCTGCTTGTGTCGGCCGGATTTGATGGCTAGACTGTGGGCACTGAGTCTATATCGGCTCAGGGTCCTGCGGTCTCTGGGGTCCGGGATTTTCTCCAGATACGGGGCCAGTCTGTAGTCTCTCTGTAGACTCTGGTACGTGGTCAGTTTCTGTGAGGTGTTGATGTCGGTCCTCCAGTCACTGACATACCTCTCCTGGCCCTCGTCTACCATCTTCCTGATTCTGGTTCTTGTCAGGCTGCTGTGATTGGTTATTTTGTCCAGTTGGGTTTGGGAGGGCTGTGCCCGGGGTCCTGGTTCATCTGGCCCACGTATATGTATCAGAGCTTTGTGGTGATGGGAGCTTGGATTGCTACTCTGTAGGTGAGCCTGAAATGATAGTGACCTCTTCAGAGCTGCTAGGTGTAGAGGGAATCTGCCCAGCTCAGCTCCACAGGCGCTGTTGGAGGTGCTTCGATGGACCTGGAGAAGGTGCTTACAGAATTCCAGGTGGAATATTTCTGTTGGGCTGGAATCCCACCTTGACCAATCTGGGTAAGTGTGAGGGCCCCAGACTTCGCTGCCATACAGGAGGATTGGGGCAATGATGGAATCGAAGATTTTTAGCCAGACCCTCACTGGTGGCTTCAGATGATAGTTTCCTTCGGATGGCATAAAAGGTTTTGCAGGCCTTGTTTTTCAGGGTCTCTATGGCTTGTTTAAAGCTCCCAGACTGGTGAATTTCCAGGCCCAAGTAGGTGTATTTGTCTGTTCCTGTTAGAGTGCAGCCGTTTAGGACAAATGAAGGATGCTGGTCAAATCTTCTTTTTCTCTTCTGGAACACCATGATGTTGGTTTTCTTTAGATTGATCGGTAGTGCCCATGTGGAGCTGAATTTCTCCAAAATTTGTAGGTTGTCTTGGAGACCTTTCTCGGTTGGTGACACCAGCAGTAGGTCATCTGCATAGAGCAAGAATTTCACCTGGGCATCATGGAGTGTGAGACCTGGAACAGGTGAAGATTCCAGAGCAGCAGCCAGCTCATTGATGTAAATATTGAAGAGCGTTGGACTTAGGCTGCAGCCCTGTCTGACTCCTCGGCTCTGCTGGAAATAAGCCGTTCTTCTACCGTTCACACTCACGCTGCAGAGGTTCTCGGTGTAGGAGCTTTTGATGACATCGTAGGTCTTTCCTCCTATTCCGCTTTCCAGCATTTTTAAGAACAAGCCTATCTATCTATCTATCTATCTATCCTTCTATCTATTTATCCATCCATCCATCCATCCATCTATCTGTCTGTCTATCTGTCTGTCTGTCTTCCATCTTCGTATCTACTGTAGTCACGTATCACTTATAATCATAATGATTTATTGTGCTTTTTCCAATTTGTTTGTATAAAGTGTCTGGTCGTTATTTTTTTGATAAGTTGTCCAGAAAAAATAGAAAGTCAAGTTGGCATCCCTGCTCATATCTGTATATGTCTATCAATTCATGAATGGGGTTGTCCGGCTTTGGGGTACAAGTCTGCAGTCACTCTATATGTGAATCCACAGTGTGTACAATGCTCACTGTCAGGATTCTCTGGGGCCAGGCGCTGAGTATGTGATTTGCATACAAGCGGTCATGTGCTCCCCAGACGTTTTTGGCCTCTCTCAATATAAGTGAATTGAGCAAAGCAGGATATGTTTAGTTGGAATGTGGCCAGAAAGGTACAAATCACATACTAGCGGTCATATGACTACCCAGCACCCGAGAATCCTGACAGTGTGCACACTACACACTGAGGATTCACAGAGTGACTGCGGACTTGTACCGAAAGGCCAGACAACCCCTTTTAGACCAGCGTTATGCGTCTAATTCATTAAAGCGCCATTCCAGTGTTTTGTTATTTTTTTATTTCAACACTAGAGCGGAGCTCTAACTGTAAGCCCCTTAGCCTTGGTCTAATACGTACCCTCCGGTTTTCATCATTGGTCTGCTCTGCAATGATCCTGCTCCAGCCATCTTGTGCCTGTAACTTCTGAGTGGACAGAAGTCACATGTTATGTCACAAGCTCTCTTTACAAGTCTATGAGAGCCAGAACGAGGCTCTCATAGATTTGCATTGAGTTCTGACCTCTGATGTTCCATGCTGCTGCCGCCGGCAGGTCACAACTTGCTGAGACCGACTGGAGGGTTGCTGGAAACAGATGAAGATGGCAGCAGGTGAGTATATGACAGGGGGCAGGGGACTAATATTTAAAGCACCACTCCAGCGCTGAAATAAAAAAAAACAAATCAAAACACTGGAGTGGTGCTTTAAGAGCTTGACGCCTCTTAGGCTACTTTCACACTTGCATTGTGCGTCATCCGTCACAATCAGTTGTGTGACTGATGCAACGGATGCGTGCAGATAGTGGCACAACTTATGTGACTGATACTGCAAAACAACGATCCGTTGTTTTGGGGGGGTTTTTTACCGTTTTACCGGCGGCAGGCTATTGTGAACGATCAGCTGATCACCCAGCGGCCAGCCGCCGGGTGATCAGCTGATCGCTCTCAAAAGCCGGCCGCCGGGTAATCAGCTGATCGCACTCAAAAGCCGGCCGCCGGGTGATCAGCTGATCGCACTCAAAAGCCGGCCGCCGAGAAAGAGAAACATTGATTTCAATTATTAAACATAAGAGCTGAGCATGCGCAGTTAAAAAAAAGGGATTCCGCCACTCAAAAAAAGCTACATGCTGTGTTCCTGCCGCCCGACAGTCGTTCCACGACTGATCCATCACATGGCGGATGCAACGCAGACATATTAGTTGCAATCCGTTCTCCATACAAGTCTAGGGGAAACAGAGCAAGCCGTTAACGGATTGCGTTGTTTTCCAAAGCGGCAAATTGCGACTAACGCAAGTGTGAAAGTAGCCTTATTGAATTAGGTGCATCTCACAAGTACCAAGCACCTCCATCAATAATGATAATCCAATCCAATAAAGACTCACCAGTGGACCTGGGGGAGGTGAGTACAGCATGGTTTGTTTATTTTTAACAAGCTGCAGTTGTGGATGAATATTCTCTGAAAGGGGACCTCCCCATTTTCACTATTGGAGTGCTTATCTATCTATCTAATCTATCTAATCTATCTAATTTATCTATCTAATCTATAAATCTAATCTATTTATCTTATGTCTATATCTAATCTATCTATATCTATCTAATTTATCTATAACTATCTAATTTATCTATATCTATCTAGCTAATCTATCTATCTATATCTATTTATCTAATCGATCTATATCTATCTATATCTATCTGTGCTGCCCCCATGGAAGCAGCCGAGCTGCTCAGATCCGGGTTCACTGTGGCTCGAGGATCCAGGGGCCGTGCAGCCACTCAAATGTAAGGGGGATATTTACAGGGGAATTGGTATGTAGTTTGTGACGCCACCCATGGTGTACGGTAATTTGGGAGTACCGCCGCTGCCATTGGGAGTACCCGGGGTGATGAAGAGGGGCAGCAAGGTGTTGTAATCCTCCATGGGTAGGGGGATGCCCCGGGACTTGGTGAGGGGTGCCGTGGGATGCAGGGGTCACTCTCGTACTCACTCAGTTCATAAGCAGACGCTGACAACCGGGTAAACCAAGTCTCAGGGTACCGCTGCCGCTGAGGGGAACTCGTCCGGGTCCCGTCCCCAATGGTGCTGCATGGTGATCCTTGACCTGCCTCCTGGCGCTTAGTTTGACTACAACTTGATGGCCCGGTAGCATGGAACTTGCCGGGCCCCGCTCCCCACTATGGCTATAGCTTGCTCTCAGGACTCACACTTGGGATTTTCTGGACCATTTTGGGTTGGAAGGCCCTATCCCCCTCGTTGCGCTAATGCCCCAATTCGGAAGCGGGTGGGAACAGATCGTGAAGGGTCCGTTCTCCTCAGGTGAATTATTGGGTTGCCTGAAGCTACTCCCAGACCTATGGTCCGTGTACCCCGTTGTGTCTTTGATCCTGGACCGGTGATAGTGCTAGGCTGCCAGCTGTCCTCCTCGACAATTACAGGCCCCTTGCCACAATCCCCTGCGACCGGGGGTCCGACTCCTCTAGGCCCACACCACCGTCTGCAACCTAGACAGTTACTTCAGGAGTCACCACTCCCGACTTCCTCTGAGCTCCTCACAGCTCGAGGGCTACTTCACACTCCCTACACTCCTCACCTCCCCTCCCCGACCCCCCAGGTGGGCGACTCTATTCCACTCAAGCCGTCCACTGGTGTGTCTGGTAGGTGTGGTGCAGGCTGTATCTAGGATTTGATTTGCTAGTTAGGGACCCAGAACCAAGAGGGAGGAGGAATACTGCACGGAAGGGCAGCTTGTGCAGTACCCTGTGACGACCTGATAGTCCAGGGGCGTCACATATCTATCAGCTATCTATCCCTCTATATCTATCTATCTATATCTATCTATGTATCTATCCATATCTATCTATCTATATGTATCTATCTATATATCAAACTATCTATCTATCTATCTATTATCTATATCTATCTAATCTATCTATCTAGAAACAAACAAGACAATGTCATTTATCAAAATTATGCACTTATGCACAATAAAAGTAATATTTACCATATCTAAGTAATTATACATCCACTATTATACAGTATACATATCAGCCCACTTTAATTAGATATGGTAAATATTATACTAACTAGAAGGTGGCCCGATTGTAACGTATCGGTTAGGTTTAATTTACTATTCTTATAATTGTTTATTGGTTTTAAAATGACAAACAACAGAAGGAACAGTTTTAATAGATGAGTCTAATGTGTAATGATGTCCATGGCTTGTAATGAAGGAAGGCCATGAACAGTGTAAACTTAAGTAAAAATATGCTGATGCTGTGATGTGGCCCGATGCTGGTATGTGCCCCCATCGTGGTGCAGCCACCATCCTGACATGTGCCCACATCCTGCGGGGTAATGTGTGCGGGGGTCGGAATGCGGGGGTGTGGAGCCGAGAGGGGCCATGGCGCTGAGGACATCAGTGCTGGGGACTGCATGGCTGGGGACAGGTGACTATCCAGGTGTGTGTGTGTGTGTGTGTGTGATCAGTGTATACATGTGGAGGGCGGAGCCAAGCGGGGTAATGTGTGCGGGGGCAGAGTGCGGGGGGGTGGAGCCGAGCGAGGCCAAGGCGCTGAGGACGTCAGGGCCGGGGACTGCATGGCTGGGGACAAGTGACTATCCAGGTTGTGTGTGTGTGTGTTCGTTCAGTGTATACATGCGTGGGGGGGGGCGGAACCAAGCGGTGTAATGTGTGCGGGGTTGGAGCTGAGCGGGGCCATGGCTCTGAGGACGTCAGTGCTGGGGACTGCATGGCTGGGGACAGGTGACTAATCGTGTGTGTGTGTTCAGTGTATACATGGGTGGTATGCAGCACTCACCGGGGATTCGGGGCTCCGTGTGGGTGCGGGGAAAAGTGTCGGGTGTGGTCCTGTCGGCCCGTAGTTTGGTCTGTTAGCTGAGCCGTTGATCGCAGGCTCTTTAGCGCGCGCGGTGGTGTGGCAACGGTTGTCACTATAATGACGTAATTTTGGAGCAAGACAGACAAACAGAATAAAGCAATTATATACAGTACAGACCCAAAGTTTAAACACACCTTCTCATCTCTAGAACAACTGTTAAGAGGAGACTTTGTGCAGAAGGCCTTCATGGTAAAATAGCTGCTAGGAAACCGCTGCTAAGGACAGACAACAAGCAGGAGAGACTTGTTTAGGCTAAAGAACACAGGGAATGGACATTAGACCAGTGGAAATCTGTGCTTTGGTCTGATGAGTCCAAATTTGAGATCTTTGGATCCAACCACCGTGTCTTTGTAGAAAAGGTGAACGGATGGATTCTACATGGCTGGTTCCCACCGTGAAGCATGGAGGAAAAGGTGTGATGGTGTGGGGGTGCTTTGCTGGTGACACTGTTGGGGATTTATTCAAAATTGAAGGCATACTAAACCAGCATGGCTACCACAGCATCTTGCGGCAGTGTGCTATTCCATCCGGTTTGCGTTTAGTTGGACCATCATTTATTTTTCAACAGGACAATGACCCCAAACACACCTCCAGGCTGTGTAAGGGCTATTTGACTAAGAAGGAGAGTGATGGGGTGCTACGCCAGATGACCTGGCCTCCACAGTCACCAGACCTGAAGCCAATCAAGATGGTTTGGGGTGAGCTGGACCGCAGAGTGAAGGCAAAAGGGCCAACAAGTGCTAAGCATCTCTGGGAACTCCTTCAAGACTGTTGGAAGACCATTTCCGGTGACTACCTCTTGAAGCTCATCAAGAGAATGCCAAGAGTGTTCAAAGCAGTAATGAAAGCAAAAGGTGGATACTCTGAAGAACCTAGAATATAAGACATATTTTCAGTTGTTTCACACTTTTTTAAGTATTTCATTCCACACGTTTTCATTCATAGTTTTGATGCCTTCAATGTGAATTTACAATTTTCAGAGTCATGAAAATAAAGAAAACTCATTGAATGACAAGATGTGTCCAAACTTTTGGTCTTTGGTCTGTACTAGATATATATATATATATATATATATATATATATATATATATATATATAGTGAAATGAAAAAGTTTGGGCACCCCTATTAATGTTAAGCTTTTTTCTTTATAACAATTTGGGTTTTTGCAACAGCTATTTCAGTTTCATATATGTAATAACTGATGGACTGAGTAATATTTCTGGATTGAAATGAGGTTTATTGTACTAACAGAAAATGTGCAATCCGCATTTAAACAAAATCTGACCAGTGCAAAAGTATGGGCACCTCAACATAAAAGTGACATTAATATTTTGTAGATCCTACTTTTGCAAAAATAACAGCCTCTAAACGCTTCCTGTAGCTTTTAATGAGTTCCTGGATCCTGGATGAAGGTATATTTGACCATTCCTGTTTACAAAACAATTTCAGTTCAGTTAAGTTTGATGGTCGCCGAGCATGGACAGCACGCTTCAAATCATCCCACAGATTTTCAATGATATTCAGGTCTGGGGACTGGGATGGCCATTCCAGAACATTGTAATTGTTCCTCTGCATGAATGCCTGAGTAGATTTGGAGCAGTGTTTTGGATCATTGTCTTGCTGAAATATCCACCCCCTGCGTAACTTCAACTTCGTCACTGATTCTTGCACATTATTGTCAAGAATCTGCTGATACTGAGTTGAATCCATGCGACCCTCAACTTTAACAAGATTCCCGGTGCCGGCATTGGCCACACAACCCCAAAGCATGATGGAACCTCCACCAAATTTTACTGTGGGTAGCAAGTGCTTTTCTTGAAATGCCGTGTTTTTTTGCCTCCATGCATAACGCCTTTTTGTATGACCAAACAACTCAATCTTTGTTTCATCAGTCCACAGGACCTTCTTCCAAAATGTAACTGGCTTGTCCAAATGTGCTTTTGCATACCTCAGGCGACTCTGTGGCGTGCTTGCAGAAACGGCTTCTTTCGCATCACTCTCCCATACAGCTTCTCCTTGTGCAACGTGCGCTATATTGTTGACCGATGCACATAGAGACTATCTGCAGCAAGATGATGCTGCAGGTCTTTGGAGGTGGTCTGTGGATTGTCCTTGACTGTTCTCACCATTCTTCTTCTCTGCCTTTCTGATATTTTTCTTGGCCTGCCACTTCTGGGCTTAACAAGAACTGTACCTGTGTTCTTTCATTTCCTTACTATGTTCCTCACAGTGGAAACTGACAGTTTAAATCTCTGACAACTTTTTGTATCCTTCCCCTGAACAACTATGTTGAATAATCTTTGTTTTCAGATCATTTGAGAGTTGTTTTGAGGAGCCCATGATTCCACTCTTTATAGGAGATTCAAATAGAACAACTTGCAAGTGTCCACCTTAAATACCTTTTCTCATGATTGGATACACCTGCCTATGAAGTTCAAAGCTCAATGAGGTTACAAAACCAATTTAGTGCTTTAGTAAGTCAGTAAAAAGTAGTTAGGAGTGTTCAAATCAAGAAATTGATAAGGGTGCCCATACTTTTGCACCGGTCAAATTTTGTTTAAATGCGGATTGCACATTTTCTGTTAGTACAATAAACTTCATTTCAATCCAGAAATATTACTGAGTCCATCAGTTATTACATATATGAAACTGAAATAGCTGTTGCAAAAACACAAATTGTTATAAAGAAAAAAGGTTAACATTAATAGGGGTGTCCAAACTTTTTCATATGACTATATATATATATATATATATATATATATATATATATATTATTCATGCAATTTAAAGATAGCTGCTTTAGCATCATTGCATCTATCAACTAATTACATTTAAATTTTTTTGCTTTGTACAATAGGGTGTCTCACTTTTTTATCTGCCACCAGCAGTCACCATCATTACTTTCTTCTTACTGGCATTCAAATATACTACAGATAATTATATTATACTATAGACTCAATAGTTTGTGAATGTTTAGCGCACTATTTTAAATTATTATTTTAAACTCTTTTAATAGAGCTTGTAAGCACTGATCTAAAGCCTGCTTTACACCTTACAATTACGCATACGATATCGTATGCGATGTGACCCGCCCCCATCATATGTGCGGCACGTTCAATTTGTTGACCGTGTTGCACAAACGATTATTTCCCGTCACACGTACTTACCCTTCCATACGACCTCGATGTGGGCGGCGAACGTCCACTTCCTGGAGTGGGAGGGACGTTCGGCGTCATAGCGACGTCACACGGCAGCCGGCCAATAGAAGCGGAGGGGTGGAGATGAGCGGGACGTAAACATCCCGCCCACCTCCTTCCTTCCGCATTGCCGGCGGGAGCCGCGGGACGCAGGTAAGCAGCAGTTCATCGTTCCCGGGGTGTCACACACTGCGATGTGTGCTGCCTCGGGAACATTGAACAACCTGACGTTCCATTTTTTAGTAATTGAATGACGTGCATGTGATCAACGTTTTAACGTTCAATCGCAATCGCGCGGAAGTTTCACACGCTACAATGTAACTAACGATGACGTATGTGCGTCACTTACGACGTGACCCCGCCGACACATCGTAAGATATATTGTAGCGTGTAAAGCCCGCATTAAGCTTAGCCGGATCACTTGAGCGCACAATCTGGTCACCTTTAGTGTCCATGTGCTCCCCCAATGCTCCTGCAGTATGGGAGAGTGCACAGTTCAGCCCCTGGCAAGCAGTGCATTCCTAGAGATGAAAATGAGAACTCCTTTATCAGTTGTATTTGCTAGAAACAATTTGGAGGAGACCAAACCAATGTCTAGAAATATTAAAGATAAGGGGAACATGAGAAACAGGAAGGACATGTCATGTCAGTGATGATTTGGTAACATGGACAGTATGCACCTGAGCTGTCCCTAAGTCTAGGGCTCCCTAGACTAATCCCTGTCCTCAAGGTTACCCCTGAAGATGGAGATGCCTGAGTCTCATGTCTTGCTATAGTCCTGGATAGGACTCACCTAAATTTCCTTCCCTCCTCCTCAGGGGACTAGAGGGGCAGGAGAGCAAGGAAACGCACAAGCAATATAGGTAAGGAAACAGGTACGAGGCTCCAAGATTCTCTCCAGTTGGGACCTGCACTGCTTCACAAGGAATGAACACCTAAGCTCACAGAAATAAGCTCCACAATGGTCAGAATAGAGATACTTGATTCTATATCCGGCATGGAGTGAAGCCAGGGGTGGGTTGATATATCGGAGAGTAGACATAATAACAAGCTACAGCTGAAATAAAGGCTAAGAGAATTCTCAGCCAGCAGGGGAAGGGTCCTTAACCTCTTCAGCATAGAAAGAAAAGTACATATGCAAGGTAACAGTCACATGAGCTCTACAGAAAGCCCACAATCAATTAAATGCTGAGACCTCCTGACTCGAGGTCCCCCAGGGTTGACATCAGAACATGGCGCACTGCTGTTTGGCATCCCTGCATGCTCCTGCACGTGGATTCCTCTGCCGCTCACCTCTGTGCGTGTGTCATAGGACCTCTGGTACTGCTCCTAGGGGTGCATGCACGCTGCTGCCCATCTCTTAAAGGGCCAGCACACCATATCTAGGAAGTATCTCTCAGTCTATCACTGAGAGGCACTGGGTATTTAGGGCACTCTTCCACTAGGGGAGTTGCCTGTTCAATACCATAGTTCCTGTTAGGGTATGTGCGCACGTTGCGTATTTGCATGCAGTTACGCTGCGATCTGCACCGCAGTGTAACTGCATGCGTCCTGCGTCCCCAGCATAATCTATGAAGATTATGCAGGAGACGTGCGCACGTGGCATCTTAGAGCGCAGCGCTTCGGCTGCTGCCCGAAGCGCGCGTTCTAAGAAGTGACATGTCACTTCTTTCCTGCGCTCTGCCTGCAGTCCCCGCTCTGTCTATGGAAGGGGCTGCAGTCAGAGCGCATGGAATCAGCTTTTTTTTTTTTCACTACGGAATCTTTCTGCAGCGATTTGAAGCGCACATGTGCTGTTCAAATCGCTGCAGAAATTTCTGCAGGGCCAGTACGCAACGTGCGCACATAGCCTGTTTGTTCTGTCTAGTCAATTGTCAGGTCACCTGTCCTGTCTGGTCCCATTCCGTCCTGTTCCTGCCTGTCCCATCTGGTCCCATTCTGTCCTGTGCCTGGTCTCAGCCCATCCTGCCTGTTGGCACCTGGGTTTAGGCTGTCCTGTCCTGTACCTGGCTGCCAGCCCATCCTGCTAGTTGGCAACTGCTTCCAGCCTGTCCTGTCTGTACCGCCCCGCTCTCAGCAGCCGAGCTGCTCGGATCCAGACCTTCTGTGGGTGGCTCGAGGGTCTCCGGACCGGTCACTTGAATCAAAAAGGGGGGTTATGGTGGTGGATGTAGGACGTATATGTACGGGCTGAGCCGTATTAAGTTCGTGACGCCACCCATGGTGTGTGGTGAGGTTGGACACCACCGCTGCAGTTACGGGGCACCCGGGGGAGATGTTAAGCAGCAAGTTGTTAACCCCTCCGTGGGCAGGGATGGTGGCCCCGGGATCCGTTGGGGTTTTTGGTGCATGGAGATGGGCGACCACAGGGTGCTGGTGTGCTTACTATTAAGGAAACACACGAGTCTCTGGTAAACCAAGGTGATGGTGGTCGGTGCCCGTAGCCGGCTGCGTTCTGGTTCCCCCACCCGGCTGGTGGTCTCTGTCTTTCTCTTGCACCTTTGTAAAATGGTGGACTGCCTGTGCTTGCAACTTCAGGAGTCCGCTCCCGGCTGGTTGTAGCCTAAGGAGCCCTTGCCCGCAGACGCTGGCCCGTGGGATCTCTGAGCCCTGGCGGTGGCCTTTTATCCCCCTCGGTGGGCTGTTGTCTTCTAATAGGGACTTTGGGTGGGACAGGACCTCTAGTCCTGGCCTCAATCGGTTAATTAACCAGTTCCAGTAGCTTCTGGACTTGGCTTCAGGATCCGAGTACCCCCCTGTGTGCTCCGGTTTCCAAGTCGGTTCCCCGGGTCGGTACCGGTGGGCCACTACCCTGTCCCGGTCCACCTCAGTTCCACCAAGCAGTCTTCCCGGCTCCTGCTCCTAACCTGGCGCTGTTCAATTTGTGGTATTCGCTTCTGCTGGAGCTGCACACAGCTGCAGCCCACTCTCCTCTCCAACTTGAACTCTAACAGAATCTGTTTACTTTCCCGCCCCGGGCTGTCTAGACTCCTTGTTGTGTGTCTTCCAACTGCCTGGTTCCGCCCCCTGGTGTGTCTACCCAGCCCCGAGGGGGGTGACTAGGGTTTTAAAGGTTGGCTGATGTCACCTGTGAGGGAAGGGTGTTGTGCAGGGGCCTATTTGTGACTACCTGGCCCGGCCAGGGCATCACATGTCCGTACCTGGCTACCAGCCCGTCCTGCCTGTTGGCACCTAGTTCCAATCCTGTCCTGCCTGTACCTGGCAACCAACCCATCCTGCCTGTTGGCACCTGGTTCCAATCCTGTTCTGCCCGTACCTGGCTACCAGCCCATCCTGCCTGTTAGCACCTGGTTACTGTCCTGTACTGCCTGTACCTGGACTCTGCCTGCACTGTTGGTCCTAGAGACTCTGCCTGTTCTGCCCTGGCCGTGCCATTTGCCTGGTTAGTCACTTTGCCTGTCCGTCCTGCCCTGTTGTTGCTAGAGACTTTGCCTGTCCGACCTGCCTATGCTACATGCCTTGAACCACCCTGATGGTCCCTGTCCGCACTTGAGACTCTGTTCTATCTGCTCCTGCGTCCGCCCCTGTCCTGGGGGTCAGATGCCACAGTTCCGGTCCTCTACCGCACGTTAGGGTAGACCCGGGGTCTACCTGTGGTCCAGTGGGTCCACTTCAGCTTGCCCCAGTATCATCCATTTGGCGGAAGGCGTGACAATTGGCCACTTCATTCTCACTTCCTTCAGACGTAACTTATATCAGGCACAAGCCGGAGAGCAGGAGAAGCTCTGCAACGTCACTGGAACGGCGATGACACTGCAGGTAAGTATAATTGGGTTTTTTTTCTACAAGGGGGAATATTATTATTAAGAAGGGGTTGTCTGAGTAGTAGACAAACACTTTAATCATCATCTTTCGCCGTCTGGTGTTCCAGGCTATGGGAAAGCAAATTTACCTCCCTCACCCACTGCAGTATGAAGGCAATTATATTTGGTCGCCAGTTGCGAGGGAGGATTATACGTTCAGCTATAAGGAAGTGTTTCAATAATCCCATCCTTGGAGAAAACCTAGTATTATGGACAATAAAAAAAGACAATAAAAAAAGATCTGTGCATAGTTTACAATGGGATTACCTGTAAAAACAAAGCTTATGTAAAACAGTTATAACAGTAGAAAACTTGCTGAAGACCAAAAGCAAAAAAACAATATATTTTATTCCCCAGAGCTACTGTATCAAAAACTAAATAACATCATGTACAGCTCAAATACATAAAACATGAGTCCATAAATTCCATAGAAAATAACGACGCATCATTCAAGGGGTACTTTAATAACCATTTCACATCCACTCTGTACAACCACAATATAGGTGTCAGGCTACCACTAGGTGGCGCTGGGACTCAGGTTATAAAACTACTCCTGAGTGCAATAATTCAGAAGCCCACTAGAGGTCGCAAACACAGCGTAGGGATAGTCAAACTGAAAGGGTCAATGCCAGAATGTCATGTCCGTACTAGGGAGGAAACAAGCTGAAGTCAAGAAAAAGACAAGGTCAGAGAACAAGGGAACATGGGGGAGCGGGTGGAGAACACAGAGCAGCACCAGAATACGGAGGATACGGAAGTACAGAGGGAAGGTCGGGAAGGACAGACGAAGGACAGAACAGGCAGGAGGAACAGAGGTCAGGCAGGACAAAACGTCGGAGATCAGGCAGGGCAGAAGGGATAGAGATCAGGCAGGGCAGGAGGGACGGAGGTCAGGTCAGGGAGAAGGGTCAGAGGTCAGGACAAACAGTACCGGGTAGCAGGACAAGAAACAGAGTACATCTCACAGGAGAAGAGCACTTAGCCAAGCCGGTAATATCACTGGCGGCATCCTAGAGGCAGCAGCACCATGATATGGCGGCGTGACCGCTTGAACGAGGCCAGAGCAAACAGGCTCCTCCCAGAGGCAGGATACATGCACCTGCTCAGGAACAGCAGAGCCGTGCATGAATCATCACAATAGGAGTCCTAAACAGCCATAATTTCACTAATTGCATTGCATCTTTCTCAACAGACCGGATACATTTTCAAGTGCCAAATCCGGTTGTTAAAATTTTGTGCAGCAGTAAGACACATCGACAGATTTGCTTGATGGACTTCAACATCCAACCCACTTCAGTATTGCTAGAAACCATGCAGATGCTCTCTCCTACCTGCTGGGCATGCAAGCCTACAAAATCCAATTTGTTTCACTTTGCGAAATAGCAGAATCATCCAGTGGTATGTACAAGAGACTTGTAATATACACTGTGTGCAGAATTATTAGGCAAATGAGTATTTTGATCAGATGATACTTTTTATACATGTTGTCCTACTCCAAGCTGTATAGGCTTGAGAGCCAACTACCTATTAAGTAAATCAGGTGATGTGCATCTCTGTAATGAGGAGGGGTGTGGTATAATGACATCAACACCCTATATAAGGTGTGCTTAAGTATTAGGCAACTTCCTTTCCTTTGACAAAATGGGTCAGAAGAAAGATTTGACGGGCTCTGAAAAGTCCAAAATTGGGAGATGTCTTGCAGAGGGATGCAGCAGTCTTGAAATTGCCTAACTTTTACAGCGTGATCACCGAACAATCAAGCGTTTCATGGCGAATAGCCAACAGGGTCGCAAGAAGTGTGTTGTGCAAAAAAGGCGCAAAATAACTGCCCATGAATTGAGGAAAATCAAGTGTGAAGCTGCCAAGATGCCATTTGCCACCAGTTTAGCCATATTTCAGAGCTGCAACGTTACTGGAGTATCTAAAAGCACAAAGTGCCATACTCAGGGACATGGCCAAGGTAAGGAAGGCTGAAAAACGACCACCTTTGAACAAGAAATGTAGCGGGCGGCGGGGCGCTGCGCTCGCTAGCGCTCGGATCCGGCGCTGCTGCTGCTCGGTGGCTCGAGCGGTGGACCTGGATCCAGGGACTCGAGCGGCGCTCCTCGCCCGTGAGTGAAAGGGGATAGTTTGGTTTGGGGATTTGGTCCGTGACGCCACCCACGGGTTGTGGTGAGGTTGGGCACCACCGCTGCTGGTGACGGGGATCCCGGGAGCGATGGTAGGGAGCAGCTGGGATGTCGTTTACCCCCTCCGTGGGTAGGGGTTGGTGGTCCCGGGGCCCGGTGAGGTGACGGGGAGGCGGGGTTGGCAAGGTGCAGGGTCGCCTGGACTGTGCAGCGCGGTGCCGGATGGCACGGTTGTACTCACTCAGCCACAAATGTACGTAAAGTCTCTGGTAAACCAAACGGCTGGATGGACGGGTCACACAGCCGGCTGCTGTGGCTTCTCCCGGACGGTTGGTGGTGGCTGCCTTTCCCTGCACCTTTGTGTATGTTCGGTCCCGATGGCTTCCCACTGGTAACCCGCTCCCCAGCGTATATATGTGCCGGAGGAGCCCTTTTGCCCGCAGGCTCTGACCCTTGGAACTCTAGCTGTGGCGGTAGCTGTATTTCCTTCTACTGGTCGGACGGTTGCCTTCTATCGGGTCTTGGCTGTTAGGAAACCCCTGGGGTTCCGGTCACTGACGGATTTGACCTATTAACGGCCACTCCAAGCCTGGTCGGGATTCGCAGGCCCTGCCTGTGTGTGCTGGCTTCACTTCGTTCCCCGGTTCGGTACCGGCGGGCCACCGCCCGACCCCGGTCCTACGGTTCCGCATTGATTCGCCTCTCCTGCAGACGGCCACCACCGTCTGCCAACCTTGCTCTTAGTGCCCGGGCCACACACCCGGACACGGTCAGTTTACTCCTCCACCACTACTTCAGTCCTCTCCCTTTCACTTCCCTAACTGAACTCCTTTCCTTTTCCCGCCTCCAGGACTGTGAACTCCTCAATGGGTGGGGCCAACCGCCCTGCTCCACCCCCACTGGTGTGGACATCAGCCCCTGGAGGGAGGCAACAAGGATTTTGTGTCTGGCTGATGTGCCTTTCTCGGGGTGGGGGTGTGTGTTGTAGTAACTGTGACGGTGACGACCTGGCTAGTCCAGGGCACCACATTCCCCCTTGGTTAAATGCAGACCGTCCGCGGGCTGCCCGTCCATCACCGGTTTTATTTTTCTTTTCAACTGTAAAGATATAAAACAACAACACAGTATGTATTTCAAATCTTCCCTTACGGGAGGCATGTCACTTAAACGTTGCAAAACACATATATATATGTATATATATATATATATATATATATATATATATATATATATATACACTTTTAATAATAACTGACGGACGGCTTCCGCTCTCCCACCCAAGCAACCTAGCCCTGTTGCTGCCTCTAAGAAGTGGGCAGCACCCCTTGACCCCAGTCCAGATCCAGGCTGCCCGAGCGGGAACGGGTAAGGTGATTCGCATCCGGCTGTCACTTCAGGGGACCCCACGTCCATGGGGGACCCCTGACCCCCGGAGGATCGCCGCAGGTTGCGGTAGTGGCAGGCCTGGGCCATCACTTTCCTCCAGGCCCATCCTCCAAATCTGCCTCTCCGGAGGCGGCAACGGAAAACATGCCCCCAACTTATTTACAATCCCACCAGTTCGTGGGTGCCCTGCAAGTTCCCAGGCATGTCCATGAAGAGTTCCTCATGCCAATGGTAACAAAGGGTCCCTGCGGGGACAACTTGCCGGCAATAGCCGGGTCAATCATGGTGTCAATCAGGTTATTTACTCGGTCTGATTCATTCATTTCAATAGGGTAACGGTACTGATGGTCCCAACGGGGACAATGGTGCAACTGAGGGACCGCTGCCTTACTTCAAGTCCACACCACACGACGGAGGAGGGGGCTGGGCCGGTTCTTGGGCCTCCTGGCCTCCTCTCAGCTTGGCATCAAGGGCATACCAGCCCCTCTCTCCACAGTGCCGCGTGTATATCACCAAATCGCCTGGGAGTAGGTTACGGCCCGGGTGGCCCTCTGGTAGATGGGCATTGACATCCCGGCGGGCCACAAACACCTCAGCCTCCAGGCCTGGCTCGAAAATAAATCCATACCCCCGGCGGGGGTCGAATCTTCGCACCTGACCCTCGTATACCGGGCCCCGCACCCGGAAGGTGGCTCTGCGGAGGTTTTCCTTCTCCTGGATCGTGCGGGCTATCATCTCGGCCTTCCGCTTCTCCCTCTCCGCGATTTCCCGGCCCAGCTGGCTCGGCTCCCTGTCCCAGTAAGGGGCATCTGCCTGCCCCTGCACGCGGGCCGGGCCCCGCAGGGCCTCCTTCACACTGCCCACTAGTGGCGTCCTCTGTGGAAGGTCCCGCGGTGTCATGGCCTGGGGTGCTGCCTCACAGCGACGACCCGGCGCAGCCTCAGCCGAGGCGTGGGTTATGGGTACAGGGTTCCTCACCTGCTGAGCCTCCTCCTGGACGGGATGGATCACCGGAGCCGGGACAGTACTGGGTGCGGTCACTTCCGATGCCACCGGTGTGTTTTCGCAGACTAACGCTGCCCTCGGGAGCTTCCAAAGAAGCGGTTCGGGTCGTCTGCGGATCTCTTCTGCAGGCTGGTCCGCTCCGGCGGACAGGCAGGGTTCCGCTACCGGTTGTAGGGGTAGCGGGCCTAGTGGCGGGGTGGCAGCAGCCAACATGGGTAGCGGGGGAGGCAGCAGGGTGAGCGGGCGCAGACCGGGCCCCTCAGCCGCAGCGACCGATCCTGTAGGGACACAGTGGCGTGGGTCGCTTACCCGCTTCTCCAAGTCTTCCTCCACCTCGCGTCTCCGTATGGCCGCCACCACATCCGCCATGTCGGCCTCCCACTCTTCCAGGAGGAGCTGCACTTTCACCTGCAGACGGCTGCTCAGACGGACGGTCCGGATTTCTACCCACGCCGCGGTGCCGGGCGCGGGCTCGGGGACTGCGGGCTACCGGACGGACGGTGCATGCTGGCAGCGGTATCTTCCAGGAACCAAATGGCGGCAGAGTCCTAGCGTCCCTGCTATTATGGCCTCGGTTTACATGCGGCCGGATGCCATCCGTCCCCCCTTGGTCTTTTCTCGGCACCTCCTCTTCAGGGGCGGGGCTTCGGCTTTCGCGCCTCCACTGACGCTCGAGCGGGAAAATCTTCGCGCCCAAGCTGGCGGTTTCTGAAATTTTTCGGCCGGACACCGCCGGCGGGGCACAAGGCGCACTTCTACCAGTCGGTAGAATGGTAAGATCCTGTTCGTGACGCCAAGTTGTCGCGGGCGGCGGGGCGATGCGCTCGCTAGCGCTCGGGTCCGGCGCTGCTGCTGCTCGGTGGCTTGAGCGGTGGGCCCGGATCCGGGGACTTGAGCGGCGCTCCTCGCCCGTGAGTGAAAGGGGATAGTTTGGTTTGGGGATTTGGTCCGTGATGCCACCCACGGGTTGTGGTGAGGTTGGGCACCACCGCTGCTGGTGACGGGGATCCCGGGAGCGATGGTAGGGAGCAGCTGGGATGTCGTTTTTCCCCTCCGTGGGTAGGGGTTGGTGGTCCCGGGGCCCGGTGAGGTGACGGGGAGGCGGGGTTGGCAAGGTGCAGGGTCGCCTGGACTGCGCAGCGCGGTGCCGGATGGCACGGTTGTACTCACTCAGCCACAAATGTACGCAAAGTCTCTGGTAAACCAAACGGCTGGATGGACAGGTCCCGCAGCCGGCTGCTGTGGCTTCTCCCGGACGGTTGGTGGTGGCTGCCTTTCCCTGCACCTTTGTGTATATTCGGTCCCGATGGCTTCCCACCGGTAACCTGCTCCCCAGCGTATATATGTGTCGGAGGAGCCCTTTTGCCCGCAGGCTCTGGCCCTTGGAACTCTATCTGTGGCGGTAGCTGTATTTCCTTCTACTGATCGGACGGTTGCCTTCTATCGGGTCTTGGCTGTTAGGAAACCCCTGGGGTTCTGGTCACTGACGGATTTGACCTATTAACGGCGACTCCAAGCCTGGTCGGGGTCCGCAGGCCCTGCCTGTGTGTGCTGGCTTCACTTCACTCCCCGGTTCGGTACCGGCTGGCCACCGCCCGACCCCGGTCCTACGGTTCCACGTTGATTCGCCTCTCCTGCAGACGGCCACCACCGTCTGCCAACCTTGCTCTTAGTGCCCGGGCCACACACCCGGACACGGTCAGTTTACTCCTCCACCTCTACTTCAGTCCTCTCCCTTTCACTTCCCTAACTGAACTCCTTTCCTTTTCCCACCTCCAGGACTGTGAACTCCTCAGTGGGTGGGGCCAACCGTCTGGCTCCACCCCACCTGGTGTGGACATCAGCCCCTGGAGGGAGGCAACAAGGATTTTGTGTCTGGCTGATGTGCCTGTCTCGGGGTGGGGGTGTGTGTAGTAGTACCTGTGACGACCTGGCTAGTCCAGGGCGCCACAGAAACATAAGATAAAACGTGAAGACTGGGCCAAGAAATATCTTAAGACTGATTTTTCAAAGGTTTTATGGACTGATGAAATGAGAGTGACTCTTGATGGGCCAGAGGCTGGATCAGTAAAGGGCAGAGAGCTCCACTCCGACTCAGACCCCAGCAAGGTGGAGGTGGGGTACTGGTATGGGCTGGTCAACAGATCAAGCAACTGACAGAATCTATGGATGGTAGGCTGTTGAGTGTCATCATAAAGAAAGGTGGCTATATTGGTCACTAATTTTTTGGGGTTTTGTTTTTGCATGTCAAAAATGTATATTTCTAAATTTTGTGCAGTTATATTGGTTTTCCTGGTGAAAATAAACAAGTGAGATGGGAATATATTTGGTTTTTATTAAGTTGCCTAATAATTCTTCACAGCAATAGTTACCTGCACTAACAGATATCCTCCTAAGATAGCCAAATCTAAAAAAAAACCACTCTAACTTCCAAAAATATTAAGCTTTGATATTTATGAGTCTTTTGGGTTGATTGAGAACATAGTTGTTGATCAATAATAAAAAAAAATCCTCTAAAATACAACTTGCCTAATAATTCTGCACACAGTGTAGGAGGAAGAAGACGGCAGAATCAAATTCGGAATCTCAACCCTGCTTTGTTTATTGTACTTACAAACTGAATTCTTGAATGCTTGCTTGTGAAACACTCATTGGCAATACCCAAATGGTTTCACTTCTTAGCTTTATCAAGGGTACAAAAAAACTATCTATTTTGAATGTCTTATCCCAATGATGACACATCAATGGATAAACCTACCAAATATTCAACATAGATCTGATTGTATTATTACACCTCCTGCAGTCCTCAACAGGGTACATTTTACTTAAAATCATGGGGCAACAACACCACCTGAAAAAAACCTCTAAAACCATTAGCATGTTGGAGCAGAGGTCTGGACAAGAGCTGTTGGGTATCTTAAACAGAACCTGTCAGGTGCAATATGCACCCAGAACCACGAGCTATTCTGGGTGCATATTGCTATGGCCCTGTGTGCACTAGAAAATGGAATTTTCTTAAGAAAATTCCGCAAGCTCTTAAAGATTTCCGCACCCGCGGGAGAAAACGCAAAAAATCTGCACTAAAATCCGCATGCGGTATGTTGCGTATTGGTGCGGATTTGGTGCGGAATTGCCACAGGTTGTTCCCTGCGGTCCATAGTGCTGAAGTCTCCGGGCCGTGCTTTTGTCCTGCACGGCTGCCTCCGGCGCTCTGCTGTTTGCGGGTCAGCTGTGCAGTGAATAACTGCGTATGCATGAGCCGGTCTGGAAGCAGGAGAGCAGTGTCCGGAGGCAGTGTCACTGGAGAAGGTGAGTATAAGATCAGCGGTGACTTCAGTCAGCTGAAGTGCAGTGACCGCTGGAGTCCTCCACCTGGAGTCCTCCACCTGTCACTGCAAAGCACATGAGTGAAGTCACCGCTGATCCCGGCGGCTCACTTCACTTGCGTCCTGACCCTCACAGTGAGCAGTCATGGTCTATGGCGCTCGCTGTGAGTGCCAGGTGTAGCAGAGCTGGAAGCATCGTGGGACATCTTGTGGATTACATCGGACCTGGAGGGCTGTTATTAGGGGTTAATAAAGTGGTGAAAGAAGGGGCTTTTTTGTCTTTTATTTCAAATAAAGGATTTTTGGGGTGTTTGTGCTTATTTACTTTCACTTACAGTTTAGTGATGAGGGGGTGTCAGATAGATGCCTGCCATCACTAAACTAGGACTTAGTGGCAGCTATGGGCTGCTGCCATTAACTCCTTCATTACCCCAATTGCCACTGCATCACGGCAACCGGAAGAGCCAGGAAAAGTCCGGGACTGTCACATCTAATGGATGCGGCAATTCCGGGCGGCTGCTGGCTGATATTTTTAAGCTGGGGGGCTCCCCATAACATGGGGCTCACCAGCCTGAGAGTACCAGCCCCCAGCTGTGAGGCTTTATCCTGGCTGGTTATCAAAATGGGGGGGACCCGCACACCGGGTTTTTTTAATTATTTATTTATTTATTTTACTGTACACTATAGACCCGCCCACCGGCAGCTGTGATTGGTTGCACTGAGACAGCTATCACTCAGGGTGGGGGTGTGTCTGCCTGCAACCAATCACAGCCACCGGTGAGCAGGGAAGGAGTGACTACGAGATTGACTAATGAGCCGGCTCTGGAAGATGAAAGAGCCGCCGCGGGAGCAGTGTGACAGCCGCCCGGTCATCGGTGAGCATGAAGTGCTTGCTCCTACCCCTTTGGGCCAGATTCTGTTCCACATAAACTTTATATGGGGAGCAGCATCTGGCCAGATACCGGGGATCAATCCTCTGCCGACCCAGAGTCAGCGGTTGATTGATCTGCCAGCCCTCGAAACCGCAGGGACCTGCGGAAAAGAAGTGACATGCAATTGATTTTGCTACGGGAATCCCGCAGCAAAACATGCAGCTGTCAAAATCCACCCGGTGCGCACAGCATTTTTTTCCCCATAGGATTTGCTGGTGAATCACTGCAGAGATGTTATGAACATTTTCTGCAGCGAAACATGCAGCAAATCCGCAGGAAATCCGCGGCAAAAACCGGCAAGTGCGCACAGGGCCTAACAGTCTCACTATTTACTACTGTACATAAAGAGATCTTTAGAAAAAGTATTTTTAAAATCCTTTATGATATGCTAATGAGGCCAGGGATTAGTCGCAAGGGTGTTAGTTCTCTTGGCTAGTCGGCCCCCTTAGCATGTAAGCACGTCCTTGTGGGCGTAATAACATGCTAATGAATGAGCAGCGTCAGAGGTGTGATCGATCTCCCCTTTCGCTGTTGCCACCTCCCCTGACACTGGATTTTGGCTCAGTGCGCATGATCAGAAGTCCCTGGACTTTCAGTCATGCATACTATGAAGCCGGGTGTACGTGTCTCGGTTTCAAACTGGTGTAGTACGTATTGACCGAAAGTCTGGGGACGTTCTGATCGTGTGCACTGAGCCGAAAACCAGCAGTGGCAGCAAAGTTGAGAGCGACCATGCCTCTGGCGCTGCGCATTCATTACCATGTTAGCCCACTCCTGTGGGCGTACTAACATCCTGAGGGGGCTGACTAGCCAAGGGAACTAACGTCCTTGCAATAAGACCCTAGGCTCATTAGCATATGATAAAAGATCTGTAGGAATACTTTTTCTAAAGATCTCTTTATCTATACTACTAGATACAGGGACAGTAAAGCTGGGTTCACACATAGCGACAGCGACAACGACGTCACTGTTACGTCACCATTTTCTGTGACGCAACAGCGACCTTGTAAGTCGCTGTTATGATCGCTGCTTAGTTGTCAAACACAGCAGACGCAGCAGCGATCATAACGACACGCGTCACTGTGCTACATGTGCAGAGAGAAGGGAGCCGCGCACACTGCTTAGCGCTGGCTCCCTGCACTCCTAGCTACAGTACACATCGGGTTAATTACCCGATGTGTACTGCAGCTACATGTGCAGAGAGCAGGGAGCCCGCGCACACACTGCTTAGCGCTGGCTCCCTGCACTCCTAGCTACAGTACACATCGTTTTAATTACCCGATGTGAACTGCAGCTACATGTGCAGAGAGCAGGGAGCCGCGCACACTGCTTAGCGCTGGCTCCCTGCACTCCTAGCTACAGTACACATCGGGTTAATTACCCGATGTGTACTGCAGCTACATGTGCAGAGAGCAGGGAGCCGCGCACACTGCGTGGCGCTGGCTCCCTGCACTCCTAGCTACAGTACACATCGGGTTAATTACCCGATATGTACTGCAGCTACATGTGCAGAGAGCAGGGAGCTGGCACTGGCAGCGAGAGCGGCGGACGCTGGTAACGAAGGTAAATATCGGGTAACCAGGGAAAGGTCTTCCCTTGGTTACCCGATGTTTACCCTGGTTACAGCTTACCGCAGCTGCCAGACACCGGCTCCTGCTCCCTGCTCGCTTTATTTCGTCGCTTTCTCGCTGTCACACACAGCGATGTGTGCTTCACAGCGGGAGAGCGACGACGAAAAAATGAAGCTGGACATTCAGCAACGAGCGGCGACCTCACAGCAGGGGCCAGCTCATTGCTGGATGTCACACAAAGCGACAGCGATGGGACGTCGCTGCTACGTCACAGAAAATGGTGACGTAGCAGCGACATCGTTGTCGTCGTCGCTGTGTGTGACACCACCTTTAGGCAGGGATTATCAATATGCACCCAGAACTGCAAATCTGACATCATTGAGATCTAAGGTGTGACGAAAGACCCATAGACATGAATAAGAGAATGATTCTATTTCTGTAAGTGAATGCAACAAACTTTAGATAAAAAGCGCAATAGGGTTTTACCCAATTTACATAGAATAGCTGACAAAAGGTGGTTGCTCACCTTGTGTGGTTGTGCAACCCACAACCTTGTAGTTCAGTAGATATCCTGATGAAGAACAGCGCAGGTTGCTCTCCACGTTTTTATGTGGTTCCTGTACTTCTATTTCTGTAAGTGTTCAGCTGTTTAAGAGTATTACCCACCGGGAATGAGAGAAACCCTTTAGTCTAGGGCAGGATGGCAATTTGTACTTGTGATACAACACAGCAAATAATAATGCTGAATGTTGACATAACCTGACAGCAGAATGTCACCCACAAAATGTCACATGGAGTTTTGCACAGTGTTGTGTCCCATGAATGGGAACAACCTGTTTTGTATAATTCTTGCATTGCATATTTTTCCTCCTATCAGGAAATTCCTTTATTGTTGCTAGGTAGATTAGACTGTATGAAGTTTGTCCCTATGTACCTCCCTTAGTTGGCTTCTGTATAGAATGCTCCTCCCTTCTCCTTCAGTTAGTCTAGAGAAACCATTGCTGAAGAGACATCTCTGCAACCCTGTACAGATTATTCCTTTTCACCTGCATTTACTTTGTACTTAATACACAAGATTCTAGAAGAAAACTACAGCGTTTCTTCTGGTCTTTCTACAAGTCATCGTTGTGCTGAGTTAACACTATCTGTGGAAGCCGGTAGAGTGAGTAAACCATACAGTTATCTAAGGGACTGATAATTACAGCGGTTGGATTCATTGCTACTAGGAAGAGACAAAACAGTGAAAAGGATTAGCTGTGACCGGGATTAGTATACATATATCAATCAGTAAATAACCTGTTTCCAGGAGTGCTATACAGCATACAATCCAGAGAAAGGATTACCCCAAGGGGCTGATAACAAGCCACAGCATAAAACTTTATAGCAGCTTCAGACAAAGTGCAATGTAAAGTATTAACCTGTTATCAGAACTGTGTGCAGCTATAAACCAAGAATCCCCCATAAGCTAATTGTAAATTGCAGCCAGAGACTCAGTAAATACATCCTGGAAAACAGACTGCAGAGATTGCAACATTGTATTGTTTCCCTGACAACCAGTGCAGAGCAGCATTCACCATTCCTGATGGAGTCAAAGAGAACCCTCTCACTACCTGCTTTAAAGCAACAAGAGGAAGACATAGACTCACACTTACATTGCAGTGAAAGATCTAAGCGGTTGACCAAACCAACATGGAAGGTTAAAGAGAACCTAGAAACAGCCAGAAGTGAACTGTTTACCCAGACAGCATTATTGTGGCAAAGAGTGCAAAAACAAGTGACTGTTTTATCTGCGCCCGGTGCTCATGAGCTACCATCAGAGGGAGCCCTGGAACAACTGTACTCAGCATACCAGTCCTACAAAGAGATTTGTAAAAAATATTCCTCTACCCTGCTGAGAGCAAACACATCTGAGTCTGAAAAAGAACTACAGGACTTCCAACAGCTTAATGATGAACGAGACCGCACTGTGCGTGACATTGTGAGCAAGACTGAGGCAAAAATTGCGCAAATGTCAGGAGCGGCATCTTACAAATCCAGGTCCACTAAGAGCTCAAGGCACTCACTCAAATCAGGCTCATCAAGGTACTCAACCCTCAGCGAGCAGCTCATAAAGGCGCGCGCTGAAGCAGAAACAACAAAAGTACACGCCATCTTCGCCCAGAGAGAAGCAGAGATGAGAACAGAATCTGCACGCAAAGAAGCAGAGATTAAAGCAGAATCTGCACGCAAGGAAGCGGAGATGAAAGCAGAATCTGCACGCAAGGAAGCGGAGATGAAAGCAGAATCTGCACGCAAGGAAGCAGAGATTAAAGCAGAATCTGCACGGAAGGAAGCGGAGATGAAAGCAGAATCTGCACGGAAGGAAGCGGAGATGAAAGCAGAATCTGCACGCAAGGAAGCAGAAATTGAAGCCCTTCAGAAGGAATGTGAACATGTGGCGGCCATGGCAAGGCTAAAAGTCTTTGAGCAAGCTCTGGGTGGGAGCCAAGAAGGCAGCGCCAGTTCGTGTGATCTCGACACAGAAGACTCACTTAAGCGTACAAGAGATTACGTGCTGAGCCAAGCCGACGAACCGCCAACTACCATCAACATTCCCGTCAGTGCTAACACTTCTCCAGAGCCTCAAGACACTGATCCACCTACAGCTTCCAGCCTTCCAGGTCAGTCCAATGCACCTCAGACTTTCAAGCCTGAACCAGCTTCATATTCCAATGCACAGCCACACCCTGCGCATCAGCAACCTCCGTATGCCCATGTCTACATGCAACCTAACATGCCGGCAAGGCGCTACACTCCCAACAACTGTGTAGTTCCAGACCCGCATACAACAGAGACTGTACACACCAAACCGGCGGTCACTGGTCTAAACGCCTACGCCACTCCGTACTTTCCCACGTTCCCGAACCACGAAGCTACGAACCACGCAACCAGCATCACGCAGTCAGCAAATGTGCCCCAACTATCGGAAAGATCAGACATGTCCGACTTTGCGAGGTACATGATCCGCCGAGAACTCACCAACACCGGTCTCACAAAGTATGACGACCAGCCTGAAAACTACAGAGGGTGGAAGTGTGCCTTCAAAACCGCAACGCGTGACCTTGGCATTACGGCTGCTGAAGAGCTGGACTTGCTAATCAGGTGGCTAGGGCCACGGTCTACTGAGAGAATCAAGAGACTCAGATCCGTCTACATCAGTGACCCAACAACTGATCCTGCACCTACACCTTCTCCTACCACAAGTCATGGCGGGGAGAGTACCGGCCAAGCTGCAAACCACCTCACAGTATCCTCCTCGTGCACCGCAGTCTGCGGAGAAGATCTCTGGGACAAGTCTTGTGCAAAAATATGCCTAGTAAGGGTATATCCCAAAGGTCACCCAGAAAGGGCCATGAAGGTGTACAGCATCCTGGATGACCAGAGCAACAGGTCACTCGCCAGGTCTGAACTCTTCCACTTGTTCGGCTTAAAAGGAAATGCCTACCCTTACACACTAGGCACTTGCAGCGGCATCTCAGAAGCTTGCGGAAGAAGAGCCAGTGGTCTCGTGGTAACATCTCTTGAAAATACCGTAGAGATACCTCTACCGACACTCGTCGAGTGCAACCAGATACCGGCTAACCGGGAAGAGATTCCAACGCCAGAGGCAGCTCTTCACCACCCTCACCTGAGAACTATCGCCAGCAAGATCCCACCTCTTGATCATAGTGCAAAAATCCTGATTCTGATTGGAAGGGACATCCTCCGGCTACACAAAGCACGCCAACACATCAACGGGCCACACGATGCGCCATTCGCTCAGCGCTACGACTTAGGCTGGGTGATCATAGGAAACGTCTGCGTAGGCAAAGTGAAGAGTCCCGACGCGATCTCCTCCTACAAGACGCACATCCTCCCAAACGGTCGCGGCACTCACTTTCAACCATGTCCGCATGACTACGGGGTGAAAGAGAGGCTGAGTGACACCAGGTGGCGACAGCAGCCTCCCGACTGCGCGGACGCATATCATCTCTGGGATGACTACTTCGGGTCAACAGCGTTCGAGTCTACAAACGAAGACAACAAATTGGCTCCGATGAGAGAAGACAAAGAATTCATAAAGATTATGGATAAAGAGTTCTCTCAAAACGACTCTAACAGTTGGGTAGCCCCATTACCCTTTCGGTCTCCGAGGCCAAGGTTGCCAAACAACTCCCAGCAAGCAACCGCAAGGTCCTCCTCTCTAAAACGCACTTTGGAAAGACAACCAGAGATGGAGAAATGCTTTGTCGAGATTACGCAAAATATCCTCAACAGAGATCATGCTGAACAGTGGCACCACATTCCCACCGAACAAAACCCAGCCAACCGAGGAACGAGACTCACTGCTGCATCCAAACTCGGCGACAACATGTGGCCGACACCTCCAAGTATCTTATACGAGGAGATCTGCGATAACTACGCCGGCAACATGTACGAGCTGGTGGAACCAGAATCCGACAAGGAAATTAGACCAATCGTCTCCGCTCGCTACACTTCAGTGACATCAGAACAGAAGTTGAGATCTCATCGCTTCGAGTGCTTCTCAAGTTGGTCATCTGAGGTACGAGCCGTAGCTTGTCTTGTTCACATTGCTCACTGTTTCACCAACTACAAGTCTTCAACGTGCCACGGCTGGCACATGTGTGTGATTCGTCCAGTCACCGAACTCGTGCTACTTTTACCAAAGGAGGACGTTACATGAACTAACTTTGTCGTTGGACACTGCCACGGCGGGGAGCGTACCTTTCCTTACCCCTGCTGTACGGAGACACAACTGTCCGTGTCCAATTGAACCTTGAACTTTTCCTTTTGGATTAAAACTTTACCGTTGGATTATTGGGTTGGAGGAAGAGTTGGCATGTTTGCGGCTTCCCCAATCTGAAGATGGGTTTGTTGAACTTGAATTCATGTTTAACATTTTTCTACTTTTTCATTTTTTACGCAAGGACAATGCGTCATCAACAAAGCATGGACTTGAATTCAGTGCATTACGTTGCATTTTTTGTGTTGTCTCTTATCTCGTTACAGGTTTCGTGACATCGAGGGACAGGATCGACTCCTTACGTCGTAAAAGGACTTGTGAAATCATATGATTTCAGACGGGGAGTGTTGTGTCCCATGAATGGGAACAACCTGTTTTGTATAATTCTTGCATTGCATATTTTTCCTCCTATCAGGAAATTCCTTTATTGTTGCTAGGTAGATTAGACTGTATGAAGTTTGTCCCTATGTACCTCCCTTAGTTGGCTTCTGTATAGAATGCTCCTCCCTTCTCCTTCAGTTTAGTCTAGAGAAACCATTGCTGAAGAGACATCTCTGCAACCCTGTACAGATTATTCCTTTTCACCTGCATTTACTTTGTACTTAATACACAAGATTCTAGAAGAAAACTACAGCGTTTCTTCTGGTCTTTCTACAAAAGTCATCGTTGTGCTGAGTTAACACTATCTGTGGAAGCCTAGAGTGAGTAACCATACAGTTATCTAAGGGACTGATAATTACAGCGGTTGGATTCATTGCTACTAGGAAGAAACAGAATACACAGACTTCACCAACTGTCATGGCGGTGTTGGACTCTGTTCAAATTGCAGACTTTGACACTGCGCCTGATGGTTTCTCTGTCTGGGATCAACACAGGCAGACTTGAGTGTAGACTTCCTTTGTGCTGATTCATAGGTAGGTTATTAAGAGTTAATCTCTGCTAGTCTGCTTGCTCCTTTGATCAAATGTTGTGGGGAAACCTATCACATTTACTCCCCTCCTAGTTATGCTGGTGAATCTTCTATGTTGGTCAGTGACGTGTGGTGTCCCAGACTCTCTGGGGAAAGTTGTGCTTATTTGCTTCGTACGGGTGTGGAGTTTACCCCTGTTGTTTTGTACTTCCTTCCTGTTCTTTTTTTCCTCCTGAATCTCTTACTGTCTTATCGTGTGTGTGTGTGTGTGTGTGTGTGTGTAACACCCCAGAGCCGAGGGGGTTTTCACCCGACACGTCACCGGGCCGGGAGTGCAGATCCTCTGCGTCGTCATGGGCTGGCCTGACCTGGTTTTGTGACCCTGAGAAGTACAGGAGGGAGGGAAGGCGGTGGACAGGAGGAAGGATGGAGGATGGGCGTGGTAGTGACGATGAGGAAAGTCTTTTTAGATTGTGAGGCCACCTGTAGTCCGCAGCCAGAGATGGGCCACCGCTGCGAGTGCTGCTCTCCAAGGCTGATGGCGAAGGTCGCAGCCGGGATGGTGTCGCTCCCCACAGGCGGAGCGGGGTTACCCCAGGGAGGATGACTGAGGAAAGACGGGGGAGGTGGTAGTCCCCGTTAGCGAGGAGAGGCAGAGACAGGGGCTGCGTTTCCAGGTCTTTTACTCACTGGTAGTTCAGGCGTTGCCCCAGAGTACCGGTCTCCGCCACGATGGGCTCCAGCCGATCCCGAATCCGTGGAAGGTCATATCCGTTGTGTGTGTCAGCCTATGGGCCCTTCCTTCTTTGATGCGCTAAGTATTGGATACCCGTGGCGTGAAGCACTTGTGAATCCCAGTGTAAGTAAAGTGTCCCCTTATGTATGCTGATAGCGAGGTTCCGATGTGAGGTTGGTCCAAGACCTCAACCCCATATCCTATATGCTATTTGGCTCCAGACTCGGTGGGACAGGTCTGGTGACGTTTCTAGCCATTCTCGCAACTCTTGCAGAGTTGGTAGACAACGTGAAGTATGCCTGCCCTAGGGTTCTGTACGCCAACAATGCCGGTCCTGTGTAAGCAGCCGCTTGCTTCTCCCCAGCGACTGTGTTGAAACCACCTTGTCCCACAGAGCTGCCTCGCAGCACGTCTGCTCTGCTCTGTTTCTGTATCTGATCTCCCTATTTTTGTAGTTGTGTTGTGTGTTGGAAGCTGTTGCCCCCACCAGCTGATTCACTACTCTCACTAGGTCAACCTGCTTTTTCCCACTGTGTGCTCCTCACTCCCCCTAGTGGTTGCTTCTCCCTGACCCTGAGTACCAGCTCCAGTGGATCGGGGAGCCCCCAGTGCAGTGGTGTCCTGTAAACCCAACCGCTGTGGTGAACCCCTTCTGTGACCCGACCCTGGCCCGGTCCCCATTGGGGAGGACAACCCACTGTAAATATATGTATATGTTGGTGGAACCGGTACTGACCTTCCTTGGACCCAGAATAAGTACTACACCCTAATGGAGGTGCAGTACCCTGTGGCGCCTGAAGCCTCATGAGCACCACATGTGCACATGTTGTTTGACAGAGTTTTGGTTTTCCCTTGCCTGTCTTTATCTGTGGGTTTTATCCCACTCCTGTCCTGTCCCTTTCTGGGAGGAGGGGGAATTAGATCAGGACTGGTCAGGAGCAGGGCCAGGAAGGAGACTCAGGCATCTCCACCATCAAGAATATCCCTGAGATTAGAGATGGGATAGGGCCCCCCTAGATTTAGGGACAGCTTAGGAGCCTTTGGTTCCCCACTATCCCATAGTCATCGAAACAAGAAATCCGACCCTGCTGTATTTCCATGCAGCCACAGTCACTCATTAGTTGCAACTCAGATTGTGATCTTAAAGAGGGTGGCCACTACTTTTTGTCTTGATTGCCTGTCCTTAGGATAAGTCATCAATATCTGATTGGTGGGGTGCGACACCCGGCAGACTTGATAATCAGCTGTTATCAGTGTTCTTAGCTGCTGCCAGAATACAACAGCTTTGTCAAAACTTTAGTGGCCATGGCTGGGGACTGCAGATCCATCCTTATTCATTTCAATAGGGGTGGATCTGCAGTACCCAGCCATGGCGACTATAAAAATGACGACACTGATGTGTTTCGGCAGCATCTATGAACTTCCATCCGGTGCTGGTCATATATGATCGGCAGCAGTGTCGAGTGTCGCAACCCACAATCAGATATTGATGGATAATCCTAAAGATAGGCCAACAATAATTGAATTACTTAATTACCCTTACTTAGTACTTGTGGATACAACATACAAGTGGAGAGCCTAGAGGTCAGTAAGGGTCACATGTGAGACAGTATGGGTTTTATTTAATCGTATACATTTTTATAGGCAAACATTACAATATGATTTTTTTATGTTGTTTATACAGAAAACAATTAAAGAAGCACTCCCATCAAAATTGTTATCTTACTTTATTGCAATCATCATATAGCACTGTATACTTACAATTGCTCATTTTGCCTTTCTACCCAGTTAATGCTTCTTTTTTTCTATTAGGTATATGACATCTTGTGATTAAAAACAGACTGGCTGAATCCTTCTAAGGTCCCTTTCACACATCAGTTTTTTGCCATCAGTCACAATCTGTCGAATTTTGAAAAATACGGATCTGGCGACTGATGCAGCTGGATCCGTTTTTTCACAGAGTATTGTATATGTGACGGATTGCGACGGGTGGCCCCACGCTTCATCTGTCATTCGACGGATCCATCGAAAATTGTTTGTCCGTTGGATGGAGACAACGGATAAAGTAACGTTTTTTGTCTACGTCAAAAAACGGATGGCGACGGATCCGTTGTAATTCGTCAAATGAAGGAATACGCCGACGGATTCCGTTTTTTTAACTGTGAGGCTCAGATGGGGTGTAAAAACACTGTTGGGCTGAAAAAAATGATGCGACGGATCCGTTTTTTTTACAGATCCATCGCACCAGTTTTTTCACAATCTGCGACGGATCTGTTGATCCGTTGATCCAACGGATTTTGACTGATGACAAAAAACTGATGTGTGAAAAGGGCCCAAGCTATATGTGGAAACAGGAAGACTCTTCCCTGCATGAGACATCATTAGAACTACAAATCTACATCACCAAAAACACTTTGTAGTTCTAATGATATCTCATGCAGAGAAAAGAGACTTCCTGGTAAGTTCTTTTTTCATCACCATGATCATGATCAATCACGATGTGATTTCGCCTATTATAAGCATCATAAATTGGTCATCGGTTTGTCTCCGTTCAATTGTGTCGGCTATGACATTCCCCTGCAAAAGAAAAAGAAAAAAACTGTAAATCTGACATTTTATTAGTTATTGATTTTAATAAAAAAAACAAAACCCAAAACATAATACTGAAGACAACGCTGTAATCTGTCATGCTTTCTGTATCCGTTTGATGATCCTGGTCACCTTCGCCCTAGTGGTATTTGCATCTCCGGCAGCATCTATCACTACTGTATATATCTGTATCAGTGGTAGGTAGGTGGTAATCTTTTTGCACGGTCAGTAAAGTGGTAGAGGCACACTTTAATTTTAAAAACAGCAAATCAAGTTATGGAGCATGTAATAAATTATATATAAAGTATATTTAATTATTTAATGTATTCCAGAATGCACTAAGCTAATGTAAGATACAGACATTCACACCAGGAGCAATGTTAATAATAGAATTTAGAGTAGCAAATAGCATAAAAAAAATGACCACGCAACATGGCATGCAAGTACAAAACATATAAGAGGTCCCTGTCCATATACTCAACCGAGCATCAGAGATTATTCCCATAATGATACCCGTCTGGGTGGAGATCAGAACAAACTGAGCAGGGACTGCAAAGCAAGCAAGTCATGGATATTTTATATTCTTTCTTCGCTCAGTCATCGGGATAATGTCACTAGAGCTGAATTATATAGTATGACTAGTGCCATGAACAAGAGATAGGAAGTAAGGTGAAGTACTGTCACGGCTGTCGCTCTGCATTATGAGACTAGTGACAGATTCAGGACTTGAGAGTCATTTCCATTCCAGACTGTCAATATTAAATGGATTTCCTTTACTTTGGCAGTTGTAGGGTTAATTTCAGTATGCTTTCCAGCAGCTGCTGAATCCTGATCATGTGTTTCTGACTCGCCCACACCAGGGCCTTAGGTGACTCGGTGTCGGGCCGGACTAGTCCCGGGTAGTCAGCGGTGGCGGGGCCCAATTCCGTGGCCCTGGTGGGGTCAGCTAATGTGGCGGAATTGGGGTGATGATAGTGTTAAAGTTTATATAAGATTTGTGACGCCACCTGTGGTAATTTGCAGCTATGGAGCCGCAGCTGCTGGAAGAGACCTCCGGGGCTGATGTTATGGCAGCTAAGGTGTTTCTTGCTCTCCACAGGTAGAGCGGGTACCCCGGGGCAACCTTTGGTGCTTGGTAAAGTCTATGGTGTTGTAGGTGCAGTGCAGGATAAAGCAGACGACACAGGGCTTGCAGTTAAGGTTTACTCACTGTTTCTGAGTCCAGGTGCTAGCAAAACCGTTTGCCCACAGTATGCTGGGATCCACTGTCAGGTGCCTCCGCCGATCCTGGGTAGTTCAGAGGTCAATACCGGTGCACCCTTCCTGTGTCTCTCTCCTGACTGTCTTCTTAGCCTTGACTCTATTAGTTGAACTGGTCTTGGCCTCCACCACAGGGCCTGTACAAAGGGGGCTAACCATAGTTGTATCTTGCTCCCTTCACCGGGGATCTGTGATGGGTTGTGGCCCTGGGCGCTTGCAACCATCCTCGGCCTTCGGTGTTACTTTATGAGGAATTATCTTTCTTCCCTCTGTCTGGGGACCATCCCCGAATGCAGCCAGATCCCTCTACCCGATCTTCCTGTGGAACAGGCCACGAGCCAATATGCCCTTCCGTGGCCCTGGAATCCTTTCTTTCTTTCTTTAGGTGTCACCTGGGCTTAACTAGACCCCAGGATCTCCACCAGGAACTTCTTTCTGTCCCCTTCTCCTGAGGTAACTACCTCCCTCTCACACTCTCCTCACTCCTCTGCTCCTTCTGACAGACTGACTGACCCTGAACCTCCCGGTTCCCTTTCCACTCATACTTTTTGACTCCTCCCACACACCCACCGACCACGCCCCACCCACACTATTGGCACCAGAAATGGGACTTATGGCCCCATGAATACATCTATGGGGGTTGCTGCCACTATCCCTGACCCAGTGTATGCCTACCAATGGGTGTGTGCAAGTTTAGTCTGTGGACCGGTAGGTAACCTCATTCTTACCCAGGATCGGACACCACACCTCTGGCTGAGGTGCAATATCTCTGTGGCGACGAAAGCCTCAGGGGCGCCACACTCCCCCACAGCAAATCCCAGCACGTCCGGGGCTGAAACAAAAATACAGTGGTGTTAACTGCAAAAAAAATTTATATGCATTTTAACTGGTAAACAATAACTTTTCATCCCTTTATGGGAGGCACTATACTTGAACATTGCAAAAATATAGAAAATAAAACTTTAGAGTCTCTGGTGCACTTTACTGTCCAAATGCACAAGAGCTGCAGGATATTTTCCCACCATAATTCTGGTAGGGAGCACAGCTGGTGCAACTATTTAAATTTTAAAGTTCTGACCACACATAGTCCAGTGGCCCAGTTGTCCACCAAACTACAATTTGCAAAACATTATTTACACACTATACACCGGCCACTTCAAGTCCAGTGGCCTGGTGAAACATAAACAGTGAGGGGAGGTAGGGACATCTTCGAAAAGAAAAAGGGGCAGGTATTCAGGAAGGGTGGCATCTTCAAAAAGAACAAAGGCGAGGGGCTGAAGATGGGCTATTTACATAAAGTTATTGTTCATTCAATAATCTTCAGGCTCATCATCGGGTAGCATGAAAGCCGCAGCCAGGCTGGTCTGAGTCACTTGGGTACTTGTGCTTGGGCTGCTGCGGGGCTGTGCAATCAGGGCTGCGTCCTCCTTCGGCTGTTCAGGGATAGTCACGTCAACGTCAACCTCCCGGCCTCTCCTCCCCCTTAGTGATCTCAAGCACTCCTCCGGTTGCTTCGGCAGCAGCGCTGGGGATGGGCATTCAGTAGAGGGCCAGGGTGGTGGCGTGGCAGCGGCCTTGTCTGGCCTGGCCGGACGGGACGCCGCTGCACAGGACGTCACAACAGGGACTTCAGTCGGGATCGCAGCATGGATCAATGCGGCCTCCGGTACTAACGCCGGCAAGATCAGCACACCCGATCGGGCAGGGGCAGTGCGGGACTCACCCAGCCCTCCGCAGAGATGCTCCTGTCAGCCATCAGCCATCCTTCCGACCTCAGACTTCAGCTCAGCGGCGGTCACAGGCCTGATCCAGGTGAGCTCCTCCTGGCCTCCACTTGCAGGAGCCATCTTCTCTCTTCCTCTAAACGGCAATCTTAACTGCCAGACAGTCAATTTCTTAGTGCGCCATTTTTTAACACTTCCACAGAGCACAGAGGGGGTGGAGCTTATCTTCGCGCTCTTTTTCAGGCACGCCCTCTTCTTCCCGCGCTTAGCGGTTTTAATGGCGGCGGCAGTTTTTCCACACAAGTGAAACACAGTCTATTAAATACAGTTCTTTAAGGCACACATCACCTGTGTTAACGGGTCTTGTTCACATCCTGTTCACAGCGCCAAAATTGTGACTCGCCCACCCCAGGGCCTTAGGTGACTCGGTGTCGGGCCAGACTAGTCCCGGGTAGTCAGCGGTGGCGGTGCCCAATTCCGTGGCCCTGGTGGGGTCAGCTAATGTGGCGGTATTGGGGTGATGATAGTGTTAAAGTTTATATAAGATTTGTGACGCCACCTGTGGTAATTTGCAGCTATGGAGCCGCAGCTGCTGGAAGAGACCTCCGGGGCTGATGTTATGGCAGCTAAGGTGTTTCTTGCTCTCCACAGGTAGAGCGGGTACCCCAGGGCAACCTTTGGTGCTTGGTAAAGTCTATGGTGTTGTAGGTGCAGTGCAGGATAAAGCAGACGACACAGGGCTTGCAGTTAAGGTCTTTACTCACTGTTTCTGAGTCCAGGTGCTAGCAAAACCGGTTGCCCACATTAAGCTGAGATCTACTGTCAGGTGCCTCCGCCGATCCTGGGTAGTTCAGAGGTCAATACCGGTGCACCCTTCCTGTGTCTCTCTCCTGACTGTCTTCTTAGCCTTGACTCTATTAGTTGAACTGGTCTCGGCCTCCACCACAGGGCCTGTACAAAGGGGGCTAACAATAGTTGTATCTTGCTCCCTTCACCGGAGATCTGTGGTGGGTTGTGGCCCTGGGCGCTTGCAACCACCCTCGGCCTTCGGTGTTACTTTAGTTTAGTCTGTGGACCGGTAGGTGACCTCATTCTTACCCAGGATGGGAGACCACACCTCTGGCTGAGGTACAATATCTCTGTGGCGACGGAAGCCTCAGGGGTGCCACACTTCCGATTTGGAATCACTCCCAGTCCCTTTATATACCTTCTGCGACCAGCAGAGGGGGGCTGATTATTCTTTGCCATTTGGATGCTGAGCCAAGAGGTGGAAGGAGCTGCTGTAACCCTCTGTTGAAATTGCTATAGCGGCTGCAGTCTTGGTGCTGACTAAAATGAAAAAAAAAAACAAAAACAGAGAAAAGGGAGTAATATAAGGTGCAAAATTTCTACAAACGTTTATTAAGTTAAACAATCACAAAACGACACAAAAAATCAAGGCCAATGATAAAAGGTTAAAACCACATGGAGGAGGGAACATCTTGGGGACCTTGAGTACAATATGGTATCAAAATCATTAGTCCTATATATGGGACTGCAAAAGTAATCGGGAGCCCCATGGAAAGGTGGATGAAAATTCCCAGCATGAATAAGTCATAATGTAGTTAAAGAGAAATTAGTCAGCACTACCAAAATTCATAAATAAACTGGGTGCAGCATCCACAAATTTACATGTGCAACATGATTGCAATCAGTCTTATATAAATACAGTGGGGGACATATAATCACCATAAAATATATTACAGACATCAAAGAAGGGGGTTCCCCAAGGGAGATGTTCCCACCCAACCTGCCCCTAAGCCGTCCAGCAGCAGTTCATCGTTGTGTTTCCCCCCTGTCTGTCTTTCCTTCCCTGGTGTGTTCTTTTAAAGCGAACCTGTCACCAGATTTGGCGACTACAAGCTGCAGCAACCACCAGTGGGCTCATATACAGTATTCTAACATGCCGTATATAAGAGCCCAGGCCTCTGTGTAGAACGTAATTATCCCTTTATAATACTCACCTAAGGGGTGGTGCGGTGCGGTGCAGACTGGTCGGATGGGTGTCCCCATTCTCTGATACCGGCGCCTCCTCTTTCGGCCATCTTTGTCCTCCTTCTTCTGAAGCCTGGGTGCATGACGCATCCTACATTACCTACACTTGCCGCATTAAGGTCCTGCACTATAATACTTTGATCTGCCCTGCTAAGGGCAGATCAAAGTGCGCCTGTGCAGGACCTCAAAGCCAGCTAGTGTGGATGACGTAGAACGCGTGACGCACCCAGGCTTTAGAAGAAGAAGGACAAAGATGGCCGAAAGAGGAGACGCTGGTACCGGAGAACAGAGACACCCATCCGACCAGTCTGCACCGCACCGCCCCTTAGGTGAGTATTATAAAGTGATTTTTACATTCTACACAGCGGCCTGAGCTCTTATATACAGCTCGTTAGAATACTGTATATAAGAGCCCACTGGTGGTTGCCGCGGCTTATAGTTGCCAAATTTGGTAACAGATTCCCTTTAATGTAGTGGTTGGGCCAGCATCCTTTACCTGTCCACTCCCTAGCCAGGACAATTGTAGGGTCATTCAGGGCTTCAGGTTCCTGCTCAGCTACAGGTGAGAAACTTGCCTAGGGACTGGCTAAGAGTGCAGCGTGCAGCACAGGTAAGTGGAGGAGGTGTCTATCTTTGCTCTCACTAGCGTTGGGGCTCACTGTTGTTAACGTGTCTCCGGTGTAACCCTTGTTTGTCATGGTGTTACCTCTATTAAGTTATGTTTTTGGCTTCACGCCGGACCTTTCCTAGTCCGCGTCATGACACGTACCCGCAATGAGTTAAATGCTGCATAAAAATCACAGCATCTTATTTCCAGATTAGTGAATGAAATTTATAGAAATCTCATGCCCACTGCGCTTTTTTTTTATTTGCACTCCGTAAACTGACTTGCAATAAGTGTTGGAAATCCCCAACATGTCAATATCTTTTGCTGGTGCTCTGAGTTATATGTGCAGTATTTCCCCATAGAATAGCATTAGAAATTCACAAAAAAAGCCTTCCACTGAACAAAGACACGAAGAACACGGACAGGTGAAGACAGAGCACCATAGATTATAAGGGGTATGGGCGGTATCCGTGAAAAGAAAAAAGGATACCGCATGTACTGGAAACACAAATGTCTCAAGGAGGCCTTACAGCCAAGGCTAGCCTCTAACAGGAGGCAGTGGTGGAATGGAGCTCCGCGCGTGACTGTTAACCTGTTAAATGCTGCTGACAAACTGTGATGGAGGCTTTAACAGGGTGCTGGGCGAGTCATTCTATATGCCCATCAGCGCTACCATGATGCCTCTCAATTCTTGAGATATGGTCCTCTCTTCCCTGCATATAAATCCAATTTTTTTGGGCCAACTGGGCGTGTCTCAATTCTACCTAATTATGTTCCTGGACGCAGTGAGTGATGTGTGGAGCTGTCAGTATGGTGATAGACAGTTCAAGAGTCCAATTGGAGGCTGGGTCATGCTGAGCTGTCAGTATGGTGATAGACAGTTCCAATCAGAGTCTGGGGCATGCTGGGTTTCCCCCATGTGCCTCCGCTTCGGAGTGATTGCCCGGTTATTTAGCTCGCTCCCTGCTTCCAATTACTGCAAATTGTAGCTTTAAGCTCATTCGTGTCTTTGTGCTCCTGTGTGTCACAGCGTGATCATCAAGAAGATTCAAAACAGAAGTACTGATGACTATGACCATGCCCATTTGGATAAAAAAGACTACATAAAGATTTATATACAGGGAATTGGGAGCTATATCTCAGGAATGGAGAGACACAGGAGCAATAGAAAAACAGTGCCAGATTCAGGAGACCAGTGGCTTTTACATCAGGTTAAAAAAAAATACATATTTATGGCACAAGCTCCTGCAAACCTGTGAATCCTCACATCACTGTGTGAATTCTCAGCGCTGGTAGCAAGCGGTCGTGTATGTGATTGTGTAGCACCCAGGGATATAGGGTACTCGATTCCGGGCAGAGTGTCTATTGGGAATGTCATGGTGGTGGCCGTTACCCAGTTCGGTGCCCTGGGCCCTTTTTGTAATGGGGATATTTACAGGGGAGAATAAAATAATGTTCCCTTGTGACGCCACTTGTGGTGTTGCGGCTAAGTGTAAGGAGATGCCACTGCAGAATGTCCCTACTGGGGCTGGTGTGGTAGACCCTCCGCAAGTAGGGTTTTGTCCCAGAGGGTGTATGGTGCAGTGGGCGTCGGAAGAAGGTAGTCCACACAGGTGTTCAGTGCAACTGGTTTACTCACTGCTGAAGATGTTAACTGGTTGCCCGAGGCCGGCTGGTTTTGCCTCCAGGTCCCCTTCATCCCAGTGCCACTCTGGTTCTCTGGTATTCCCCTGTACCTGTCTCTGGTAAGTGAGTCCCCATGGTATAGAACAACTGGGGGTCCCCGTTCTGTGGTTTGTCCACTTCTGTCCACCTGACGGTAGCGTGAACCCTGTGGGGTTGGAGTCTCTGGTCTTGTCCCCGGTTCTCCCTTTTCTACTGAGTCTTCGGATTCTTTAGGGTCAGCAAGGTCTTTGATGGTCCCCTCGCTGTGCAGGTGTTAACAGGTCGGCCTGGAGCTCTTTCCTGTCCTAGGGTCCTGTGCCCCGTTGGTGCGTAGTTCCGGGAGTACTCCACCATACTCCACCGGCAACCACTTCTCCTGGGTACCAGGTCACCATCAACCCGAGTCAGGATGTCACTTTGCTTCCACCTTCACACGCCTACAGTCACCACTGTTCCTTCTACTCTCCATTGTTACTGCTGCTCTGACTACTCTCCACAGTCACTGCTGTTCTGACTACTGACTTCCTGTGTTATTTCTGTCCACAGTCTGCCCCTCCCACCTGGTCAACTAGTGGACTGGTTTGGCTCCACATCTAGGCGGCCATCCATTGGTCCCACCCTAGCTGGGTACCATTGTATGAGGGATTGCTGGGGAAAACTGGCATTACCTGGGATTTTTGTTGGTAGCGGCACTGGGGTTCTGGGTCCTTAAGGGGGTAGGCCGTGCATCCTTTTGGGGATGCAGTACCTTGTGGCACCCTGATGGTGTCAAGGGCGCTACAATTGTATAATTCTGGCCACACTTTGACTTATCCTGTATCTGGCAACGCTTAATATACTTTCATTGAGGTCGTCATGTGGCCACATTTATGCAAATCACATACTTGCTTTCACATGACCACCTGGTCCCACCACCAAAGAATCAGATTGCAGACTTGTAGTCTTAATCTGAACAACCCCTTTATATTTCTTGAAGAACAGAGATAAAGAACCAACTTGGTTTACAGAACTAACAGCACCCCCTTTCTAATTTCTTCAGTTAGCGTTGGGGTCAGTAGGCAGCCCCAGGACTTCGCTGCCTTTAGCTGGTCCGGTAGTTTTTGACTCCCTGGATAACAGCTATCATTGGTGGTAGCTAACCCAGCAAAGCTAGTAGGAAGTATTGTATGGTTATTATGGGCAATGACCAATGTAAAAACTCTCCAAAATGTATCAAGAAGGCTATAGCAGCAATGTAGTCAGGCAGACTAAGGCGGGCTTTGCACACTACGACATCGCAGGTGCGATGTCGGTGGGGTCAAATTGAAAATAACGCACTTCCGGCATCGCATGCGACATCGTAGTGTGTAAAGGCTCAATGATACGATTAACGAGCGCAAAAGCGTCGTAATCGTATCATCGGTGCAGCATCAGCGTAATCCATGATTACGCTGACGCGACAGTCCGATGTTGTTCCTCGCTCCTGCGGCAGCACACATCGCTGTGTGTGAAGCCGCAGGAGCGAGGAACATCTCCTACCGACGTCACTGCGGCTTCCGTAGGATATGCGGAAGGAAGGAGATGGGCGAGATGTTTACATCCCACTCATCTCCGCCCCTCCGCTCCGATTGGCCGCCTGGCGTGTGACGTCGCTATGACGCCGCACGACCCGCCCCCTTAACAAGGAGGCGGGTCACTAGCCAGAGCGACGGTCGCAGGACAGGTGAGTCCATGTGAAGCTGCCGTAGCGATAATGTTCACTACGGCAGCTATCACAAGGAAATCGCTGCTGCGACGGGGGCGGGTACTATCGCGCTCGGCATCGCAGCATCGGCCTGCGATGTCGCAGCGTGCAAAGTACCCCTAAGTGATTGATAACAAGTTGTGGTGTCCGTGGTGTAATTGTAGTCAGGCCATGTTCAAACATAAAATTATTGTTGCGGATTTGGTGACAAATCTGCAATAAATCCACATCTGTTACTTGCAAATTTTGATGCAAATTTGACTGTGGATTTCAGACTACCCCATTTACTAAGAATTAAATAGGGTGATATCCACAATGAAAATCCGCACAGGAATGAGCATGCTGCAAAATTTAAATGCGTCTCATGTTTTCATATTTATTCGTAAATTGTGAATGGGATTTGGACAAACTCAATTACTTGTAACAATCTATAAATTGTTGAGGATTTACATCCATATCACAAACGTGACATGTGAACTTGGCCTTAAAGGCAACCTGCCAGCAGGTTTTTGTTACCTCATCAGAGAGGAGCATGATGTAGGCAAAGAGATCCAAAATCCAATATTGTATCACTTAGATTACTGGGTGCAGCCGTTCTGACACAATCAGGATTTTTAGCTATAGTCATGTAGCAGAGTCAAGAGAGCTGTCCCCACCCACACTTGGCTCTCTATAGAGATTGTACACATTGGCAGTGAGGGGTCAATCAGAGGAAAGGCGTGCCAGAATGGACTGCAAGTGACTTTGTAGTTCAAGCAATGATAAGTCCTGTTGCTTAAACAAACATAGCAAATAAACAACAGATCAGACTGTGATAGGACAGGCATCTCTGAACTTTCTGTGTTAACCCTTGCAGCATGCGGGCTTTAGCTTACATAGCAAAAACCTGCTGACAGATTCCCTTTTGGCAAACATTGAATATGTTTCACACCAAGATTATCTACTAATGCCTAGAACACGTTGGTAGTGTACATTAGGATTACATCGCTGAAGTGATGGCTGACATTTTACACGAATAAGTGTCGCGGGCGGAGGAGGGGACGCCGCGCTCTCCCACTGCTCGGGTCCGGCTGCCTCTGCGGCTGCTGCGGCCTGCCGCTGCTGCTCGGTGGCTCGAGCGATGGGCCGGATCACGGGGACTGGAGCGGCGCTCCTCGCCCGTGAGTGAAAGGGGATTGGATTTGGGGATTGTTTATTGTCCGTGATGCCACCCACGGTTGTGGTGATTGTATGGACACCACCGCTGCTCTGTATGGGGATCCCGGGAGCGGTGACAGGGAGCAGCAAAGTTGTTGGTTCTCCCCTCCGTGGGTAGGGGGTAGTTGTCCCGGGCCCCAGTGATGAGGTGGGCGATGCAGGGCTTGGTGGGGTGCAGGGACGTGGGGGCAGCGCTGTGCCTTGCGGCACTGTGGTACTCACTCAGCCTAAGACGATGACACAGTTCTCGGTAAAACACACGGCTGGAAAGACGGTTCCCAAGGACGGCTGCACTTGCTTTTCCCCAGTAGTTGACGGTGACGGTCCCTTTTCCTGCACCTAAGATGATGATGGTTGCGATGGGTTCCCACCGGTAACCCGCTCCCCGGCTTGGATATGGGCCGGAGGAGCCCTACTTTGCCCGCAGGCGCTGGCCCTGAGAAACTGGTGCCCTGGCGGTGGCGGTGTCTCTCTCCAACGGTTGGACTGTTGCCTTCAATCGGGACTTGGTTGTTGGGAGACCCAGAGGTCCCCTTCACTAACGGATTTGGCAAATTCACGGCGACTCCTAGCCTTGCCGGGATCCGAAAGGCCCCTGCCACTGGTGCTGACTGCTCTTCGTATACCGCTCCGGTACCACCGGGCCACCACCCGTCCGCGGTCCTTCCAGCAACCTCCAAGCAGTCTCCCCTGCAGACAGTCACCGCCGTCTGCTGACCTTGCTGTCTCAGTCCGGGGCACACACCCGGACCAGCTTCAGGCTTTACAAACTGTCACTTTTCTGTCACTCTTACTCTTCTCACTAGCTCCTCTACCACTTCCTTCTCCTTCACTCCCCTAGCTTAACCTCTGTTCTTCTTCACTTCCCTAGCTTAACTTCCTGGTTTTTCCCGCCGCCAGGGCTGTGAACTCCTCGGTGGGCGGAGCCAACCGCCTGGCCCACCCCCTGGTGTGGACATCAGCCCCTGGAGGAAGGCAACAAGGATTTCTGTGTAGCTTTGGTGTTCCTAACTGGGGTGTAGGGTGTGGTGGTGTTATGACCTGTGACCCCTGGCTTGCCCAGGGCGTCACATTCCCCCTTAGCAAAATGCAGACCATCCGCGGGCTGCCCATCCAACACCGGTTTTATTTTCTGTAAAGATATAAAAAAGAATAACACAATACAATTTATGACATCATCCCACATCGGGAGGTTCGGTTCTTAAACGTTGCAAACATTTTAAACGGTTGCGGCTGCCGCTCTCTCCCACCCAAGTAACTTGGCCCTGATGCTGCCCCTAAAACCCAGGCAGCACCCCTTGACCCCAGTCCTGCACAAGTTACCCGAGCGGGATCTGTCCTTCCCCTCCAGAGGGTAGCCACCGGTTCCTGTGGTGGCTGGGCCCCAGCCTGCTCCACTGCGGGCCCTCCCTCCAACCTGCCTCTCCTGAGGCGGTAACGGTTAGCTGCAACAATATATTTTTATTTACAACCCACTAATGTTTGTGGTTGCCCTGCAAGTTCACGGGTTTGTCCATTGGAGTTCCTATGCAGCTAGATGGTCCCCACGGGGACAACAATGCCGGCAACGGCCGGTTCTCAATCAGGTAGACAATCAGGTTACTGTTCATCGATGGATCACTTATCATTTTCTCATAACTTGTCAAACTCAAACATACAGACTTCTGGTCCCAACGGGGACGGTGCAATGGTGTCCCGCTGCCATCACTCAGAGTCCTCAGCTAAGGCGGATCCATCCCCCTCCACCAGCATATCAAACATGCACTGACATGCCTGCTGTGACAGGGGTACCCGGTACCCATTTCCACCGGTACGCGGGGTATGGAAAACCACTGGGTCTCCTACATAGCGGGAACGCTCACTTGCATCTTCAAACTCAGCAGCGGACCCGGGGCTGGGGCCGGAGTCATCATCTCTTGTTCCTGCGTCAGGCGGGTTACCGCCAGCTGCCGCAGCCTCCAGCATCTAGCACTTCAGACCCTTCTGCGGTAGCACGGAGCAACAGATCAGGCGAGTTCACACTGAGGCGCCCCATAAGTAACGGCAAGGGTGATGCATAGGCCGAGACTAGGCCGGGCCCCTCAGCCGCAGCGGCCGGTCCTGGTAGGACATAGGGACGTGGGTCACCAGTCGACTCTGTTACATCTATTCCCTCTCCGTACTTCGGGGCAGTTGTAATCAGCACCTCCACCTCGTTGGTCCACTGCTCCATTATCCGGAAGATCTGATCCTGCTGACGCTGGTGGAATTGAATCACCCGGGCCTTCATCCAGGCCACGGTCCCGGGCTCGGGGTCCGGCACAGTCACTACCGAGACTTCTGGCACCGTTCTGTTAAGGGGCCGCGGTCCTAGCAGTTCCCCCTGGTGTACTTCAGGGACGTCCTGGACGTCTGCAGCCGGCTGGTCCGCCAGGGCGGCTTGGCAGGGTATCGCTACCGGTTTGGCAGGTAGCGGGCCTAGTGGCGGAGCGGCGGCAGCTAACACGGGTAGCGGGAAGAGAGGCAGGGTGAGCGGAAGCTGGCCGGGCTCCTCAGCTCCAATGGCCGATTCCTCAGGAATACAGGGGCGTGGGTCTCTTACCCGCTCCTCCAAATCCTCTTCCACCTCGTGTCTCCACATAGCAGCCACCACGTCCGCCATGTCGGTCTCCCACTCCTCCAGGAGGAGTTGCATGTGGGCCTGCAGACGATTACTCAGCGGGACGGTCCGGTCCCTCAACCACATCGCCATGCCGGGTGCGGGGGTCTCGCCGTTATTAGCTGGAGCGGACATCTCGGCAGTCGTGCTTTCCAGGAACTAGCAACAAGATGGCCACAGGGTCCTGGCGTCCCTGCTCTTATAGCTGCAGCTACATGCACTCAGTCGCCATTTCGTCCCCCTTAGCCTCTTTCCGGCCCCTCCTCTATCGGGGCGGGGTTTCGGCCTTCACGCCTCTACTACTCGAGAAGACGCTCGAGCGGGAACTTTTCGCGCCAAAGATGGCGACTTCTGAAATTTTTCGGCCGGACACCTCCGGCGGTCACAAGGCGCACCTCTACCAGACGGCAGAGCGGTAAGATCCTGTTCGTGACGCCAAGTTGTCGCGGGCGGAGGAGGGGACACCGCGCTCTCCCATTGCTCGGGTCCGGCTGCCGCTGCCGCTGCTGCGGCCTGCCGCTGCTGCTCGGTGGCTCGAGCGATGGGCCGGATCCCGGGGACTCGAGCGGCGCTCCTCGCCCGTGAGTGAAAGGGGATTGGATTTGGGGATTGTTTATTGTCCGTGACGCCACCCACGGTTGTGGTGATTGTATGGACACCACCGCTGCTCTGTATGGGGATCCCGGGAGCGGTGACAGGGAGCAGCAAAGTTGTTGGTTCTCCCCTCCGTGGGTAGGGGGTAGTTGTCCCGGGGCCCAGTGATGAGGTGGGTGATGCAGGGCTTGGTGGGGTGCAGGGACGCGGGGGCAGCGCTGTGCCTCACGGCACTGTTGTACTCACTCAGCCTGAGACGATGACACAGTTCTCAGTAAAACACGGCTGGAAAGACGGTTCCCACGGACGGCTGCACTTGCTTTTCCCCAGTAGTTGACGGTGACGGTCCCTTTTCCTGCACCTAAGATGAAGATGGTTGCGATGGGTTCCCACCGGTAACCCGCTCCCCGGCTTGGATATGGGCCGGAGGAGCCCTACTTTGCCCGCAGGCGCTGGCCCTGAGAAACTGGTGCCCTGGCGGTGGTGGTGTCTCTCTCCAACGGTTGGACTGTTGCCTTCAATCGGGACTTGGTTGTTGGGAGACCCAGAGGTCCCCTTCACTAACGAATTTGGCAAATTCACGGCGACTCCTAGCCTTGCCGGGATCCGAAAGGCCCCTGCCACTGGTGCTGACTGCTCTTTGTAAACCGCTCCGGTACCGCCGGGCCACCACCCGTCCGCGGTCCTTCCAGCAACCTCCAAGCAGTCTCCCCTGCAGACAGTCACCGCTGTCTGCTGACCTTGCTGTCTCAGTCCGGGGCACACACCCGGACCAGCTTCAGGCTTTACAAACTGTCACTTTTCTGTCACTCTTACTCTTCTCACTAGCTCCTCTACCACTTCCTTCTCCTTCACTCCCCTAGCTTAACCTCTGTTCTTCTTCACTTCCCTAGCTTAACTTCCTGGTTTTTCCCGCCTCCAGGGCTGTGAACTCCTCGGTGGGCGGAGCCAACCGCCTGGACCACCCCCTGGTGTGGACATCAGCCCCTGGAGGAAGGCAACAAGGATTTCTGTGTAGCTTTGGTGTTCCTAACTGGGGTGTAGGGTGTGGTGGTGTTATGACCTGTGACCCCTGGCTTGCCCAGGGCGTCACATAAGCTTAACATGATACGCTCTGTCCCATTCTGTGTATATGTTATTGCCTGTAAGGCCATGGTCACATGTTGGGTATTTGCTGAGTTTTTTACCTCAGTATTTGTAGCTAAAACCAGGAGTGGGTGATAAATACAGAAGTGGTGCCCATGTTTCTATTAGGCTGTGTGCCACGTGAGATGAAACCTGCGGATTTATCTGCGGAAAATCCGCGGATTTTCTGGATTTTCCCGATAAATCCGCAGGTTTCAGCATGCACAGACACTCTCCATGATATCCTATGGAACATGGGGAGTGCTGTGTCCATGCTGCAGATACGTGCAGCTGCGGAACATGCTGTGGATGTCCCGCAGCCGCACGTAATTGCAGGTCAATTATTTCTGCGTAATTACCTGCGGAAATCCCGGCCCTCCACTATGGAGATAGGGCCGGGACTTCCGCAGGTAATCCGCAGGTACGGCCGCAGGTTTTCCGCAGCTATATCGCCGTACTACCGTAGCTATAAATAACTGCGGATTCAAGCGAGCTGCTGCGGGAAACCTGCGGCCGTACCTGCGGATATATCCACAGGTGCGAGCTCCCATGGGCACATAGCCTTATACTTTTCCTCTGATTGTTCCCCTACAGGGTTTTGGCTTGCAGTTCTAAACGCACGTTTTGGGCTTAATTAATTTGACCAAAGTTACCATTTTCAGAAATTACTTCTGAACACGCATGCGTATTTACCGCGTTTTTGATGCATTTTTAGCGCTTTTTACCTGCTTTTCCACCTGCGTTTTGATAGATGCATTTTGAACATCATGACACTGCTAAATAAAGTTTAAATAGTCAAACTCAATGAAAAAATTGGAAAAAAAGAAACAAATCTATAGTTTTGTGAAAAATAATGAAAATAGATTAATTTAATGAAATTATAGCGGTTATATGATATTTAATGGAAAAATAGCAATAATTATAAATCTTATTTTTAATTGTCGGACTATGTGTTTGTGTAAAGGGACATATGAAATCATTATTTTGATATCCAAAAAGCATGCATTTTTGAAGTCCAAAACGCATGTTTTCTGCACTGGAAAAGCAGGTAAAACGCAGGAATTTGCTGGAGTCTTGGTTTTTGCCATTTCTCATTGACTTCAATGTTAGCAAAACGCACCCAAAATGGCAAAAACAATTGACATCTTGCTTCTTTGAACGCATGGTTTTTGCCACAAAATATGCAAATTAAACGCAGCGTTTTAAAACGCAAAGTGGGGTCAGAAATTTCACAATTTCCATAGAATAACATGGAAAAACAAAACGCAAGCCATTTGGCCATAAAACGCTGCTGCTCAAAACGCTGCAGAAATGCAGGTTCAATACGCAAAGTGGGGCCCTAATAGAGCTGGTATATACCTCTAAGGTCACGTGCGCACATTGAGTATTTGGTGAGTTTTTACCTCAGTATTTGTAGCCAAAACCAGGAGTGGGAAAAAAATACAGCAGTGGTGCCCGTGTTTCTATTATACTTTTCCTCTGATTGTTCCACTCCTGGTTTTGGGTACAAATACGGAGGTATAAAACTCACCAAATACTCAATGTGTGCACGTGGCCTTACAGATATTTAGGGCCCGATTTCATTATTGCATTTGCCTCGTTTTTGGTATTTTTGCCTATGTGTTGATTTGCGCCTTATTCTTTTAATTTGCTTCTTATTTTGATGTCTTTTTTATGTGTTTACTTGTTTGTTTTTTTGCCTTCCGGATGTTTGAGACTGATTCATCAAGAGCTAGATTTTTGCACAAATGCACTGCAGTCCAGTCCCTAAAACGATTTTATTTATTTCAGAAATTTTGTGCAAATTTGAGCTCTAAAATAGGCACAAAAAGCAAAAATAAAGAGTATTTTTTTTTATTTTGCACAAACTTCACGAACTACATGCACCATTTTGAAGAATTGGGTACAATAACCTGTCAACAAATACCACAAGACAAAAAAAAATAACTTTAAAAAAATGCAAACGGTAAATCTGCCCCTTACTTTTTATTTCTGTGTGAGCCAACATCAGCGTTAAACGGCTTCTCCATCTCGGATAGTCCCTACTTTTAGGCACCTGAGATACTGAGCAATAAGCTATAATCTGTGGAAAAACACAGGACTCCCCTCAGAATTTCCTAATTAGACACATGATAATGGGTTTTCTAACCAAACACTCTTCAATATAATAAAAAATTGAGAAAATTGTATTATGGACAAACATGTTTAGTGGGTTAATAAAAAAGAACAAGGAGCAATGCTCCCCTCCGTGCTATTCATTGTCTATGTGACTAATGGAAATAGCAAGGTACAGCTCTCAGAGAAAAAAAACAATCCTGTAGACAATGAATAAAACAAAGTCTTCCAATCCATTCATGCCCCGCTTTACAAAGCCCCATTCTTGGAATTGTAACGGGTTTTAGCGGTCGGACCATCATTGTTCAGTAAGTTATCCACTATCCATAGGACAAATCCATTGGGAAAAACTCTTTATAGGTTGCTCCCGAGGAGGCCATACCTTCTCTGTCAAAGCTTTCTGGATCAGACACCAGGAACTCCCATAATGGGAATTTTAGTTGCAAAATCAATGCTGAAAGACTCTTAAATAGACGCTCGGTTTTCTTTGTCTCAATCTCAGCAAAAACAAAAGCGTCTTGCAGATTGACTTTGACTATCTGCTGTTTCTAATAATATTAGTGAAGTCAAGAAACAAAATTAGGGCCAAAAGATACACAAAAGCCTGTATTAAGGAAAAATTATATAATTTGTCCCAAATTTTAGTGTACTCCTCAACACTGCCATTGTATGTTAATGAAATGTTGCACCGTAATATTAAATTTAGTGCAGATTATAAAACATTATGTGCCTGAAAATGGTACAAAGAAAAATGTCAACTCATCCGGCAAAAAACAAGCCCTCACATGACTGTCGGCAGAAATATAGAAAAATTATAGCTTTGAAAATATGGTGATTGAAAAACTTTTTTTTAAAGAAGAAAGTGTTTTTTAGTGTGTGATACTAGCCAAACATAAAAAAAAGATTTAAATCTGGTATCGCTGCAATCGCACTGACCCGAAGAATAATGCCACCTCATCACATATACCATATGGTGAATGGTGTAAAAAATAAATAAAATAAATTCTTGACCTACTTTTGATTTGTCTATTCTGCTTCCCAAAGATCACAGTAAAGGGGGCTTTACACGCAGTGACATCGCTGGTGAAAGCACCTGCCCCCATCGGTTGTGCGTCACTGGCAAATCGCTGCCCGTGGCGCACAACATCGTTAGGACCTGTTACACAGGACTTACGTGCCTAGTGACGTCGCTGTGGCCGGCGAACCGCCTCCTTTCTAAGGGGGCGGTTCGTTCGGCGTCACTAAGCGGCTGCCCAATAGAAGCGGAGGGGCGGAGATGAGCGAGACGTAACATCCCGCCCACCTCCTTCCTTCCTCATTGTGAGCAGCCGCAGGTACGGTGATGTTCCTCGTTCCTGCGGTGTCACACGTAGCGATGTGTGCTGCCGCAGGAACGACGAACAGCCAGCGTCCTGCAACAGCCACGATTTTATGAAAATGAACGACGTGTCAACGATCAATGATAAGGTGAGTATTTTTGATCATTAACACTCATTCGGAGCTGTTACACACAACGACGTCGCTAACAACGCCGGATGTGCGTCACTGAATCCGTGACCTCGGCGATATATCGTTGCGTGTAACGGAGCCTCGGCTCAGATTTATCCTGCACTCTATGCTGAGCACTTATATCAGGGTTTCCTTGTAAATCTCTAAATTTATGGGGTACAGGTCTCCTGAAACTCAAGCTGGGTATAAAGTACGGACACTATAATGGCAGATTTCCATTTTCACTCTGCAACATCCATTGCTGTTTGTTTCTGTTTTTTTCCTTTCACATTGCATTAATTGCTGTGAAGCACCTAAATGATTAATAAGCTTCTTGGATGTGGTTTTGAGCAGTGTGAGGGGTGCAGTTTTTAGAATGGTGTCACTTTTGGGTGTTTTCTGTTACCTAGGCCTCTCAAAGTCACTTCAAATGTGATGTAGTCCCTAAAAAAATGGTTTTTTAAATTTTGTTGGAAAAATGAGAAATTGTTAATAAACGTTTACTCCTAACTTTCTAACAAAAATAACATTTTGCTTGAAAAATGGTTCTGATGTAAAGTAGACACATGGGAAATGTTAATTATTAACTATTTTGTGTGGTATACCTATATAAAATTCAAATTTTGAATCTTGTGAAATTTTTTAATTTCCTGGCAAATTTTTTATATTTTCAGAAATAAGTGCAAATATTATCGACCAAAATTGACCACTATCATAAAGTACAATATGTCACAGAAGAAATTCTCAAAATCAACGGGACCCGTTGAAGCGTTCCAGAGTTACAACCTCATAAAGTGACACTGGTCAGAATTAAAAAATGAGGCCCCATCATTAACGCGCAAAGTGGATCGGTCCTTAGGGGTTAAGGATGTGCAACACTTTGATGATAAAAAATTGTCCTCAAAATCAATTTCCCCCAGTATCTGACCACATATCATGGTTAAACGGTACAAATGAATGAAAGGAGATTCTGATCACCAGCAGTCACATTTACAAATGGCCCTATCCCAGTGGACACATTTTTTCTCATTACTGTCTGCTTGCTCAGGGATTTGTAAAAGATCAATTAACCACCAGGCGTTAACAGTTTCCATGCTCTTCTTAGTCCGGCTTGATGGCTATTTCCTACTTACAGCCATAAAGAAATCCATATATCTCCCTATCATTCAGTATCTTTGCTGGACCCATGTGTCTCCATGGTAACAGTCGAAAAAGCCTACATAAATTAAACTAGCAACCATAGCTACCTTTTTTTACTAATATACTGTATATGCTGCGATATCAAGAAAGTAGGGCTGATGGGTGATATTATTGCGACTACACATTTCATTTGTATTCTCATTTAGTTCAGCACCATGCTAAGTACCTTTATACTGTATATCACAAAAGTAAGTACACTTCTCACATTTTTTAAAATATTTTATTATATCTTTTCATGGGACAACACTGAAAATACAACATAAAGTAATCAGTGTACATCTTGTATAATAACTAAACACACAGCCATTAATGTCTAAACTGCTGGCAACAAAAGTGAGTACACTCCTATGTGAAAATGGGCAAATTGTGCCCAAAGTGGTTGAGCGTCTTTTGCTGGCTGCCGGCAGTGTTTTCTCTGGCTGGTCTTCCCGAGATCAGTGATTGTTTTGTCTTGGTGGTCTACTCGGCATTGCTCCCACCTAGCCATAATCCTTCTCCACACTGATGAGGGGCAATACCCCAAAACAGCTGTCTGTGGATGGATACCTGACCTGGTATTTTCCTTGTCATATCTTTAACACTAGAACTACTGGACTCGTGACACCTATATAGAAATACATGGTGCAAAGTAGTCAAAATGACTACCTCAGTAGTTCTAGTGTTAAACTCGTCAAAGAGTTGGATATTGACTAAAAGGGCCACTTAATATGGTGGTTATGGTGAGCTCCTTAAAAAGAGCCACTCCTTGGCTAGGTCCTTCCCGGAGGGATATCTGGCTATTCTCTGTGTCGAGACTCCTAACAGAGGTTCCACGGACCTTTTTTGATTTACAGTACATGTTGGCATTCATGGTTCCCTCAATGAACTGTAAGTCCCCACAGCCAACAGCACTTATGCAGCCCAAAACCATGACACTACCTCCACCATGATTGACTGCAGGCAACACACACTTTGAACTGCTCACTTGGTTGCCACCACACACAATTTTTTTGTGTAAAAACAAATGTAGATTATTGCTCATGGGAAAATATAAGATATCCCGTAAAAATAAGTCCTAGTGCATTTTTTGGCACAAAAAAAATGATATAAGACCCCATCTTATTTTCGGGTATATACAACATTTAGCGTTGTGTAATAATGAGAAATGGCATAGGGAAAAAGTATTAAGTATAATTTATTTAATACTTCGTACAAATGCTTTTGTTGGTGATCACAGATTCAAGATACTTCCTGTATGGAGAAATTAGTCGCAAGCATTCCTCAGGTGACATTTTGTCCCATTCTTCCACACATACACTCTTCAAATCCTGAAGGTCTAGTGAGCTCATTCTATGAATTCTGATCTTTAGTTCTTTCCAAAAATGTTCTATTGGATTCAGGTCAGGTGATTGGCTCGGCCATTCTAGCAGTTTCATTGTCTCTCTGAAACCAATTGAGAGTTTCCTTGGCTGTGTGTTTGGGATCATTGTCATAGTGAAATGTCCACCCTCGTTTCATCTTTAGCATTCTAGTGGATGGCAGCATATATGTCCTGGAGGCCTCTTTGGACTGAGGGACCCCAGGACGTATACCGTATTTTTCGGACTATAAGACGCACCGGACCATAAGACGCACCCTGGTTTTAGAGGAGGACAATAGGAAAATAAAATTTTAAGCAAAAAATGTGGTCATAACACACTGTTATGGGGCGAGGATCTGCTGCTGACACTGTTATGGGGGTAATGTCCTCAATTTCTCTACTAAGGTACCCCAGCCTGGTAATGATCCTCCTGCCTTGTATATGATCCCCATCCTTGTATATATGTCCTGGTATATGCCCTTATCCTGCTATATACCCCCATCCTGCTACATACCACCATCCTGGAATATGCCCTCATCCTGCTATATACCCCCATCCATCCATCCTGCTGTATACCCCCATCCATCCTGCTATATACCTTCATTCATCCTGCTATATGGCCCCATCCTGTTATATACCCCCATCCTCCTATATGGCAGGTATCCTGTGTCACACAAAAAAACCCCAAACGTTTATACTCACCTTTCCTCGCTCCCTGCAGTATTTTGCTCCTCCCCCTCTCTGTGGCGGCAGCAGCGTCGCTGATCTGTGTGGAGCCGTCACCTTTGTCTTCCGCATCACTCGTCCTCCTATCTGCCTGTCAGCTGACCTGTGTGGAGACTAGCGGCGCGCACAGCGATGACGTCATCCCTGTGCTCAGCGCTCTCTACACAGATCAGCTGGCCGGCACAGACAAGAGGAGATCGCGATGCTACAGGAAAGTGACCGGTGAGTATACCGTAATATTCACTGAACCCTTCGCTGATGATTATGCACGGGGGGCAGTGGATACAGCCGCATATGATCACTCCAGGCTGTAGTTACCAGGGGTGATCATGCGGGCTGGATGTTAATTATGCGCGCACCCCCCGCCCACCTGTCAGCGTTGGCTTCAGCGCTGAGGGATGATGGGCGGGAGGACGAGCGTGCATATGTAATGAGCGGGCCCACGTGGTCACGCCAGGTGCTGCTACAACCTGCTCGTGCCCCTGATGACCTGCTCCACCGCAGCATCCTCATTCCTCGCAGCCACATTCAGACTATAAGACGCACCATCCACTTTCCCCCTACATTTGGGGGAAAAAAGTGCGTCTTATAGTCCGAAAAGTATGGTATATGGGAGTCTGCCGAATATGGCCCTAAGCTAAGTGACTTTATATTTATTTTTTTTTGCAGGTGCATTGTGGTTTCTACCCCCCACTGATTGGTGTACATTGATATAAATAGGGACAGTGGAGGGACAGCATGTAGGGCAAGCAGTCGTAGAACTGGGGTGCCATCTGAACCTAGGGCTTTAAATTCTCCGTAGATAAACAAGGAGACGTATTTAACTAGGTTGATGTCCATAAGGATTTTTCAAACCAGCCTTTCCCTATCTATCTATGATTATGATTGTCTTCTATTCTTCGACCTAGTGATGGTTTTCCTGTACAATCATGTTCAGACTTCATTATGAAAACTGCACCAAAAACACACCAAAAATTCATGTGTTTTTGGTGAGTTTCTCTGCTAGAACGTGCAGATTTGATACAGAAAAGTGCACAGTGTGCCATGTGTTTACAATACCATGTCCATGATATGTGACGCCCTGGACTAGCCAGGTAGTCACAGACATAACAACATACACACCCCCACCCTAGACAGTTACAACAGTCAGACAAAAACCCTTGTTGCCTCCCTCCAGAGTCTGATGTCCACACCAGGCGGTTGGCCCCACCCACAGAGGAGTTCACAGGCCTGGAGATGGGAAAAAGCAGTCAGTTCAGTCTGGAGGTGAAAGTGTGGGACAGTAACTGAAAGTTCCTGGGTAGGAGCCCAGGCACTGACAGCAAGGCTGGCAGACGGTGGTGGCCGTCTGCAGGAGGTAGTGGACCTCTGCAGAACCATAGGACCGGGGTCGGGCGGTGGCCCGCCGGTACCGAACCGGGGAGCGGAGTGAAGCTAAGCACACAGGCAGGGCCATCGGACCACGACCAGGCTTGGAGCCGCCGACAATAGTCAAATCCGAGTGTGACAGGAACTCCAGGGGTTTCCCAACAACCAAGACCTGACAGAAGACAACAGTCCACCCCGAGAGGATATACAGCCACCGCCACAGGCTAGAGATCCAAGGACCAGCGCCGGCGGGCAAAACGGGCTCCTACGGCACCTATACGCCTGGGAGCGGACTACCGGTGGGCAACCACAGGAGTCAGAACATTCTAACAGGTGCAGGGAAAGACAGCCACCATCAGCCGTCCGGGGAGAGCACAACAAAACTGCAGCCGGATGCGGGACCCGTCCATCCGGCCATTTGGTTTACCAGAGACTCTGTCATTGATTGTCTGAGTGAGTACACCAGTGCCGTCCGGCACCGCGCCGCGCTGTCCCTGCAACCCTGCACCCCAGCCATCCAGCCTCCCCGTTACACCACCGGGCCCTGGGATCACCAACCCCCTACCTACGGAGGGGACAACATCCTCGCTGCTCCCTACCATCTCTCCCGGGATCCCCGTCACCAGCAGCGGTGGTGCCATCATCACCACGTCCCATGGGTGGCGTCACAAACTCTCTCCCCAAACAAACCATCCCTTTTCACTCACGGGTGAGGAGCGCTGCTCGAGTCCCCGGGTCCGGCCCACCGCTCGAGCCACCAAGCAGCAGCAGCAGAAGCCCCGGACCAGAGCGTGGCGAGTGCATCCCTTCCGCCCGCGATAGATACAGGTGCAGATTCCTCCTGCACTGCACCTGCCATTGCACATTTGCAAGCACCAACAGCAATGTTGCCAGATTTTTTTCCCCCAGCCCAAAGTTCAGGCCTTGAAATGCAAACAAAAATATACAGTCAGCCAAACAAACACTCACTCACATCACCAAACCCTAATTTGGCAAGTTTACAGACTGCTTGTGTACCGCTCCGGTGTTAGTCGGGCTGGTTGGATCTGGGATCGTGGCTCGAGGGGGTCCGGACTCGGCTTGGTGGACACTTTGATCCGCAAAAAGGGGATATTTACTGGGGATAAGTTTGTGACGCCACCTGCGGGTTGCGGAAATGGGAGTACCGCCACTGCTGAAGGAGTACCGGGGCAGATGGTGTTAAGCAGCAAGATGTCAGTCCCTTCGCAGGTATGGAAGGCCCCGGGCTCAGGGGGTTGGTGCTTTGGGAGGACAGGGTACAGGGGACCAGGGTACTCACTGCGGGTAGTCGTGGTGCTGGCTGAGGTTTAGAAAGGAGACACACACACTGTAGGTAAACCAAAATCTCTGTGTACAGCTGCTGCTGCTGGATGCCCGTCCAAGTACCCGGTCCCACCGATATCACTTAGTGATCCGGAGCCTGCCTCCATGCACAATTTATGGTCCGTTGGTGGTCCCTGTGGCTTGAAGCTATTGAGGGCCCTGCTCACTATGTGTAGTGTAGCCGTGCTCTTGAGGGCTGGCATGTGGGACTTTAGTGGGTTACTGTGTTTGGATACACCCCTGTCCCCCTCGTTGTGCTGGTGCCCTCAACCTCTGAGCTCATAGGGAAGTCCTTGAAGATGCTCTGCCTTTCAGGTGAATTGCCAGGACTTTGAATCGGCTCCTGACCTAGGGTCCTGTACCCCGTCGTGCTTGGTACTGGTCAGTTCTTTTGGGACTTCTGGTGCCGAAAGTCCTCCAAGACTATGTCCGTCACACCCTTGTCCAATGTTACTGCTACTGGTCCCTGACTCCTCTGGACCCGAATCACTGCTTGCAACCCAACCAGTGTCCCTAGCTCCCCAGGAGCTTACTCTCCCAGCTCCTCTCTCTTTGGAGCCTACTTCTCAACTCCTCTCTCTCTGTCTCCCTCTCACAGTCTGCTCAGTCCCCCAGTGGCTGGCCCATTTCCAGTTAGATGTATTCAGGGGCACCACATTTGCCCTGGAAATGTGGCCATTTAGGCTTGTGGACATTGACGCTTGCCACAACATCATGGCAGCAGCTGGCCTTCAGGACTCACCCCCCCAGCCACCACTATTTTTTGCCCTACAACAGCACGTGTATTATAACATCACCCATGCCGTCACCTAGGCAGTTAATTGCAAAGTCCCACGAACGACCGATATGTGCATAAGTGAATGTGGCCAGGGACATAAGTTTCTTTTACTAATACGTCCTTATTCACACAATAATGGACAAATCAGGAGACATCTAACCAAAGGACCCTAAACAGGGTAAGATTTCCCTAAACCTGACCCTGATTTGTACCTGCTTGACTGCAGGGATTAGCACCCAAAACTTACACAATAGTGTGTCCACTCAACGTTGTCTGTCAGATAAATTTTGGATGGCCCTCAGGTGGCCTTCACTCATACATTTGGAAGGGCCCACAGGTGGCCCTCTTCTATAAATTTTGGAGGGCCCCCCCTGTATCATACATTTGGGAGGACCCACAGGTAGCCCTCTACCACAAATTTGTGAGAACCATCCCCCTCTCATACATTTTTGAGGGCCCTTTCTCATACATTTGGGAGGGCCCACAGGGAGGATCAGCAATATCAATGATGAGGCTTTTGTATTTTTTGTGGGAAAGAAGTTAAACAATAACCCAAGTGCAATTGACGATTTTATATTTCGTGGTACAGGTTTTTGACTAACAGCAGTAGTAAATAGGCAGCTGACAAAGAAGCAAAAACTATGCATGTTGTCAATTCTGGACTTTGTGTGCAAATCTAAATTCAGAGAAGGAAATGTAAGGAGCTTCATATTTTCAACAGATTTACAAGTCTATCACAAATCCTCTGACGTGGAACAGTTTGTGGCAAAAAGCCATTCCTTTGAAGTGTATAGAAAGCAAAGAGATAAACCTATGCACAAGGGCTCGAGAGCAGAAGAATGGCAGCTCTGGAGGCAATATTCTGAAATGACCTAAAAAAGATCAAATGGATTTACAACTAATGTGGTGGGGCTCAAAAAGGACATGTCACTTCTAACATGAATGTTTTAGTACATACCCATATTCCTTATGAAATAACAATTCTGGAACATATTTTCTCATAACTCTGTTATGTTTTTCCTCAGTTCTTCCTAATGAACATTTATAAATTGACAACTAAGTGCTATCATACTCATCAAAAAATGTGCCCCTACACAGTCTAGCCCTATAAGTACTGATTGGGCAGGATAGACCCACCCAACCTGTAACACCCAGATGATTGTGTGGCACCCCTGAGGCTTCAGGCGCCACAGGGTATTACACCTCCTTTAAGGGGTAATATCCATTCCGGGTTTGGAGGGGGTTAACTGCCGGTGCCTTCACAAAACCACACACATAAAACAATAAGGTGCTTTCCAACAAGGGATTGACTAGGGCAGACAGGGTGGTTAGCCATCACGAAGCATGGGACTTCACCAGTCACTAGGCCAACCACTGGGGGCGGGCACCACTTGGGGTAAGAAGTAGGCGAAACCATCTCACTAGAGCAGACCTTCCCGGGCACAGCTTGTTATAACATCTCGCACAGATAACAGGAGTCGAGTGTTTCTCTTTTTTCGTGGGGCCCGTTGGAGCTAGAGGCTCGGCCCGGGTTCCTGATAGCAAACAGGGGACACTTCACTAGAAAGACTTCCACTGGCGGTGACCGCCGACTATCCGGGATTGGCTGAAGCCCATCGTGGCAGAGACCGGTACTCTGGGGCAGCGCCTGAACTACCACTGAGTAAAAGACCTGGAACTGCAGCCCCTGCCTGAGCCTCTCATTTGCCGTCACCGTCACTCAGTGCTGCGGCGCCAATGGTGACTACCACCACCCCCGTTTGTCCTCTATCATCCTCCCCGGGGTAACCCCGCTCTATGTGTGGGGAGCGACACATCCCGGCTGCGACGTTAACCATCAGCCCCGGAGAGCATCACCCGCAGTGGCGGCCCATCTCTGGCCGCAGACCACAGGTTGCGTCACAATCTAAAAAGACTTTCCTCACCATCACTACCAAGTGCATCTCAATAAATTAGAATATCATCAGAAAGTTAATTTATTTCAGTAATTCACTACAAAAAGGGAAACACATACAGTACTGACCAAAAGTTTGGACACACCTTCTCATCTCTAGAACAACTGTTAAGAGGAGACTTTGTGCAGCAGGCCTTCATGGTAAAATAGCTGCTAGGAAACCACTGCTAAGGACAGGCAACAAGCAGAAGAGACTTGTTTGGGCTAAAGAACACAAGGAATGGACATTAGACCAGTGGAAATCTGTGCTTTGGTCTCATGAGTCCAAATTTGATATCTTTGGATCCAACCACCGTGTCTTTGTAGAAAAGGTGAATAGATGGATTCTACATGGCTGGTTCCCACCGTGAAGCAAGGAGGTGTGATGGTGTGGCGGTACTTTGCTGGTGACGCTATTGGGGATTTATTCAAAATTGAAGGCATACAGAACCAGCATGCCTACCACAGCATCTTGTAGCAGCGTGCTGTTCCATACGGTTTGCGTTTAGTTGGACCATCATTTATTTTTCAACAGGACAATGACCCCAAAAACACCTCCAGGCTGTGTAAGGGCTATTTGACTAAGAAGGAGAGTGATGGGGTGCTAAGCCAGATGACCTGGTCTCCACAGTCACCAGACCTGAACCCAATCGCATCGAGATGGTTTCGGGTGAGCTGGACCCCAGAGTGAAAGCAAAAGGGCCAACAAGTGCTAAGCATCTCTGGGAACTCCTTCAAGACTGTTGGGAAACTATTTCCGGTGACTACCTCTTGAAGCTCATCAAGAGAATGCCAAGAGTGTGCAAAGTAGTAATGAAAGCAAAAGGTGGCTACTTTGAAGAACTTAGAATATAATACATATTTTCAGTTGTTTCACACTTTAAGTATTTCATTCCACATGTTTTAATTCATAGTTTTGATGCCTTCAAAGTGAATCCACAATTTTAAGAATCCTGAAAATAAGGGTGCCCTCACACGAGCGTATAATTCGCATGAGTATCAGAACGCATCACCCGGCGCGGCTAGCTTCTCTGCTGACAGGAGCAGCTCAGCTGCATGTATTTCTATGCGGCTGACATGCTCCTGTCCGGAGAGTGTGCGGCCGCACCGAGTGATGCGTTCCGATACTCATGCGAGTTATACGCTCGTGTGAGGGCACCCTAAAGAAAAGTCTGTGAATGAGAAGGTGTGTCCAAACTTTTTGTCTGTACTGTATATTACACACAGAGGGATCTATTCCTATATATTATATAGAATCATTACACACAGAGGGATCTATTCAAGTGTTTATTTCTGTTAAGAGCGCTTTACACGCTGCGACATCGCTAGAGATGTCTTTAGCGATCACACCCGCCCCCGTCGTTTGTGCATCATGGGAAAATCGTTGCCCGTGGCGAACAATAACGCTAGGATGTGTGGCGCCCCTAACCTGGTCAGGCACCACTGAGTATTGCACCCACGTCTGGGTCAGTACAACACAGGTAATCCCAGAGGCTGACTAGGGTGTGGACACACAGACACGAAGTAACCAGGAACACACACAGCTTAAGCTGGGTTCACACTAAGCGACAACGACGTTGCTGTTACGTCACCATTTTCTGTGACGTAGCAGCGACCTTGTATGTCGCTGTTATGATCGCTGCTTAGCTGTCAAACACAGTAGCCGAAGCAGCGATCATGACGACACGCGTCGCTGTGCTGCAACATGTGCAGAGAGCAGGGAGCTGCGCACACTGAGCGCTGGCTCCCTGCTCTCCTAGCTACTGTACACATCGGGTTAATTACATGATGTGTACTGCAGCTACATGTGCAGAGAGAAGGGAGCCACACACACTGCTTAGCGCTGGCTCCCTGCTCTCCTAGCTACAGTACACATCGGGTTAATTACCCGATATGTACTGCAGCCCCATGTGCAGAGAGCTGGGAGCCACGCACACTGCTTAGCGCTGGCTCCCTGCTCTCCTAGGTACAGTACACATCGGGTTAATTACCCGATGTGTACTGCAGCCACATGTGCAGAGAGCTGGGAGCCGGCGCTGGCAGCGTGAGAGCGGCGGAGGCTGGTAACGAAGGTAAATATCGGGTAACCACCTTGGTTACCCGATGTTTACCTTGGTTACAGCTTACCGCAGGCTGCCAGACGCCGGCTCCTGCTCTCTGCACATTCAGGATTGTTGCTCTCTCGCTGTTACACACAGCGATGTGTGCTTATCAGCGGGAGAGCAGCAATAAAAAAACGAACCAGGGCTGTGTGTAACGAGCAGCGATCTCACAGCAGCGGCCAGATCGCTGCTCAGTGTCACACACAGCGAGATCGCTAATGAGGTCACTGCTGCGTCACAAAAAACGCAGTCCCAGGGAGGGGGCGTGGCCCTCGCATCCCAGCTAGTGGTGGGTGTGGGACTGGAGACAGGGAGTTGTGCAGAGGCAGCCGAAGGAGCAGGAGGTGTAGAGCCGTGTCTGGAGGGCAGAGCGGAGGAGCAGGGCCCTGCCAGACACTGCACCAGTCAGTGGCTGCTGGCGGGTGAGAAAGACTACCCTGTGGTGCCGCCTGAAAACCACCTAAGGCAGTAGCAAGAGGTGGCTGAGTAAGGGGTCCGCCGGTAGTCCAAGCCCGCACGGGGAAACAGGTCCCCAGAGCAGGGGCCCATTCAGTAGGCCTGCCAAACCTGCTGGTGAGGGCACTTTATGCGCCTCACCAACTAAACAGAGTCCACAGCTACAGCAGCAACGAGGGTGACTCGCCCACCCCAGGGCCATGGGACACCCGGTGCCGGGCCGGACTAGTACGGTGGTAGTCAGTGGTGGCTGGGCCCGGCTCCGTGGCCCTGGTGGGTGTCAGTAGAGTATGTGGCTTGATGAGTAAAGTTGGTGTTCGTGACGCCACCTGTGGTATGCGGCTATTAAGCCGCCGCTGCTGTGTGAGGCCCACGGGGTGATGATATAGCAGCAATGGTGGTACTGCTCCCCACAGGTGGAGCGGAGCCCCGGGGACACTGTTAGTGCTCGTGAAAGTCTATGGTGTTGTGTGGCTAACACGGTGCAGGGCCGACAAGCAATGAAAGAACCAGGCACAAACAACAGTCTCTTTACCTTTTGCTCTTTTACTTTGGGAACAGTCCAGTCCTGGGAGACCGTTACAGGTGGTGATGGGGATCCGGTTGGCCTGGAAGTATTTGGGGTGATCTTTCTGACCAGCTGAGTATGAGGCCTACTCCTGTGCTTTTCTTTGTTATGATAGGACCCTGCTTCTCTGAATCCAGCAATGGCCCTCTTTGCTGCTGGGACCGATGGTACGTCCCTCTCCCTCTGTAGCAGGCTGCGCAGGCCCTCTCTGGTGCTTCTCTGCTGGAGTCCACACCGGGCCCTGATGCTGCAGCTGTATGTTCGGGATGTATATGGGCCAGGTGCTTGCAGCTCTCCTGCCCTTCGGATTCGGCTACCAGGGGTATTTTAAGCCCTGGTGGCCACAGACTCCGATGTCCAAGTCTCTTCTGTGCCTGTCTGCTGCTCCTGCTTCCCTGGGCCAAGCTACTCTAGCTCTAGGCCCCAGATCCACAGGACAACTCACTCTGCGTCTGCTCACTAGCACCTCTCTCTACAGACTGACCACTACTTCCTCCCTCTGGTCAGACTTGAGGAAGGCTCCCTGGAATTCCAGGTTCAGAGCTCCCCCTGCTGGCCGGAGGGAGAACTGCGTTGGATGTTAAACTTGCTGGCCAATGGACCTCCCAACTACCTCCAGGCTCAGCATTAACCCTTTTGGGAGGGCAATGCTGTTGTGACGACCAGGTCCTGGGGCGCCACACTCCCCCTTAGTTAAATTCAGTACTCCCGGACTGTAGAGACAAAACAAAACAGGTTACAACATTTCATCCCTTTATGGGAGGCACATATAAGTAAACGTTACCAACTTAAACACTATTATAAGAGTCCAGTGTGGCTCCCTGCCGGGTGTCCATTACACTGCTCCATGGGGGACCCGCCGTGATCAAACCCCCAACGTAGGCTCTGGGCGTGCATCAGAGCATTGATGACCCCACTCTATGCACGCCGGACGGATTTTTCTTCAGGGGTATTGAGCACACAGGTGCTAACTATGAACAATTTAGGTGTTGGCCACCCATAGTCCAGTGGCCCAGTTGTCCATTTACTTAATCACCTAAGACAAAAAGCATTTTATACACAACATTACAGACATTTCACATAACTATTTACATTCTGTTAGGTATTTTATTTTCTATGTTCTATACCTTGGAGGGGGCTGTCCCCGAGTGCTACGTTGGGACCGGCGTAGCTCTGGGGTTTGTCCCTGACTGCTTGGAGTGTCTGCCCCCCCCCCGTGTTATTGGTAGGCCTAACCCTGACAGGGATGCACGTTGGTTGCCTACGGGATCTCAGATTCGCCAAGGGTACGGCAGGTTCGCCACTGGCAGGGTGTTGAACCTCCGGTTCCACTGCTGGCGTGTCATCTTGTGTTGGAGCAGACGGTTCTTTAGGTGGATCTGGAACCTCTTCTGTTTCTGGCTCGACCAACTGCGGGAACGTCAAAACTGGTACTACTATGGCATTGTTTATTCGGGTCCAAGTTTTGGGGAATTTTCCAAGGATTGTTTGGATCATCTCCTCCTCTTTTTCTTGACTTTGGGGACTTTCCTGTACTTCTTCCACTTCCCTTTGGATCCTGCACCGTTCAGGGCACGCTTTCAGGCGGTCTCGAGAAACTGCTTGATAGGTCTTGCCTTCATCCTTGCTTATGAGGCATACCTTACTGTTATCAAAGTTGGAGGGGATAATGGTGTAGGGTTCCTTCTCCCACTGATCATCCAATTGATGCGCCCTCCGCTTCCTCTTGAGGACTTGTTCTCCAGGTGCTCAGGGAGTTGCTGGGGCTGTTTGATTGTAATGCTGCTCTTGTCTCGTTCTTGCTTGAGACAGGCTCCTTTCTACGCATTCCTGGATCTTACGGTACTGCTGCTGCCGTTCGGTATCCCAATCCTCTATTTCCTGAACCGCCTCAGGTGACACAGTCCCCATCTCAAAGTCTACAGGTAACTTGCCAGGTCTGGCTCGCATCAGGTAAGCAGGGCTGCAGTTGGTCGAATTTACCGGGATATGGTTGTACAAGTCTACCAGATCTGGTAACTTCTCTGGCCATTGGTTCCTTTCTTCCAAAGGTAGAGTCTTGAGCATATCAATAACCACATGGTTCATCTTCTCGCACAATCCATTGGTTTGAGGGTGGTACGGTGTGGTTCTGATTTTCTTACAACCGTACATGTTACAGAACTCTTGGAACACTTCTGCCTCGAATGCAGGACCCTGATCAGTCAGTACCCTTTCAGGGTAACCGTGAGGTCGGCAAAAGTATGCCTGAAATGCTCTAGCTGCTGTTCTGGCTGTCTGGTCCTTCACAGGCACTACTACCAGGAAACGAGAGTAATGGTCCACAATGGTGAGGGGGTACACATAGCCTGACCGGCTTGGTGTTAACTTCACGTGGTCCAGGGCCACCAACTCCAGGGGCTGCTTCGTGACAATTGGTTGTACGGGAGACCTCTGGCCGGCATCATCCTTCCGCCTCAGGTTACACGGACCACAGTCTCGGCACCACTTCTCGACTGTCTTTCTCATGTGCACCCAGTAGAACCGATCACGGAGTAGGGTCTCCAACTTCTTCCACCCGAAGTGTCCTGCGTTATCATGATAAGCTGCTAGGACCATTGGAGCATCCCTCTGCGGGACCACTATCTGCCAGACGAGTTCATTCGTTTGCCAGTTGACATATCTCTTGCAGAGCTTGCCTTGGTAGGTGAACAGTCGTCCCCTCTCCTTCCACAGCTGCTGGGCTTCTTCTGGAGCATCTGGGCCAAGATGGGTCTCAGCTTGTGCTAGCTTTTCTTTGACCAATCGCACGGCCGGGTCACCGTTCTGTGTCTCTTCCCAATTATGGTGGAGTAATGGGTTGACCGAGACCTCGTGCTGGCTCGAGCGCTTCACTCCCACAGCATGCTCACACTGGGAAACACCCTGATGATGGAAAGCCGGTAACTCTATCTCTTCGAGTTCATCCAGGTCTTCTCCAGACTCGGGTAAGTGAGGCATTCTGGACAGCGCATCAGCATTGTTATTCTTCTTGCCAGCCCGGTACTTGATGGTAAAGTCAAAGTTAGACAGCCGGGCCATCCATCGCTGTTCCAACGCACCTAACTTGGCTGTTGCCAGATGTGTTAACGGATTGTTGTCCGTGAAGATGGTGAACTTGGCCGATGCCAGATAGTGCTTGAAGCGTTCAGTCACTGCCCAAACAATAGCGAGGAACTTCAGCTTGAAGGAACTGTAGTTTTCTGGATTCCTTTCTGTGGGCCGAAGCTTCCTACTGGCGTAAGCTATCACCTTCTCTCTGCCTCCCTGCACCTGGGACAGAACTGCTCCCAGTCCTACGTTGCTGGCATCTGTATACAGTACAAACGGCTGACTGTAGTCAGGGTAGGCCAGAATTTCTTCTCCCGTGAGAGCCCCTTTCAGCCGGACAAAGGATGTTTCTATTTGGCTGCTCCATTCAAACGGAGGGCTCTGCTTCTTAGCCTGCTTTGGCTGGCCCACCAGGAGATCTTGAAGGGGCGCTGCTATCTTTGTGAAACCATCAATGAACCTTCGGTAGTAGCCCACCAGCCCAAGGAACTGCCGCACCTCCTTTACCGTGGTGGGTCTTGGCCAGTCCTTGATTACGGTGACTTTCTCCGGATCAGGTGCCACACCTTCTGCGCTGACCACATGACCCAGGTACTGTACCTTTGGCTTCAAGAGGTAACATTTGGACGGCTTTATCTTCAGGCCATATTTCGACAAGGACTCAAACACTTCTGCTAAGTGCCTCAGGTGGTCTTCATAAGTCTTGGAGTAGACTATGACGTCATCCAGGTACAACAGCACGGTTTCGAAGTTGTGGTGGCCCAAGCAGCACTCCATCAACCTTTGGAATGTCCCTGGGGCATTGCAGAGCCCGAATGGCATACAGTTGAACTCGCAGAGGCCCATTGGTGTCGTGAATGCAGTCTTCTCCTTGTCCGCCTCTGCCACGGGAACCTGCCAATACCCACTGGTGAGATCCAAGGTGGAGAAATAGTTAGCTGACTTTAAGGCTGTTAGTGACTCCTCTATTCTGGGTAGTGGATAAGCATCTTTATGTGTAATGCGGTTAATTTGCCTGTAATCTACGCACATTCTCATTGTACCATCTTTTTTCTTTACGAGCACTAGTGGAGCTGCCCAGGGGCTACAACTATCTCTGATAACCCCAGCCTCCTTCATTTCCTGTAACATCTCTTTGGCACGCTGATACTGTGCGGGGAGTACAGGGCTGTATCTCTCTTTAATGGGATGATGATCACCCGTGGGGATTTGATGTTTAACCCCTTTCACCTGCCCAAAATCTAGGGGGTGTTTGCTGAAGATCGCTCGTACTCCTGTACCACCCGGTAAACCCCATGTTTTCGGTGTGAGGGGGTGGAGTCGGTGCCCACATGTAATTTTTGGCACCAGTCTTCTAGCCGTTCCTTGGAGCCATTGTCTTCCGCCTGGTCAGATGGGATCAAGGGTTCCACTGCTTTGATGGTATTGTTGCTGACAGTGTACAGTTTTGCTACAGTGGCGTACCGGGGCAATTTGGCCTCCTCCTCCCCACAATTCAGGACACGGACGGGCAATCTCCCCTTGCGGACGTCTGCTACCCCTCTGGCTACCAGGACTCCAGGCCTACTGTCTGAATACACCGGTTCCACCAAGGCATGGTAATCCTGAGCCTTGAGGCCTATTGCTGCCCGACACCATATCAACATTTCACTTCTTGGGGGTATTGCAATGGGGAGGGGGTCACTTACCCTCACACTGCCAATTTCTCCTCCGGCCAGCTCTACCTGCTGCCTCCTCACCAGGGCTCTGATCTCCCTCTGTAGGGCACGCTGCTGCCCGGAGCTGGCAGTTTCAGACGCCTGTTGCAACAAAATTATCACTTCGGCAATACAATTTTCTATCACATTTGTACCAATCGTTAGCAGTGGGTCAGATTCTTTGCGATCAATATCTACAATTATCATCCCCTGACATGGCAATTCTACCCGCCCCACTTTAATGGTTACTTCTTTGTACCCAATTTGAGGTAAGGGCTGACCATTACTGGCCACAATTGTTAAATCATCATCTGGGCCATGGTCAATATCTGAATCAGCCCAATATCTTTTGTACAGTTTATAGGGGATGGTTGTTACCTGGGACCCCGTGTCCAAGAGGGCATTCAAAGGGATCCCATCCAGCACAATAGGAAGGACCGGTCGTCCTCCCACATACTTTCTGCGGCTGGGGGTTGAGCCGGGCTTCCTTACACCTGGGGGTTGGCTCCTGGCCCCAGGCTCGGCCCATTTAAAGGACAGTGTCATGCAATGTGGCCCGCCTGGCTGCAGCGGCGGCAGATCGGTTGTCCTGTTGAATCATACCGGTCTGTATCTTTTCCTCGGGTCGGCGGAATCCTCCTCTGTCGCATCCATGGGACGTCATCTGGGCTGAAGGCCAACTCGATTCTTGCAGGTGATGGGGTCGCTTGTAAAGACTGCACGGTCTTGGCAAGGGCAGCTACAGTCTTGGTCAGCTCCTGGACCTGCTGTCTGAGCTCTGCAGTGGGATCCTTATCCAGGGACTGCGCCTCGGCCCCTGCAGCAGCTCGTGTTGCAGGCACCACCCCGGGGTACGTGATAGCAAGAGGCCGCAGGGGTACTGGGTCATTCGGTGTAGATTCTCTCAGTACCCGGATGGCCTGGTCCTTAAACTTTGCAAAGTCCAGAGCAGGTTTTCTGCAGGACCATGATACGCAGCTGGGTCCTGTGGGAGTCTGACAGGAGCCCTTCTATGAACTGCTCAGTTAGGAGTTTGTCTCCTTCTCGTACACTCTCTGGGTCCACCTGTTTAACTGCTTTCAGGGCCTCCTGCAAGTTTAAGGCATAGTCCTGTATGCTGTCTGTGGCCCGCTGCTTACACCCAAAGAATCTCATCTTTATTTCTGCTGCGGTGCGGGTGTCAAAAGTACTCTTCAGCTTGGCCAGTATCTGGGTTACTGTCCCTTTATCTGTATCAGGCCAGGACTTCACTTCACGCTGGGCTGCGCCGGCTAGCTGCCCCATTAATATGCCCACCTTCTGGCTCTCAGCCAGCGGATACACCCGGAACAAGCTGTGCAGGCTTTCTCTGAAGTCGCTCAAGGTATGGGACTCCCCGGAGAACTGCGGCAGCCATTTTGCTCCCGGGATGTACGGCATTGTGATCGGCATTACCGGCGCTACAGCGGGGGCTGGGGCGGCGGCGACTGGGATTGCTTCGGCCGGTGCTGCGGCGCCTCGGGCTATGGCAGCCACCTGCTCTCCCTCTGAGTCGGACATCTTCCTCCCCCTTAGTGAACCTTACCAGGCTCTGTTCACTTTTCAAATTCCCTTCCGGGTCGCGCAGGGTTAACAGCGCTCTGCCCCGATGGCGCGCTCCCTTCGCGCTCTTTGTCAGGCACGCCCCCCTTCTTCCTGCGCTCGGCGAGGCTAATGGCGGCGGCAGTTTGCAAACAGTAACACAGTCTTTTAAGCACAGTTTCTGCAGGCGCACAGTACCCGGTGAAACCGGGCACGAAATCCTGTTCGTGACGCCAAATTTGACTCGCCCACCCCAGGGCTATGGGACACCCGGTGCCGGGCCTGACTAGTCCGGTGGTAGTCAGTGGTGGCTGGGCCCGGCTCCGTGGCCCTGGTGGGTGTCAGTAGAGTATGTGGCTTGATGAGTAAAGTTGGTGTTCGTGACGCCACCTGTGGTATGCGGCTATTAAGCCGCCGCTGCTGTGTGAGGCCTCTGGGGTAATGATATAGCAGCAATGGTGGTACTGCTCCCCACAGGTGGAGCGGAGCCCCGGGGACACTGTTAGTGCTCGTGAAAGTCTATGGTGTTGTGTGGCTAACACGGTGCAGGGCCGACAAGCAATGAAAGAACCAGGCACAAACAACAGTCTCTTTACCTTTTCCTCTTTTACTTTGGGAACAGTCCAGTCCTGGGAGACCGTTACAGGTGGTGATGGGGATCCGGTCGGCCTGGAAGTATTTGGGGTGATCTTTCTGACCAGCTGAGTATGAGGCCTACTCCTGTGCTTTTCTTTGTTATGATAGGACCCTGCTTCTCTGAATCCAGCAATGGCCCTCTTTGCTGCTGGGACCGATGGTACGTCCCTCTCCCTCTGTAGCAGGCTACGCAGGCCCTCTCTGGTGCTTCTCTGCTGGAGTCCACACCGGGCCCTGATGCTGCAGCTGTTTGTTCGGGATGTATATGGGCCAGGTGCTTGCAGCTCTCCTGCCCTTCGGATTCGGCTACCAGGGGTATTTTAAGCCCTGGTGGCCACAGACTCCGATGTCCAAGTCTCTTCTGTGCCTCTCTGTTGCTCCTGCTTCCCTGGGCCAAGCTACTCTAGCTCTAGGCCCCAGATCCACAGGACAACTCACTCTGCGTCTGCTCACTATCACTTCTCTCTACAGACTGACCACTACTTCCTCCCTCTGGTCAGACTTGAGGAAGGCTCCCTGGAATTCCAGGTTCAGAGCTCCCCCTGCTGGCCGGAGGGAGAACTGCGTTGGATGTTAAACTTGCTGGCCAATGGACCTCCCAACTACCTCCAGGCTCAGCATTAACCCTTTTGGGAGGGCAATGCTGTTGTGGCGACCAGGTCCTGGGGCGCCACAAGGGGGCCCATAAGGAGGATCGAGCCTGGAGCCATCTATCCTTAGTCCACGCTGTCAGGCAAATGGGCCAGAAAGGGGAGAACGGCAGTTGCGACTTCCCTGGGTTATTCCAGTAATACTACAAGTAGGAGTCACCTCCAAACAAGAAGGACAAGGAAGGCGAGTCTGCAGTCACCCCTACATCAGCCGAAGGGATACTTGGTTCCTCCTGGTTCATCATAGCATCGCCCGGGTTGACTCACACCTACCATCTGAAAGTGAGTAAAAACCCTGAAAGACATTGCTGCTTGTGTGTGAGTTCTTCTGCGACCTGTAGTACTACACACTTACACTGGGCCCTGGGGCCAGCCTCACTCTCTGGCTCTCTGGAGGCCACAACAACTAACTGCATCTACCATCAGCCCCAGACGTTCCCTAAATTGCAGTGGCGGTCACCCCCTGACCGCAAATACTGAGAATGGCATTACGATTCCCACAGAAGTTAACCCAACTAACCTGTGGCCAGAAGATCCCCAACACGTGGAGTTCCTGAAGACCCTGAGGTTACCTGAAGGTAATGCGGGGTTCCACAGATGCGTCACACATACTTACCTTCCTAGCGACGTCTCTGTGGGCGGCAAACAACCTCTTTTTGAAGGGGGAGGTTCGTGCGCTGTCACAGCGACGTCACACAACGGCCCGCCAATAGAAGCGGAGGGGCGGAGACCAGCCGCATTAACGACACGCCCACCTCGTTGCCAGAGAACGCAGGAACGCTGTTGTTTGTCGTTCCATGATGTGTCACACATAGCGATGTGTGCTGCCTCAGGAACGACGAACAACCTGCGTCCAGCACCAGCAACGATATTTGGGAAATGAACGATATGTCAACAATCAACGATTAGGTGAGTATTTTTGATAGTTAGCGGACGCTCGTAGGTGTCACACACAATGACATCGCTAACGAGGCCGGATGTGCGTCACGAATTCCGTGACCCCAACGATATCTCATTAGCGATGCCGTTGCGTGTGAAGTGGCCTTTAGGCTGCTTTCACACATCAATTTTTTGCCATCAGGCACGATCCGGCAAAAAGGTGAAAAAATGGATCCGGCGTCTATTGCCGCCGGATCAGTTTTTTCCCCCATAGACTTCTATTAGCGCCGGATTGTGCTGGATGGCCTTGTGTTCCATCTGGCTTTCGCAAAAATTTACTTGTCTGGCAGCTAGATGGAACGTTGAATGGAACATTTTTTGTCTCCGGCGAAAAAACGTATCGCGACAGACGGCGTGTTTTATAATGGAAGCCTATGGACGCCAGACCCGGCGTAATATGGCATATGACGGAATACAACGACGGATCCGTTTTTTGTTTCTGGGCATGCCCAGAGTCTCTCTCTCTGTCTCTCTCTCTCTCTGTCGGTCGGTGTGTCTCTTTCTCGGTCGGTCGGTGTCTCTGTCTGTCGGTCTCTCCCTCCTTCATACTCCCCGATCACCAGAGCAGCGCTGCACAGCTGTCACACTGCTCTGGCGGCTTCTCCAGCTTTTGAAAATGCCGGCCGCTCATTAATCCATCTCGTATTTCCTGTTTCCCCCGCCTATTGGTGCCTATGATTGGTTTGAGTCTGACAGGCCCCCACGCTGCGTGATAGCTGTCTCACTGCAACCAATCACAGCCGCCGGTGGGCGGGTCTATATCTTCCAGTAAAATAAATAAATAATTAAAAAAAACGACGTGCGGTCCCCCCACATTTATAATACTAGCCAAGGTAAAGCCACACGGCTGATGGCTGGTATTCTCAGGATGGGGAGCCCCACGTTATGGGGAGTCCCCCAGCCTAAAAATATCAGCCAGCAGCCACCCGAAATTGCCGCATCCATTAGATGCGACGGTCTCGGGACTCTACCCGGCTCATCCCGAATTGCCCTGGTGCGGTGGCAATTGGGGTAATAAGGAGTTAATGGCAGCCCATAGCTGCCACTAAGTCCTAAGTTAATCATTGCAGGCATCTATGAGACACCTTCCATGATTAACCTGTAAGTTAAAGTAAATAAACACAATCACAGAAAAATCCTTTATTTGAAATAAAAGACAAAAAAACCACCCTCTTTCACCACTTTATTTTTCCCCCAAATACCCCTCCAAGTCCGACGTAATCCACACGAGGTCCCACGACGCATCCAGCTTTGCTACATGAAGCTGACAGGAGCGGCCGTAGAACACCACCGCTCCTATGAGCTCCATGCAGCAACTGACGTGAGTCGTGCTGTCAGTGGGACATCACTCAATTAGTGCCGGTGTGTGTGTGGTGATGATGGGTGCGGTAGTGCCTGGGTGTGTGCGGTGATGATGGGGGCAGTAGTGCCTGCGTGTGTGCGGTGATGATAATGGATCTCTCTCTCATGAAAAAAAAACTAAAAAAAAACGGATCCGTTTTTTTGCTGGATCCGTCGCATCAGTTTTTACACAATCTGCGACGGATCCTTTGCATCAGGCACAAACCGGATTGTGCCTGAGAGCAAAAATCGGATGTGTGAAAGCAGCCTTAATGTTGATGATTATGGCTTACAGCCGAAAATTAGAATTTTATATAAGACCAACTGAAATAATGATTTTAAACTCAGAAATGTTGGCACCTACTGAAAAGTCTGTACAGTAAATGCCTCAATGCTTGGTTGAGGCTCCTTTTGCATGAATTACTGCATCAATGCGGCGTGGCATGGAGGTGATCAGCCTGTGACACTGCTGAGGTATTCAGAACGCCCAGGTTGATAGCAGCCTTCAGCTCATCTGAATTGTTGGGTCAGGGAGCAGAGAAAGGTGAGAAGAATGTTTTTTTTTTATGCAGAGGTAGCATAGGGAACATATATAACAGAATTTGGGACATATACACCAGGATGGACACAGGATGGAGACATATATACAGGATTTGGGACTTATATACCGGGATGGGCCCAAGATGGGGTCATACATACCAGGATAGGGAACATACAGTTAGATCCAGAAATATTTGGACAGTGACACAAATTTCGCGAGTTGGGCTCTGCATGCCACCACATTGGATTTGAAATGAAATTCAAGTGCAGATTGTAACGTTTAATTTGAAGGTTTGAACAAAAATATCTGATAGAAATTGTAGGAATTGTACACATTTCTTTACAAACACTCCACATTTTAGGAGGTCAAAAGTAATTGGACAAATAAACCAAACCCAAACAAAATATTTATATTTTCAATATTTTGTTGCGAATCCTTTGGAGGCAATCACTGCCTTAAGTCTGGAACCCATGGACATCACCAAACGCTGGGTTTCCTCCTTCTTAATGCTTTGCCAGGCCTTTACAGCCGCAGCCTTCAGGTCTTGCTTGTTTGTGGGTCTTTCCGTCTTAAGTCTGGATTTGAGCAAGTGAAATGCATGCTCAATTGGGTTAAGATCTGGTGATTGACTTGGCCATTGCAGAATGTTCCACTTTTTTGCACTCATGAACTCCTGGGTAGCTTTGGCTGTATGCTTGGGGTCATTGTCCATCTGTACTATGAAGCGCCGTCCGATCAACTTTGCGGCATTTGGCTGAATCTGGGCTGAAAGTATATCCCGGTACACTTCAGAATTCATCCGGCTACTCTTGTCTGCTGTTATGTCATCAATAAACACAAGTGACCCAGTGCCATTGAAAGCCATGCATGCCCATGCCATCACGTTGCCTCCACCATGTTTTACAGAGGATGTGGTGTGCCTTGGATCATGTGCCGTTCCCTTTCTTCTCCAAACTTTTTTCTTCCCATCATTCTGGTACAGGTCTCATCTGTCCATAGAATACTTTTCCAGAACTGAGCTGGCTTCATGAGGTGTTTTTCAGCAAATTTAACTCTGGCCTGTCTATTTTTGGAATTGATGAATGGTTTGCATCTAGATGTGAACCTTTTGTATTTACGTTCATGGAGTCTTCTCTTTACTTTTGACTTAGAGACAGATACACCTACTTCACTGAGAGTGTTCTGGACTTCAGTTGATGTTGTGAACGGGTTCTTCTTCACCAAAGAAAGTATGCGGTGATCATCCACCACTGTTGTCATCCGTGGACGCCCAGGCTTTTTTGAGTTCCCAAGCTCACCAGTCAATTCCTTTTTTCTCAGAATGTACCCGACTGTTGATTTTGCTACTCCAAGCATGTCTGCTATCTCTCTGATGGATTTTTTCTTTTTTTTCAGCCTCAGGATGTTCTGCTTCACCTCAATTGAGAGTTCCTTAGGGTATGTGCGCACGTTGCTTTTTACCTGCTTTTTACCTGCTTTTTTGCTGCTTTTTCTTCTGCGCTGTTTAATGCCAAAATGGATGTGTTCTTCTATTCAAGCAAAGTCTATGGGAATTTGGGTTTCTTGTTCACACTATGTTGTTCAAAATGCTGCCTTTTTGAGGCAGAACTTTGGTCAAAAACTCAGCTTTTCAAAGAAGCAACATGTCAATTGTTTTTGCCATTTGGGTTTTGCACTGCAAAGCTGAGTTTTTGACCAAAGTTCTGCCACAAAAAGGCAGCATTTTGAACAACATAGTGTGAACAAGAAACCCAAATTCCCATAGACTTTGCTTGAATAGAAAAACACATCCATTTTGGCATTAAACAGCGCAGAAGAAAAAGCAGCAAAAAAGCAGGTAAAAAGCAGGTAAAAAGCAACGTGCGCACATACCCTTAGACCGCATGTTGTCTGGTCACAGCAACAGCTTCCAAATGCAAAACCACACACCTGTAATCAACCCCAGACCTTTTAACTACTTCATTGATTACAGGTTAACGAGGGAGACGCCTTCAGAGTTAATTGCAGCCCTTAGAGTCCCTTGTCCAATTACTTTTGGTCCCTTGAAAAAGAGGAGGCTATGCATTACAGAGCTATGATTCCTAAACCCTTTCTCCGATTTGGATGTGAAAACTCTCATATTGCAGCTGGGAGTGTGCACTTTCAGCCCATATTATATATAGAATTGTATTTCTGAACATGTTTTTGTAAACAGCTAAAATAACAAAACTTGTGTCACTGTCCAAATATTTCTGGCCCTGACTGTATACCAGGATTGGGGACATATATAGCTGGAAGGGGCCCAGGATGGGAGACATATATATGTGGAAGGGGCCCAGGATGGTGGCATATATACCAGAATAGAGGATATATATACCTTGAAGGGGCCCAGGATGGAGGACACATATATCAGGCAGGATGGGGCCGAGGATAGGGGACATATATACCTGGAAATGGTCCATAGTGAGTGACAATTGTACCAGGATGGAGAATATATATGCTTGGAAGGGGCTTAAGATGAGCGACATTACTGCATAATGGGTACGGGGCAACACATATCTTTATAGGATTTTAGAAAGCTACAAGGGCCCATACATTTGACCAGCATTCGAGGGGAGGAGTGGGGCCCAGATTCAAATCTTGCAACTGGTTCCATTGGACTCTGGTTACACCACTGGAACTCTGGCAATCTTTGACCCATAAAAATTGCAAAATTGCATATACAATGTGTGCACCCATATCCTGTCCACCGCCATTAACTTGAGAATGGCGACAGCTATAGCCATAGAAGTGGTGTATAGGTATAGTAAAATAGCCATGCGCTATGCAATGAAACCACCTATAGCGCCACCTGGTGAAAAACAACGGAGTTAGTATTTTTTTCTCGAAAATGGAACGAGATAGAGAAAAAAAGTGAATTAATAAATTGTAGGGCATCATAAATTCAATACGAATCGACACCTTGCATACAGAAATGCTATGATATGAAACCCATGACACCCCCCAAAACTTTGAATGCTGGTCACGCATATGGCGCTCATTTAACTTTGATGCTCAAAGTGGCTACCGTCATCTGCAATGCACATCTGGACTCTGCACAGCATACTGCATCTTGCTGCACGTTGTGCAATATAGTAGGTGACATTTTTGCACAAGCATCTGTGATACGTCGTCGTAGGTCCTGCAATGTTGGTGGAGGGTTCGCATACACCTGCTGTTTGATGTGACCTCACAGAAAGTCCAATGGGGTCAGGTCAGGTGAGCGTGGAGGACACTCCACGCAGCCACCATACCCAATAACTTGTAGGAAGATCTCCATGAAGTATCGCTTCATGTCCGTAGCCTTGTGAATATTACATGTTCTAATCATAGCATTTCTGTATGCAAGGTGTCGATTCGTATTGAATTGATTATGCTCTACAACTTTGTAGTTCACTTTTTTCTCTATCTCGTTCTGTTTTCGAGATAAAAATGCTAACTCCGTTCTTTTCCACCAGGTGGCGCTATAGGTGGTTTGTTTGCGTAGCTCATGGCTACTTTACTATACCTAGACACCACTTCTATGCCTATAGCTGCTGCCGTTCTCAACTTAATGGCGGTGGACAGGATATGGGTGGACACACTGTATAGATCTGGGATCCTCTATAAATGTGTAATATTCACAACGCGCTGCTTAGTTTGATCTATATATTGCCCTCCATTTTGCTGTACTCTTAACTGGAAATAATTCAGTGTTATTCTTCCCAGAAGGCTTTTTCAGTTCCATTACAAATGTTTTAATGAATTGGTCACTATAAATGGCTATTTTAATGAGCTAGTAATCATATAATGTATTTTTTATATTCTGTGGGTAGCAGACAATATATTCTGAATTGCTATATACTTTGCACATTCATCATATTGCTGCTTCAGGGTCACTGAAATTTATTGCTATTTCTTACAAAAAAAAAGTTCCCTAAAGAAACAAAGAATATTCAACCACAAGAAAATGAAATATTTTCTAGAACCACCTGCCACACTGCCATCGGCTACATAATTGTATATAAAAATTACCTCTTGCTTGTTTAATATAGGAGCACAGCAGAAAATATGCAGGTCTGAAAACATCCGGAAAGGTTCACAGCTGCGGAACTTTGTGATACCTGCCACCTTTAAGCAGGACTCATAAATCATCAGTCGAAATGTAAATGATGGGGTTTTGAGAGTAACTGAATGCATAATGATTTCATTTATACAGAAGACGTGCACCTCCATAACAGATTAGAGCGAAGATCCTTTGTGGATCTCCCTGCAGGAATTAGGTAAAGATAACGAAAAATAATTTGCATATCTTTCCTGCGGCGAGATTGTGCCATCTTTTAATGAGGTTCTTTCTCTGCAAGTTTGGCGTTGACGGGAAATATATAGAAATGAAGAAGTATTCCAGAGAACGGTGGTTGGGATGCCATATTCGCTCAGAGATGTATTTGCAGATTCGTGTCTTGCTTTGCTGCTGTAGGGCTTTTACTCTCAGAACGTAAACTGGCCGTATCAGCCATCAAAGTTTTTCACAATCAATTACAAAGGCAACGAAATGACGACTATATAATTTTCTGCCACGAGATTAACTATTTCAGAAATTTACAGAAAGTTAGCGTTGTCTGTTTTATAACTGAGCCCATTAACACAGGCAGTATAAACGTAGACTATTGTATAAGGCACTCCATAGTCGTCCATATTATATAATGCCCACCTCATAGTCCTCCATATACCGTAATATAATGCGCACCTCATAGTCCTCCATATAATGCCCACCTTATAGTCCTCCATAAAATGCACACCTCATAGTCCGCCGTATAATATAATGTACACCACATAGTCCTCCATATAGTATAATGCACCCCATAGTCTTCCATATAATATAATGCACCCCATAGTCCTCCATATAGAATAAAGCCTGCTTTACACCTTACAATTATGCATACGATATCGTATGCGATGTGACACGCCTCCATCGTATGTGCGACATGTTCAATTTGTTGACCATGTCGCACTAACGATTATTTCCAGTCACACGTACTTACTCTTCCATACGACCTCGATGTGGGCGGCAAACATCCACTTCCTGGAGTGGGAGGGACGTTCGGCGTCACAGTGACGTCACACGGCAGCCAGCCAATAGAAGCAGAGTGGCGGAGATGAGCGAGACGTAAACATCCCGCCCACCTCCTTCCTTCCGCATAGCCGGCGGGAGCCGCGGGACTCAGGTTAGGATCTGTTCATCGTTCCCGGGGTGTCACACACTGCGAAGTGTGCTGCCTAGGGAACATTGAACAACCCGACGTGCAATTTTTAGCAAATGAACGACGTGTATGCGATGACCGGTTTTACGTTCAATCGCAATCACACGTAGCTGTCACATGCAACTACGTCAATAACGATGCCGGATGTGCGTCACTTACGACATGACCCCGCCAACACATCGTTCGATATGTTGTAGAGTGTAAAGCCCGCTTAATGCACACCCAATAGTACTCCATATAAAATAATGTATACCCCATAGTCATCCATATGGTATAATGCACCCCCATAGACCTCCATATAAAATAATGCAGACTCCATAGCCTTCCATATAGTATAATGCACCCCATAATCGTATAAATAATATAATGCACCCCCCACAGTGCTCCATATAAAATAATGCCCACCCAATAGTCCTCCATATAGTATAATGAACCCCCCATATACCTCCAAATATAATAATACAGTCAATAGTCCTCCATATAGTATAATGCACCCCATAGTCTTCCATATAATATAATGCACACCCCATAGTCCTCCATATAGTATAATGCACCTCCATATAAAATAATGCACACTCCATAGTCTTTCATATACTATTATGCACCCCATAGTCCTCCATATAATATAATGCACCCCCCATAGTCCTCCATATAAAATAATGCACACCCCATAGTCCTCCATATAAAATAATGCACACCCCATAGTCCTCCGTATAATATAATGCACATCCCATTGTTCTCCATATAATATAATGCACCCCCCATAGTCCTCCATATAAAATAATGCACACCCCATAGTCCTCCGTATAATATAATGCACACCCCATAGTCCGCCATATAAAATAATGCACACCCCATAGTCCTCCGTATAATATAATGCACCCCCCATAGTCCTCCATATAAAATAATGCACACCCCATAGTCCTCCGTATAATATAATGCACACCCCATTGTTCTCCATATAATATAATGCCCACCCCATTGTTTTCTATATACTGTAATATAATACACACCCCATAATCTTCCATATAATATAATGCACCCCATAGTCTTTCAGATAGAATAATGCACACCCTATAGTCCTATATATAAAATAATGCACACCTTATAGTCCTCCATATAATATAATGCACACCCCATTGTTCTCCATATAATATAATGCAAACCCATATAATCCTCCATATAATATAATGCACCCCATAGTCCTCCATATAGAATAATGCACACCCCGTAGTCCTCCATATAGAATAATGCACACCCCATAGTCTCAATATAGTAAAACACCCCATTGTCTGCCATATAGTATAATACGCCAAATAGTTCTCCATATTGTATACTGTACACCCCATAATCCTCCATATTGTATAATGCACCCCTATAGTCATCCACATTGTATTATGACCACCAGCGTACGCATTGATTAAAAAAAAAAAACAAAACTAAAAAAACTTTCACTTCCCATCATTCCCCAGCTGCTCTGATCTCTGTGGTGAAAGATCTGCAGCTGTGGTCATCTCAGCACAGCAGGTATGCTATTGTAATGTCATCGCACCCGCTGCACTGAGACATCAGACGGTCAGAAAGAATAATGGAGGAGGGAGCGCCAGTGGAGCACTCCCTCTTTCATAATTAGTTTCAATTGCATCAGCATCCAAGGGTGCCAATATAGTTGAACGAGTGTGTGTCTGGGGGAAGGGGGGCGTTCCGTCTTAGCCACCGGCACGGGCCCTGGACTTATGGACCCTATAGAGGTCACATGGCAATATGCCACTGTTTACATGGGATGCAGCTAATGTTTTCATATCAGAATTATTGGCTGTAGACATGTCTAACTTATAATCAGAATGATTTCTTATGGTTTTCCAATGTGTAACTTTTAATCTAACAATAGATAAAATCAGTGATAAAGTGCTTGTGCATAAATAGTGCAAAGAACAATATGCCACATGGCAACACATAGGTTTGATCTCACCCAAGCTTCATCCATGGGCTGTACTGCACACCGGTCCCAAAATGAGAGGTCACAGGCTGGAAGGATAGGGTAGACAAGTGTGGTAAATAACCCCTGTCGTGCCCCGTGGATGGACTTCCACCTTGACAAGGGCAGCACCCAAGTGAGATGTCTGCCCCGCAACCATAAAAAATAAAAATCCTCCTGACGCGTTTCCCTCTCAATATCAAGATTTCCTCAGGGGAGACGGAGGAAAAAATTGGGGAGATCAACCTGCAGTGGCAGGGATCAGCACAGGCCAATAAAGGTGATTAACCTATGTGTACTGGGCAAATGGTGGCGCACAGTCTCTGAATGATCTTGTGCCTTTATACATCGTTATACATTCACAAGGCCGTGAACTGCATACAACCTCATATCCGGTATTGTCTATCCTTAATTGACAATGTTCCTTTCTTTCCTTCCCTAAATTGTGTTGCTTTATTTTGATTGTATAAATTTTGTAATTCACTTGCACTGTTTTTTTCTATAAAATGGTGTGACAGTCTCTCTCTCCCTTTCCTCTTATATGGCAATTATTGCTTGCCCCCGTGCAGTTTTTATCTTGTGCAGACATCATGGGCACCATTATGCCTGTACTATTTATTTCAAATCTATTTTATTATTAAGTTTATAAATCAAGCATACATCTTGAACATTTATAAAGATTATAAAACATAAACAGTGATCTCTCAGTTTCGGAATGACAAAAATGACATCACATTGTAGATTTCATTGGAACTCTATAAGCTATCCTTATGCTAACACTCCATGACAAACCATACACTAGAAATCAGAGTTCCAGCTAAACATGTCTTCCTGATAATTGACAAGATCACTCTCAGCATAAAACAATCCCCTTTTAAGTTATTGAATAAACATTTAAGAAAAAGTAGAAAACTAGAAAAAAAAAAAAAAGAACAGATATAAGCTTAGAAAAGAAGGAATCAAATAGAGTGAAGAAAGTAGGGTAAAGAGGGGGTGGGGGAAAAAAGTGTGTGGGGAGAGGGGAAGACAAGGTATGTCACCATTTCTCATCCCAAATAACCTGCCAGACTCACCGTGAACTCAGGAGACTCCATGAACGTAATCCACGGTCCCCACACTGTGATAAATTTTTCCGTGAGCCCATTTAGTTCAGCTGTGAGTTCCTCCATTCTCTGGAGCTTTGCCATCTCCTCTACCCAGTCAGCTAACGTGGGGCATCTGGTCTGTTTCCAGTATCTGGGAATAATTATACGGGCTGCCGCTAAACAAAATCGCAGCAGGTCCCTCTTTTGTGACTTGAATGAACCTGGGAGGATAGAGAGGAGGGCCACCTGGGGAGATCTCTCCACCTCACCCCCACTCATCTTTTTATACAGAGAAAACACTGAGTCCCAGAATGGTTGCAATTTAGCACAGCTCCACCATATATGTAACATAGACCCTTTTTCTATACCACATCTCCAGCACATGTCGGACACTGAGGGAAAGATAGCATGCAATTTGGTCGGGTATTGGTACCACCTTGTGAGAATTTTATAGTTTTTCTCTTGGGCGGCACAAGCCAGAGAAAGTTTGTGGGTCCACAGAAACGCCCTGCTCCATCTGTCCTCCGAAATGTCCTCTCCCAGTTCCTCTCCCCATCTATAGACAAATTTGGGTTTGTCCGACATGTCTCTCTGGTTCAGCATTTTATAAATAAGAGATATGACATGCCCAGGTGACGAACCCTGCAAGAACAATTTCTCAAATGGAGTAGGGGGGGTCCTCAACTTCCTCTCCCTGTCCTGGTTGGATAGAAACGATTTCAGCTGCATATATTCTATCCAGGAAACCTCTCTCCCTGTGGCCCGTAGAGATGCATAAGGGGGCAGGGTATTTCCCTGGAGCACATGAAAAAAACGAGTTTCCTCCACCCGAGCATATCCCAGAAATTTATTGGAATGAAGCCCCGGAGGGAACTCCTGGTTGCCAAAGAGGGGGGTAAGTGGACCCCTCCCCTGTGAGAGAGAACCCCTCTTAACCTCACCATCCCACGTCCCCATCACTGTCCAAATAAACTCCATTCCCTTCTCTATCTGTGACCTACTCTCCTTTCCCATCCATGAGAGGAAGTGCAAAGGGACTCCCAATCCGTCCTGTTCGATCGCGACCCATTGTTTCGAGTTCCTATGGAAGTGCCAATCCATTATCCTCGTTAGAATAGTTGCCCTGTAGTATAACTGGAAATTTGGGAGCCCTGCCCCTCCATTATTTTTGTGTCTGGTAAGAGTTTTTATGCTTGTCCGAGGTCTCCTATTCCCCCAAACGAACCTTGACAAAGCCGTCCGAATTTTGGAAAAGTAACTCCCCGGCAGCTGAATAGGTACCGTTTGGAACAAGAAAAGAAACCTAGGAAGAACATCCATTTTAATAGCGTTGATACGCCCAAACCACGATAGTCTTTTTTTGTCGTACTTCTTTAAATCCCTAATTGTCCTCTCTAACAGGGGTAGAAAATTATGATGCATAATTTTTGTTGGATCCCGAGGTACAACTACCCCCAGATATTTTATAGCTGACGGTTGCCACTTAAAGGGAAAATTTTGGGTTGTACGGGCTAGATCTTCCGCCGACAGGGTCACATTCATAGCCTCTGATTTAGAGAAGTTCACTTTAAAATTACTTAAGTTACCAAACTCCTCGAACTCTTTGAGCAAAGACGGGAAGGATATGTGTGGCTGGGAAATAAACATGAGAAGGTCGTCAGCAAATAAAGCTAACTTGCGATTCCCTCCCCCGGCCTCTATCCCATGGATACTAGCATTATTTCTTATGGCGACTGCGAGATGCTCCATGACAATGACGTAGAGCAGAGGTGACAATGGACATCCTTGCCTTGTTCCATTGTGGACCTGAAACGATGACGACAGAAACCCATCCGTCCTAACTTTTGCTGAGGGTCTCGAATAAAGGGACGCAATCCTATCTAAAAATTTTTTGCCCAAACCCACCTGCTTTAGAGCGGCCATCATGAAATTCCAACTGACCCGGTCAAAGGCCTTCTCCGCATCCACTGAGAGTAAACACATGGGAAGAGAATGAGCCCTCGACCGAGTCATCAGGAGGAACAGTTTGTTGGTATTGTCACGCGCCTCCCGACCTTGTACGAACCCCACTTGATCTGTGTGTATTATCCCGGGCAAGGAAGCAGCAAGTCTGTTGGCTAAGGCTTTGGAAAAAAGTTTTAGGTCTAGATTGATCAGTGAAATGGGTCTGTAATTTGTAACTAACATGTGATCCTTCCCCGGTTTGGGGATAACACATATATGGGCTTCGAGAGATTGCGCCACCCATTGGGAATTTTCTGAGATGGAATTAAATACTTTAGTCAAGAACGGGGATAGCTGAGTTTGGAATATTTTATAAAATTTAGGGGTGAACCCATCTGGACCCGGACTTTTGCCTGAGGGAGATTCTTTAATGATAGATGCCACTTCTGCTTCTGTAAAGTCCGTCTCTAAATTTTCAACCTCAGCGCTGGGTATAACCGGTAGGGCCGTTCTGGATACGTAGTCGTTTATTTTATTTTCTAATGCGTCATGTGGCATGTCTCCAAATTTGCCCTTTATGTTATATAGGACTCTATAATACTTTTGGAACTGTTCCGCGATGAGAGTTGGGTTCTGAGTCGAAGAGCCGTCTGCTTGTTTAATCATGGGAATGTGGCTGGGGTCTCCCCTAGGGTGTAGAATCCTAGCTAGTGGTCTACCACATTTATCTGCATACTCATAGAGGAATCTTTTTATTCTAGTCCTATGTCGCTCATACTGTCGGTCGAGAATCGATTTAAGCTCCTCTCTATTTTTGACTAGCTCCGCCAGTGTCAAAGGTGATAATGTCTTCTTATGGGCCCTTTCCAGATCTGAAATATTCTGAAGTAGGGACAAAATGGTTTGGGCTCTCTCTCTCTTAAGCCTAGCCCCATGTTTGATCAAAACCCCTCTCAACACACATTTAAGTGCCTCCCACTGCACGGGAAGGGCTGTGGGGTCTTCTGAGTGTATTTCTAAAAATTCATCAATCGTGTTCTGTAGATCCTTCATGCACCCCTGATCCCCAAGCAGACTATCGTTCAGCCGCCAAGACCACGGCCTCCCTGCCCCATCTGGGATAGTAAGGCTCAGGAATATAGGAGCGTGGTCAGACCAGGATATACTGCCTATAGAGGCCTGTATCTGCCAAGTCAGAGCCTTTTGGCTCACAAGAAACAGGTCTATGCGGCTGTACGAGGAGTGAGCCGGGGAGAAGTATGTGTAGTCACGCTCCACTGGGTGTAACGTTCTCCACACATCTACCAATCGAAGCTCTTGTATTGAGCGTTTAACTTTTGTTAGCTTTCTGAGAGAGAGAAAATTGTGTCCCGAAGTTGTATCTACCTTAGGGTCCAAAGTGAAGTTTAAATCGCCACCCACGATCACGGTCCCTTCTGCGAATTCATCCAATGATGACAGGAGAGAGGAGCAGGACGTCGCCGGATCTCTGTTTGGTAAATACCAATTGACAATGGTAAAGATAGATGAATTAACATTAATTTTCAGAAAAATGAATCTTCCCTCAGTGTCCACTCTCGTGTCCAGAACCGTGTGCACCAGGGCTTTATGGATGCCTATAGACACCCCTTTTGATTTTGACTCTGGGTTGGGGCTATGGACCCATTTGGTGTAATATCTGTCTTTAAAGTTAGGGAGGTGACCAGTTTTGAAATGTGTTTCCTGAATCAATAATATATGGACTCGTTTCTTATGCATGTCAAAGAATACCTGAGACCGTTTTTGCGGGACATTGAGGCCTCTCACATTCAATGAGCCAAAGGTAATCTGCGTCATTCTGAGGAGGAGGAACGGTGAGGAACCGGGAAGTAGGGTCAGAGGATGGGGATGGGAAGAGAGGTGTGGGTGGAGAGAATAGAGAAGGTTAGGAGAGGGGGAGAGAAAGAAAAAAAAAAAGAAAAGAGGGGGGGGGGGGGTAGAAGGATTAAGTATATAAAGGAAACTACAAACAAAGAGAGAGTACCGTAGGCAAAAAGGTCAAAGCACCTCTTGCCTGTAGGGTCGTAACGTGACCCTTATACTTGGTCAAATAGACTAGAGGTAAATGCAGAAAAATAAGAATCTCTATATACCAGGGATGTTAATCCTACGCCACTACCCTGTGGCGTGTTATCCCAATCAGGGAGGGAACTTTCCACAAAGGAGCCCCCTGCCCTGGACTAAAAAACAACTTTTAACTATATATATTTTGATTTGCAACTAAAGCTCTGTATAAAGAAGGGAGAAGGGGCTTTGAGAGGGTATTGTACCTTATAATGTTGAGGGGCGCCCCCCATTACACCCAGGATGGAAGGAGGGAACCCCCCTGTCCAGGGCGATACAATAACCCCACAACGCGAAATTCCCATCAGGACCAGGGGATAGACTCCATCGTACTGTGATCCTTTAACCAAAAACATACTAGAACAATTTAATCCACCATTCTCTTATACATCAGACCGGCCTCCCTCCTCTTTCTCTACGAGAGCCACGCATCCGATCACCGGCTGTGACTCCCCCCCCCATTGGAAAGTCCGGCCAGTCCTCTATAGGCACTAATGGAATGTCCAAGGCCGCGGTGAACGAGGGTAAATCCGCCGGAGACCGAAGAACATGCATTCGTCCCGCGTGCCGAACCTGCAGGCGGAAGGGGAACCCCCAGCTATATGGAAACTCGTATGAGCGGAGAATGTCCAGCAGAGGTTTAAGAGCTCTTCTCCTTTGTAAGGTAAAACGGGATAGATCTTGTAGAATCTGGATTTGGCTCCCCTCATACGATGGTGATACTCCACTGCGGAGCTTAAACAGAATGGCCTCCTTAATAACATAGCGGTGGACCCTACAGATCACATCCCGAGGTCGGTCGTTCTGGGCTGGTTTGGGGCCCAACGCTCTATGCGCTCTATCCAATTCCAGGGGTTGGCTTGATGGTTCACCCAGAATATTATTGAAGATCACTTGAAGGGTGCCATGTAAGTCCTTGGACTCGACAGACTCAGGCAGGCCGCGCACTCTGAGATTGTTTCTTCGGCCCCTATTTTCAGCATCATCCATTGCTTCAACCACGTATTGTATTTGGCGGGAGTGTTGTTCTAATAGTGCCCCGTGGGCCTGTGAAGTTTCCTCCATATTCTGAATTTTAGCTGCCTGCACTTGACTCTGGGTGTCCACTCTCTCCACCTCCCCCTTCAGGGCTGACAGCTCTGTGCGGTACGCCTGCTCCAGCCTGGTTATATATGCCTCCATATCTTCCCTGGTGGGTATAGCTGAGAAACGTGCCCGCATCTCATTAAGCTCTGTCAGAACTCCTGACTCTTGTGTTGTTGTTATGGCTGGCCCTGACCCTGCATGCTTGTCTGCATCTGGTAACTTTAGATTTATGTTGTGCTTCTCCCTGGGTATGGTCTCACTTCTGTCAGGGACCTGTAACTCATTTGCAGTGCAGTGTCCCCCCTCCTGAAATTCCTCACACTCCTGCATGTGTGTTATAGGAGGGGACGTTACTTCCCCCTCCAGAGGCCTCCAGGCTTCAGGGCTACTGTTTGTATCAGCAGGCACTTCCCCCGTGCTTCTCACTCCGGGTTTCCCCTGTACCTGCAATCTTGGGCTGTCTGGCCTTATCTTCTGTATCTCCTCTTCACTCCGGGTGGCCTCTCCTCTCAGTCGCGTCAGCTGCTGAGCCTTTCCCTGCATCTCCATAGCTGCCATCTCACTGCTGCACGCTGAGCTCACCTCCTGTGTAGCCTTAGCAGCCATCTTGGGTGCCACCTGTGAAGCTTCTCTCTGCCCCGGCCTGGATAAAAAGTGTTTGATCCCTCTCTCCTCCGATTGTGAAGCTCTGCTGCTGCACCCCTGGGATCTCCCTCGTCTCCTCCGCTGCATAGCCTGTGTTGCAGAGTCCTCAGTTGCGTGGATCATCAGTTATAAAGTCCAGTGGCAGGAGCTAAGACAAGTCACGTCCTCACTCCTTCATAGCCAGGACACGCCCCCTCCTGTACTATTTATAACGGTCACTTTAATTGGTTCTCTTGAGCCCATATGGCTCGAGTTCTATGTAGTGAGCACGGCATTATGTGCCCTACATTTTTGGATATAATTGTCCGTTATGAGCATTATTGGGTTTAAATACCCCTACTGCAATGATATGTGTATAGCGAGCGGTTTTTCCCCTTGCCGTTATGTCCTGGACTAGTGATTGGTCCATTGGGATCTGTCTATGTATCACCAAGGACGCCACTGCTGGTTACTCTGGCGCGTAGCCACACTATCTGGTTGGCTAACGTATAACCGGAAATGACCTCATATGTTGTTGCATCCCTGATTGGCGACTCCAGCTGTCGCATGACGGATCTGCGTTAACTTCCGGTTAATATCTCACAGAGCGTCACCTGGCTGTGTGAGGACGCCCATGCAATGATCTGATTGGACTGTCTGCGTTCCAGTGTGGAACGCGGAACGGTGCGTTACATGTATACCGGATATGAGGTTGTATGCAGTTCACGGCCTTTCCTGATTCTGTACTATCTGTGCGCTGTGCGTTCTAACTTGAAACGCAAGGGGGTGTGGCGCCCCTGAGGCTTCCGTGGCCACAGGTCATTGCACCCCATCAGCGGTGTGATGCCCCATTCTGGGAGAGGAAGAGAGTGAACTCCGGTCCCCTGGTAAATCCACACTACACCCATTGTTAGGTACATACTAGGACCAGGGAAAGTGGCAGGCAACCCTCCCATGCTGCATGCTGGGAGGGGCCGTAAGACCCATCCCTGCTCCTATAGGTTACAGCTTAGCAACTGGGAGGTGGGAGGAGCCATCTGAGAGCAGAGACAGATAGGAAGGTCTAGTGAAGTCAGTCTACCTCAGGGAGAGCAAGGGTGAAGAGCCGGTATGTAGTTGGAGAACAAGAACGAGAGAAAGGAGGGAGGAGGAGGCCTGCTGGAGGCAGGCAAGGAGGAGAAAGAAAAGAAAGAAAGAAGGAAAGAAAGCTCCAAGTCAGCCAGGAGCAGAGGAACTGAAAGAGACGCTTCCTGGTGAAGACCCTGGGACCCAGAGGTCCAGGTGACACCACGTAGGAACAGCAGGAGTCGCAGGGCCGCGGGAAGTCCTGGAGGTACCACGAGCAGTCCTTGATAGGTACCGAAGCGAGGGCCTAGAGGTGCCACGGGTAGTTGCAGGCTGCGGTGGCCTGTTCCACATTGACATCGGTGGAGTGATTAAGCTGTGACAGGGGACGGTCCCTAGAGACTGGAGGAGTGCAAAATCATCTCCAAACAGTAAAAACCGAGGCCCAGGGAACGTTGTAGACTCCCAGGGCCAGAGCCCATAGCAGACTTCCAGAAAAGGGGTAATCAGCCGACAGGTGACCCCCCAGCCTGGAGGCTGTAGTGGAGGCCAAGCCAGGTCCATCCTAACAAAGGCAAGGCTAAGGAAGACAGCAGAAGAAAGAGACACTAAGAGAAGGGTACCGGCTTTCACTCTCTGAATCACCTAGAAACGGCGGAGGTCCCTGACAGTGGTCCCAGCAGTCCAAGGGTCCTACAGAGCTCTGACAAGAATTGTGAGTAAAAGAACTTGAACTGCACCCTTGGAGTGGTCTCTGTTATTTCAGCTGCATAGACATTCACAAGCACCAACTGTGCCCCGGGCATTGCTCCACCTGTGGGGAGCAGTACCACCATTGCTGCCAACACATCAACCCGGTGGCCTCACACAGCAGCGGCGGCTTAATAGCCGCATACCACAGGTGGCGTCACGAACACAACCTTTATTCAGCAAGCCACATAGTCTACTGACACCCACCAGGGCCACGGAGCCGGGCCCAGCCACCACTGACTACCACCGGACTAGTCCGGCCCGGCACCGGGTGTCCCATAGCCCTGGGGTGGGCGAGTCAACTTTGGCGTCACGAACAGGATTTCGTGCCCGGTCACACCGGGTACTGTGCGCCTGAAGAATCGTGAAAAAGCCTGTGTTGTACTGAGATACGGATAAGGCTGCACATCAAACTTAGATAATAGTATAATGCCTCAAGCATATGGACAAATATTGGAATATACAATGAACAATGCTACTTGCTAATTTGAACATGTGAATAATGAATTGCATACCTGCCATGAATATTAGGAAAAAGGAGATATTTAGCAATCGCATTGATCAATGTAACTGAGCCCCAAGGCCTCGTCAAGGCATATCTCTATATTGGGGTCCCTAGCTCTGTGACCCTAACTGTGTGTCATCTCATTGCAATTAAAAACTGCTATGGATGGAGAGGGGTAACTAAGGACTTTCTTATATAGGAGATGGAAAAAACATGGCCGAAAGGGGCGGAGCTGTGTTCACATTCAGAAAAAAACTACATATAACTGAATAGGATAACTGAAGTGAGCACTAATATATATATTATGAGTGCAAGCCAAAAATTACATACTATATACGGATAAGGCTGCACATCAAACTTAGATAATAGTATAATGCCTCAAGCATATGGACAAATATTGGAATATACAATGAAAAATGCTACTTGCTAATTTGAACATGTGAATAATGAATTGCATACCTGCCATGAATATTAGGAAAAAGGAGATATTTAGCAATCGCATTGATCAATGTAACTGAGCCCCAAGGCCTCGTCAAGGCATATCTCTATATTGGGGTCCCTAGCTCTGTGACCCTAACTGTGTGTCATCTCATTGCAATTAAAAACTGCTATGGGTGGAGAGGGGTAACTAAGGACTTTCTTATATAGGAGATGGAAAAAACATGGCCGAAAGGGGCGGAGCTGTGTTCACATTCAGAAAAAAACTACATATAACTGAATAGGATAACTGAAGTGAGCACTAATATATATATTATGAGTGCAAGCCAAAAATTACATACTATATACGGATAAGGCTGCACATCAAACTTAGATAATAGTATAATGCCTCAAGCATATGGACAAATATTGGAATATACAATGAAAAATGCTACTTGCTAATTTGAACATGTGAATAATGAATTGCATACCTGCCATGAATATTAGGAAAAAGGAGATATTTAGCAATCGCATTGATCAATGTAACTGAGCCCCAAGGCCTCGTCAAGGCATATCTCTATATTGGGGTCCCTAGCTCTGTGACCCTAACTGTGTGTCATCTCATTGCAATTAAAAACTGCTATGGGTGGAGAGGGGTAACTAAGGACTTTCTTATATAGGAGATGGAAAAAACATGGCCGAAAGGGGCGGAGCTGTGTTCACATTCAGAAAAAAACTACATATAACTGAATAGGATAACTGAAGTGAGCACTAATATATATATTATGAGTGCAAGCCAAAAATTACATACTATATATGGATAAGGCTGCACATCAAACTTAGATAATAGTATAATGCCTCAAGCATATGGAAAAATGTTGGAATATACAATGAAAAATGCTACTTGCTAATTTGAACATGTGAATAATGAATTGCATACCTGCCATGAATATTAGGAAAAAGGAGATATTTAGCAATCGCATTGATCAATGTAACTGAACCCCAAGGCCTCGTCAAGGCATATCTCTATATTGGGGTCCCTAGCTCTGTGACCCTAACTGTGTGTCATCTCATTGCAATTAAAAACTGCTATGGGTGGAGAGGGGTAACTAAGGACTTTCTTATATAGGAGATGGAAAAAACATGGCCGAAAGGGGCGGAGCTGTGTTCACATTCAGAAAAAAACTACATATAACTGAATAGGATAACTGAAGTGAGCACTAATATATATATTATGAGTGCAAGCCAAAAATTACATACTATATACGGATAAGGCTGCACATCAAACTTAGATAATAGTATAATGCCTCAAGCATATGGACAAATATTGGAATATACAATGAAAAATGCTACTTGCTAATTTGAACATGTGAATAATGAATTGCATACCTGCCATGAATATTAGGAAAAAGGAGATAATTAGCAATCGCATTGATCAATGTAACTGAGCCCCAAGGCCTCGTCAAGGCATATCTCTATATTGGGGTCCCTAGCTCTGTGACCCTAACTGTGTGTCATCTCATTGCAATTAAAAACTGCTATGGGTGGAGAGGGGTAACTAAGGACTTTCTTATATAGGAGATGGAAAAAACATGGCCGAAAGGGGCGGAGCTGTGTTCACATTCAGAAAAAAACTACATATAACTGAATAGGATAACTGAAGTGAGCACTAATATATATATTATGAGTGCAAGCCAAAAATTACATACTATATACGGATAAGGCTGCACATCAAACTTAGATAATAGTATAATGCCTCAAGCATATGGACAAATATTGGAATATACAATGAAAAATGCTACTTGCTAATTTGAACATGTGAATAATGAATTGCATACCTGCCATGAATATTAGGAAAAAGGAGATATTTAGCAATCGCATTGATCAATGTAACTGAGCCCCAAGGCCTCGTCAAGGCATATCTCTATATTGGGGTCCCTAGCTCTGTGACCCTAACTGTGTGTCATCTCATTGCAATTAAAAACTGCTATGGGTGGAGAGGGGTAACTAAGGACTTTCTTATATAGGAGATGGAAAAAACATGGCCGAAAGGGGCGGAGCTGTGTTCACATTCAGAAAAAAACTACATATAACTGAATAGGATAACTGAAGTGAGCACTAATATATATATTATGAGTGCAAGCCAAAAATTACATACCATATACGGATAAGGCTGCACATCAAACTTAGATAATAGTATAATGCCTCAAGCATATGGACAAATATTGGAATATACAATGAAAAATGCTACTTGCTAATTTGAACATGTGAATAATGAATTGCATACCTGCCATGAATATTAGGAAAAAGGAGATATTTAGCAATCGCATTGATCAATGTAACTGAGCCCCAAGGCCTCGTCAAGGCATATCTCTATATTGGGGTCCCTAGCTCTGTGACCCTAACTGTGTGTCATCTCATTGCAATTAAAAACTGCTATGGGTGGAGAGGGGTAACTAAGGACTTTCTTATATAGGAGATGGAAAAAACATGGCCGAAAGGGGCGGAGCTGTGTTCACATTCAGAAAAAAACTACATATAACTGAATAGGATAACTGAAGTGAGCACTAATATATATATTATGAGTACAAGCCAAAAATTACATACTATATACGGATAAGGCTGCACATCAAACTTAGATAATAGTATAATGCCTCAAGCATATGGACAAATATTGGAATATACAATGAAAAATGCTACTTGCTAATTTGAACATGTGAATAATGAATTGCATACCTGCCATGAATATTAGGAAAAAGGAGATATTTAGCAATCGCATTGATCAATGTAACTGAGCCCCAAGGCCTCGTCAAGGCATATCTCTATATTGGGGTCCCTAGCTCTGTGACCCTAACTGTGTGTCATCTCATTGCAATTAAAAACTGCTATGGGTGGAGAGGGGTAACTAAGGACTTTCCTTAGTTACCCCTCTCCACCCATAGCAGTTTTTAATTGCAATGAGATGACACACAGTTAGGGTCACAGAGCTAGGGACCCCAATATAGAGATATGCCTTGACGAGGCCTTGGGGCTCAGTTACATTGATCAATGCGATTGCTAAATATCTCCTTTTTCCTAATATTCATGGCAGGTATGCAATTCATTATTCACATGTTCAAATTAGCAAGTAGCATTTTTCATTGTATATTCCAATATTTGTCCATATGCTTGAGGCATTATACTATTATCTAAGTTTGATGTGCAGCCTTATCCGTATATAGTATGTAATTTTTGGCTTGCACTCATAATATATATATTAGTGCTCACTTCAGTTATCCTATTCAGTTATATGTAGTTTTTTTCTGAATGTGAACACAGCTCCGCCCCTTTCGGCCATGTTTTTTCCATCTCCTATATAAGAAAGTCCTTAATTACCCCTCTCCACCCATAGCAGTTTTTAATTGCAATGAGATGACACACAGTTAGGGTCACAGAGCTAGGGACCCCAATATAGAGATATGCCTTGACGAGGCCTTGGGGCTCAGTTACATTGATCAATGCGATTGCTAAATATCTCCTTTTTCCTAATATTCATGGCAGGTATGCAATTCATTATTCACATGTTCAAATTAGCAAGTAGCATTTTTCATTGTATATTCCAATATTTGTCCATATGCTTGAGGCATTATACTATTATCTAAGTTTGATGTGCAGCCTTATCCGTATATAGTATGTAATTTTTGGCTTGCACTCATAATATATATATTAGTGCTCACTTCAGTTATCCTATTCAGTTATATGTAGTTTTTTTCTGAATGTGAACACAGCTCCGCCCCTTTCGGCCATGTTTTTTCCATCTCCTATATAAGAAAGTCCTTAGTTACCCCTCTCCACCCATAGCAGTTTTTAATTGCAATGAGATGACACACAGTTAGGGTCACAGAGCTAGGGACCCCAATATAGAGATATGCCTTGACGAGGCCTTGGGGCTCAGTTACATTGATCAATGCGATTGCTAAATATCTCCTTTTTCCTAATATTCATGGCAGGTATGCAATTCATTATTCACATGTTCAAATTAGCAAGTAGCATTTTTCATTGTATATTCCAATATTTGTCCATATGCTTGAGGCATTATACTATTATCTAAGTTTGATGTGCAGCCTTATCCGTATATAGTATGTAATTTTTGGCTTGCACTCATAATATATATATTAGTGCTCACTTCAGTTATCCTATTCAGTTATATGTAGTTTTTTTCTGAATGTGAACACAGCTCCGCCCCTTTCGGCCATGTTTTTTCCATCTCCTATATAAGAAAGTCCTTAGTTACCCCTCTCCACCCATAGCAGTTTTTAATTGCAATGAGATGACACACAGTTAGGGTCACAGAGCTAGGGACCCCAATATAGAGATATGCCTTGACGAGGCCTTGGGGCTCAGTTACATTGATCAATGCGATTGCTAAATATCTCCTTTTTCCTAATATTCATGGCAGGTATGCAATTCATTATTCACATGTTCAAATTAGCAAGTAGCATTTTTCATTGTATATTCCAATATTTGTCCATATTCTTGAGGCATTATACTATTATCTAAGTTTAATGTGCAGCCTTATCCGTATATAGTATGTAATTTTTGGCTTGCACTCATAATATATATATTAGTGCTCACTTCAGTTATCCTATTCAGTTATATGTAGTTTTTTTCTGAATGTGAACACAGCTCCGCCCCTTTCGGCCATGTTTTTTCCATCTCCTATATAAGAAAGTCCTTAGTTACCCCTCTCCACCCATAGCAGTTTTTAATTGCAATGAGATGACACACAGTTAGGGTCACAGAGCTAGGGACCCCAATATAGAGATATGCCTTGACGAGGCCTTGGGGCTCAGTTACATTGATCAATGCGATTGCTAAATATCTCCTTTTTCCTAATATTCATGGCAGGTATGCAATTCATTATTCACATGTTCAAATTAGCAAGTAGCATTTTTCATTGTATATTCCAATATTTGTCCATATGCTTGAGGCATTATACTATTATCTAAGTTTGATATGCAGCCTTATCCGTATATAGTATGTAATTTTTGGCTTGCACTCATAATATATATATTAGTGCTCACTTCAGTTATCCTATTCAGTTATATGTAGTTTTTTTCTGAATGTGAACACAGCTCCGCCCCTTTCGGCCATGTTTTTTCCATCTCCTATATAAGAAAGTCCTTAGTTACCCCTCTCCACCCATAGCAGTTTTTAATTGCAATGAGATGACACACAGTTAGGGTCACAGAGCTAGGGACCCCAATATAGAGATATGCCTTGACGAGGCCTTGGGGCTCAGTTACATTGATCAATGCGATAGCTAAATATCTCCTTTTTCCTAATATTCATGGCAGGTATGCAATTCATTATTCACATGTTCAAATTAGCAAGTAGCATTTTTCATTGTATATTCCAATATTTGTCCATATGCTTGAGGCATTATACTATTATCTAAGTTTGATGTGCAGCCTTATCCGTATATAGTATGTAATTTTTGGCTTGCACTCATAATATATATATTAGTGCTCACTTCAGTTATCCTATTCAGTTATATGTAGTTTTTTTCTGAATGTGAACACAGCTCCGCCCCTTTCGGCCATGTTTTTTCCATCTCCTATATAAGAAAGTCCTTAGTTACCCCTCTCCACCCATAGCAGTTTTTAATTGCAATGAGATGACACACAGTTAGGGTCACAGAGCTAGGGACCCCAATATAGAGATATGCCTTGACGAGGCCTTGGGGCTCAGTTACATTGATCAATGCGATTGCTAAATATCTCCTTTTTCCTAATATTCATGGCAGGTATGCAATTCATTATTCACATGTTCAAATTAGCAAGTAGCATTTTTCATTGTATATTCCAATATTTGTCCATATGCTTGAGGCATTATACTATTATCTAAGTTTGATGTGCAGCCTTATCCGTATATAGTATGTAATTTTTGGCTTGCACTCATAATATATATATTAGTGCTCACTTCAGTTATCCTATTCAGTTATATGTAGTTTTTTTCTGAATGTGAACACAGCTCCGCCCCTTTCGGCCATGTTTTTTCCATCTCCTATATAAGAAAGTCCTTAGTTACCCCTCTCCACCCATAGCAGTTTTTAATTGCAATGAGATGACACACAGTTAGGGTCACAGAGCTAGGGACCCCAATATAGAGATATGCCTTGACGAGGCCTTGGGGCTCAGTTACATTGATCAATGCGATTGCTAAATATCTCCTTTTTCCTAATATTCATGGCAGGTATGCAATTCATTATTCACATGTTCAAATTAGCAAGTAGCATTTTTCATTGTATATTCCAATATTTGTCCATATGCTTGAGGCATTATACTATTATCTAAGTTTGATGTGCAGCCTTATCCGTATATAGTATGTAATTTTTGGCTTGCACTCATAATATATATATTAGTGCTCACTTCAGTTATCCTATTCAGTTATATGTGTTGTACTGAGAGACTGCCGCCATTGAAGTCGCTGAGCGCGGGAAGAAGGGGGGCGTGCAAGAAGAAAGGGCGCGAAGAGAAGCCCCGCCCCCTTGTCCAAGAAAAGAGCGCGAAGTGGTGCCCGCCAGAGAAGGCGGAAGAAGAAGAAATGGCGACTAGACAAGCTGGCCGACTGGCAGAAAGAGTTTAAAAGCCAGACCAGCAGATAAAGAAAATATACCTTATCGCAAGTGGAGTGATGCCGGCCGTGATGGGCTGGGCGCCAGTCTGGCGCCAGATGCTAGTGCAGCCTCCGGCCCCGCGTCCAAGAAGGGAAAGGGTGCAGCCGAGTGGCGTGGTCGAGCACCCGAGCAGTGATCCAGCAAGCGTTCCCCGGGTCGGCAGCATGGCAGAGAGGCTGCAGGAGTGTACCCCAGGGACCGGGAAGATGGATCCCGAGCTGGACCTGCTCCGGGAGGAAATGCAAATCCTGGCTCGGAGACTGCGTAACCTGCAAGCAGAGGTGGACCGGCAGAGTGAAACACCGATGGTACCGGAGAGTGTGGGCCACAGGATGGAGGCCGCGGAGCAGCGACCGGGTGAGCAATGTGAAGCCCCGACCCGTCCGGACCCACTGACCCACCAAGCGCCACCGCCCTGTCCCTCCACTGTCCCGCAGGCCTTCCCCGCCAGCCCCGCTGATGCCCGGTGGGGCACCGGAGGCCAGCCCGAAACCCCCGCAGACGGAGCCTGGGGAGGGGTGGACCCCGACCAGCTAGTGGGCCCCCTACCGAGTCCCCCTGTGAGTCTCCTGGGAGCGACATCCCCGGGAGTGCACTGGGACGCAGCGCCCATAGAGAGTAGGGGACTGCAAAAGCCCCTGCGCCCCAAGGAAACCGCACTGCCAAACGAGCTGACCTGCCGGAGATTGGTGCAGGAGTACCAGCAGGAGCGGGAGGCCCGGGAGGAGACGGCCTCAGAAGAACCGGAGTGGCGCCGCACTATGCCAGCGTGCGGCGTCTCCCCTGTCAGCAGCAGCCGCAGCACTACCCCAACGCAGGCCCAAGCCGCAGAACTGAGCAGCGGGCCTGCAACAGCCACGCAGGAGACACAGACCCGGATCTCCATGGCTTGTTTGATGCAAGGTGCACGGCTAAAGCAGGACACCAAAGATCACAGCAACAGCCCCCTGCAAACAAGCAGCCCTTTGCTGGAACGCAGTGTTGTGCCTGCAAGCAGCCCTACTTCTATTCAGGCTGCAGCGCCTCGCAGAAGGTCAGTGACCAGTGCCCAGGGCCCTGCCAAAGAAGGACCCCTGCAATGAAGAGTGAGCAGCTGAACTGTATATAGCCCCTGACTGCCCCTGATGCTTTTTGAAGACGTCACCCCCCATGTTTATGTGTTACCGGGCCACTGAACTGGAATGTGGGCCCCGGTGAATGTGATGTGTATGTTTCTTATGTAACCAGGCCATTGGACTTAATGGCTGGTTGATTTTGTCCCATTATTGTTTGATTGAAAGAAACGAACTGCCGGGCTACTGGACTTGTTGTAGCCGAAAATGTCTATAGTTGCACCCGTTGTGCCCCCTACCAGAATTATGGGGGAAGTGCCCAAACTGTGCAATGAACTGAAAGTGCACACAACACAAAAGTTCGCAACGTTTACTGATATGTGCCTCCCATAAAGGGAAGAAATGTTTTATTGTTTTATTACTTTGCATACAAAAATGTTTTGCAGTTTCTCCACATGTTTTTGTTGTTTTTCAGCCCGAGGACGTGCTGGGATTTGCTATGGGGGAGTGTGGCGCCCCTGAGGCTTCCGTCGCCACAGGTCATTGCACCCCATCAGCGGTGTGATGCCCCATTCTGGGAGAGGAAGAGAGTGAACTCCGGTCCCCTGGTAAATCCACACTACACCCATTGTTAGGTACATACTAGGACCAGGGAAAGTGGCAGGCAACCCTCCCATGCTGCATGCTGGGAGGGGCCGTAAGACCCATCCCTGCTCCTATAGGTTACAGCTTAGCAACTGGGAGGTGGGAGGAGCCATCTGAGAGCAGAGACAGATAGGAAGGTCTAGTGAAGTCAGTCTACCTCAGGGAAAGCAAGGGTGAAGAGCCGGTATGTAGTTTGAGAACAAGAACGAGAGAAAGGAGGGAGGAGGAGGCCTGCTGGAGGCAGGCAAGGAGGAGAAAGAAAAGAAAGAAAGAAGGAAAGAAAGCTCCAAGTCAGCCAGGAGCAGAGGAACTGAAAGAGACGCTTCCTGGTGAAGACCCTGGGACCCAGAGGTCCAGGTGACACCACGTAGGAACAGCAGGAGTCGCAGGGCCGCGGGTAGTCCTGGAGGTACCACGAGCAGTCCTTGATAGGTACCGAAGTGAGGGCCTAGAGGCGCCACGGGTAGTTGCAGGCTGCGGTGGCCTGTTCCACATTGACATCGGTGGAGTGATTAAGCTGCGACAGGGGACGGTCCCTAGAGACTGGAGGAGTGCAAAATCATCTCCAAACAGTAAAAACCGAGGCCCAGGGAACGTTGTAGACTCCCAGGGCCAGAGCCCATAGCAGACTTCCAGAAAAGGGGTAATCAGCCGACAGGTGACCCCCCAGCCTGGAGGCTGTAGTGGAGGCCAAGCCAGGTCCATCCTAACAAAGGCAAGGCTAAGGAAGACAGCAGAAGAAAGAGACACTAAGAGAAGGGTACCGGCTTTCACTCTCTGAATCACCTAGAAACGGCGGAGGTCCCTGACAGTGTTCCCAGCAGTCCAAGGGTCCTACAGAGCTCTGACAAGAATTGTGAGTAAAAGAACTTGAACTGCACCCTTGGAGTGGTCTCTGTTATTTCAGCTGAATAGACATTCACAAGCACCAACTGTGCCCGGGCATTGCTCCACCTGTGGGGAGCAGTACCACCATTGCTGCCAACACATCAACCCGGTGGCCTCACACAGCAGCGGCGGCTTAATAGCCGCATACCACAGGTGGCGTCACGAACACAACCTTTATTCAGCAAGCCACATAGTCTACTGACACCCACCAGGGCTACGGAGCCGGGCCCAGCCACCACTGACTACCACCGGACTAGTCCGGCCCGGCACCGGGTGTCCCATAGCCCTGGGGTGGGCGAGTCAGGGGCAGTACCCGTCGCATCGGTAGTGACCTCAGACGCCAGCATGGTGATGGCTCATGGATCCTATTACGCTTGCAGTGAGTACCGTTTTCTGCACATATGTGGGTAATCATATTGTTTAAGGATGTATAAAGGCACAAGATCATTTAGAGACTGTGCGCCACCATTTGCCCAGTACACATAGGTGAATCACCTTTATTGGCCTGTGCTGATCCCTGCCACTGCAGGTTGATCTCCCCAATTTTTTCCTCCGTCTCCCCTGAGGAACTCTTGATATTGAGAGGGAAACGCGTCGGGAGGATTTTTATTTTCTTTTTTATGGTTGCGGGGCAGACATCTCACTTGGCTGCTGCCCTTGTCAGGGCGGAAGACCATCCACGGGGCACGACAGGGGTTATTTACCACACTTGTCTACCCTATCCTTCCAGCCTGTGATCTCTCATTTTAGGACCGGTGTGCAGTCCAGCCCATGGATGAAGCTTGGGTGAGATCAAACCTATGTGTTGCCATGTGGCATATTGTTCTTTGCACTATTTATGCACAAGCACTTTATCACTGATTTTATCTATTGTTAGATTAAAAGTTATGTTTTAGTCCCTGCTATTATTATTAATTACTTTTTTTGGACTATTGGGCATTACCTCTCTGCTTGGCAGATCTACTATTATACTTTTCCAATGTGTCTATAGAGAACATTGTCTGTGATTTTTGATAAACCATCCAGAAAAATTAAAAAGTCAAGTTGGCAACCCTGGTGTGGTGGAGGAGGAATAATTCTATTGGGTTGCTTTTCAGGGCCCTTTTCAGTGAAGTCAAATTTAAATGTTTCAGCATGAAATATATTTTGGTCAGTTTTATGCCTTTAAGTTTGTAGGAACAGTTTGGCGAAGACCCTTTTCCGGTCCAGCATGAAGGGGTACAGGTGCACAAAGCAAGATCCATAAAGACATGATTGGTGAATTTTGGTGTGGAACAACTTGACTGCTGCACAAAGCCTGGACATCAACCCTATCAAACACTTTCCGGCCAAACTATAACAAAGATTAGAAGTGAAGCCCTCTGCTACAACATTAGTGTTTGAACTCACAAATGCTCTTCTGGATGACTAGTTCAAAACTAGTTCCAGTTCAAAACATTAACCATGACATACAAAGCCATCCACAACCTGTCTGCTCCCTACATCTGTGACCTGGTCTCCCGGTACCTACCTGCATGTAACCTTCCATCCTCACAAGATCTCCTTCTCTACTCTTTTCTTATCTCCTCTTCCCACAATCGCATACAAGATTTCTCCCGTGCATCCCCCATACTCTGGAACGCTCTACCTCAGCACATCAGACTCCCCCCTACTGTGGAAAGCTTCAAGAGGAACCTGAAGACCCATCTCTTCCAACAAGCCTACAACCTACAATAGCCCTCAGTCTAGTACACCACTGCGCAACCAGCTCTGTACTCACCTATTGTACCATCACCCACTCCCTGTATATGTGAGCCCTCGCGGGCAGGGTCCTCTCTCCTCCTATACCAGTCTGTTTTGTACTGTTAATGATTGTTGTATGTATACCTTCTTTCACTTGTAAAGCGCCATGGAATAAATGGCGCTATAATAATAAATAATAATAATAACTAGGCAAAAATGGACACAAATAACTCAAAGAGTTTGTAGACAACCTTCTTAGAAGAGTGGAAGCTGTTATAGCTCAAAAGGGGTGACCGACTCAGCATTAATGTCTGTAACTTTGAAATGGGATGTCATAAAAGCTTTTGTAGGCCTAATATGTAGCTGTTCCAACACTTTTGTCCATATAGTGTATGTTCTATAATGGAACTTAAAACCCACAACATACATTTAATTTTGCTTTGTGGTATTTTGTTAGTGTCTCTAGAGTCAGTCACTTTGGATATGACTTTTTCGTCATTTTTTATAGGTTTCTCTTTAGAACCTAAAATAAAACAGGAAAATAAATATACGAAATATTACAATATAAAAAAACAAAAGTAAAAATGCTACAAATTCATGTTATTTTTAAAAGCATTTAAAAACATTGAAATTAGAAGTGTGTAAAGGAAGCTTAATGCAAGCTCTGCTAAACCAAAATCGACTGTACCTGTGTAAGAGGGTGGTGAACCAATGATGCACTCGTCAACGTCTCACAGTACTTACAAGTAAACACTTCTATCTGCTGAACTGGACAGTCAGGAACTGAAAAACAAAGAGTGTGTTTCCTCAAGGGAAGAATTTTAAGGGACACCGGATCAGGTGACAGCTGCAGCCTAGGTGATAAAAAAAATGCCAGGAAGGTAAAGAAGGGGAAGAGTTGGCGCCAAGACTTGAGAAGAGGCAGTCATGTGAGCAGTGGAGTGGGCTCATGGCCATTACTACAGGATAGATACCAAAGAGTGATCTGATCCTAGAGAAGACCAGACTTCGCAGGTCAAGCACCGAAGACCAGATACTGAAGGCCAAGCACCGACAAACAGACTTCGTAGGTCAAGCACTGAAGAAGGCCAAGCACCAGACTTCATAGGTCAAGCCCTGAAGACCAGATACTGAAGGCCAAGCACCAGACTTCGTAGGTCAAGCACTGAAGACCAGATACCGAAGGCCAAGCACCAAGAACCAGACTTCGTAGGTCAAGCACTGAAGACCAGATACCGAAGGGCAAGCACCAAGAACCAGACTTCATAGGTCAAGCACTGAAGACCAGATACTGAAGGTCAACCACTGGGAACCAGACTTCGCAGGTCAAGCACCGAAGACCAGACGCTGATTGCTGAATACAGAAGATAGAAGTTCTGAGAGAGTCAGGCCTTTTTTTTCCATTCAGACGTATGATACTAATTGAGGAACGTTATTAACTGGAACTAGAACTAATTGTACATAGTCCAGTTAAGCCGGTGTTACACGCTAAAATTTATCTGACGACCTCATTAGCGATGTGACACGCCCAGATCGTAGTTACGATTTGCCGAGATCGCACATAGGTCGTTTATTATCGGTCACACGTAACGATCGCACAAGCGACGCAAAATCGTTCAGCGATATATTATTTGACCAAGGCGGTCGTGTGGATGTTGTTCGTCCTTTGCAGGGTGTCAAACGTACCAATATGTCTGCTGCGATCCAAACGACGAACAATATTTTGAAAATGAACGACGTGTTAGCGATCAGCGATTTTCAACCTATTTGCGTTCGTTTGGAGTCGCACGTAGGTGTCACACGCAACGACGTCGCTAACGATGACAGAAGTGCGTCATGTAAACCGTGACCCCGACAACATATCGTCAGATAAATCGTAGCGTGTAATGCCGGCTTTAGACCCTGTGCATTGATTTATTGTATTAATTCTTGTTATACTGAATCATCCAGTTAAAACGATGTGGTGACCAGTTGGTGTGACATTGACTTTTCCCTGACAGAGAGACCGGGATGGAGTTAACGCTAGATAATACATATTGATTAAAGTCTTTAATAACTGTATGTAAGACATCACATTTACACTTTGTATGTAACAGATTGTGTATTGATGTGCCCCTTAATAGTCGTTTGTACTGTTTTCCCATTATCCCTGCTAACTCTTTATTTCTGTAAATAAATACCAGATGTGAGTCACCACTGAGTCTCTTTACTGCACCATTGCATTCTTGGATTCTGTTAACACCTGTTCTAATGTCAATAGAAATCAATATCTTCTATTAGTAGCATATGCTATGGACAGATAGAGTCTTTTATACATTGTCCAGTATGTGTGATATTAAAGGAGCTTGTCTATAGTTGCCTATACCTAGTGCTCATTAATAACATTCAGCTATGAATCTAAATCAGCAATTATCCAAGTATCATAGAGAATTATGCACTAATTCTGCTGGTTGCATTAATAACGCATGATTAGTGAATGAAGACAGAAGGAGGGCATAAGGAGTAGGCACTAAGGATTAATATGAAGGTTGGGTAACCATGAAATAAAATCATAGCGCCAGTGGAAATTTGGCCGGATCCATCACTTACCCATGTATATGCCAAAAGTTCCAATATTTGTGTAGACCGAATGCCATAGAAGAGATTTTTCCAAAAGAGTGTGGACCCAACGATGAGCATTTTGGGTGGTTTTCCCGGATAGTCATGGGGTGGGGCTTAAATGTTCCGAAATTTGCCTACAAGGGGTTGTATAGTTCAGGAGAAAAAACTGGCTAACATCAGAAGAAAACATAGCACAGAGTTACCATGCAAGAAGTATACTAAGAACACACAGAAGTGCCGGTTTTAACAAAAGAACTGAAATGGGGGCTATACGCGTCACATAAATAGTTTTTTAAAGGAAGGTTTCTTAACTAATTGTTTTAATTACATTTTTGTGCTAAATGTATATATTTTTTAATTAATTTTTGACAATTTTTGTTTTTCCCATATAACAATCTGAAAAATTTGAAAACTTGTAATTTTCACACTGGCCACTGGGGCTTTCTTAGACCCAAACTTCCTGTGTCAAGAAATGTACATTAGCCACAATGAAAAGATTAGACCCATATCTTTTGCACTGAAGCATCTAATCAGCATGTGAAAAGGTCACTGTAAAGGGAATAGGAGCAGGGTCAGCTGTGAACTCCTTTTTTTAAATTATTTATTTCACAGGAATCACATAAACATAAGGTACAATTACTCGGACCTAAAGGTCCACCCGCACCAACAAAAGGAGAGGTTCAAGACAGGTAATACAGAGGTTTTACATTATCCTGAAGTACACATAGACGTACGTTCTGTCCTGACACGTGACCACCTATTGTAATTTGTGATCCTGTGATACATGAAACACAAAATCTGATTTAAACAATAGGTCATTTTTTGCCACAAATTCCCTTTACAGTGAATCTCTTAGTAAGATAACCCCCCCACAAACCACATATATGGGCATGCAGTTTTTTTTTTTTAAATGTAAATCCATTGAAACCTTTATAACTTATATCTGTTGCTGCCTTTCTTATTAAAATTGCATTCAAATTAGCATTTTAACTAATATGCAAATCAAGTGTTTAGTTTGACAGAACACATATGAGCCTCTGCCTCCCCAGGTTGTTTTCCTGACAGCATCCTCTTTACCTAGATTAATAGCTCACTGTTTCATTTTCTTGACTGGAGTCTGATGTCACACCAGCCAGGAGCTATTGTGGCGTCCCTGAGTCTCTGGTCGCCACAGGGTATTGCACCTGATTAAGGTGCGATATCCATCTCAGGTAAGGGGGGGGCGGTTAATCACCGATGTTCCACATTCACACTCTACATACAGCTTAGGAGCCTTCACACAGGGTGGGATGGCTCAGGGAAGGGTAGGCAGGGGGGTGGCCATCATGATGCATGGGACTTCCCCGGTCACTGAAGCCGGCCACCTGGGGGGCGGGTTCCACTTGGGGTAGAAATAGGCACAACACAATCACATGACAGGCAGACGAGTCAGGACCGTAATTCGGACAAGACACCTTTGGAACACTTGGACTTTACTAGGCCTGGGGCTTGGAGCGGGAGCTCAGCCCGGGTACCTAACTGCTGAGGTGGACATCCTAAGTGGCCCCCTTACTTGCTTGGGATTGACCGGAGTCCACGACGGCAGAGACCAGCATCTGGGTGCAGATTTCAATCAGTGAGTAAAAGAACCTGGAACCGCAGTTGCTGACTCAGACTTTGATTAGCGACGCCGTCGCCCCGGCGCTCCCAGGGGACTGCCATTCCCCTGTCATCCACCCGGGGCCCGCTCCGCCTGTGGGGAGCAATACCATTCTGGCTGCCATAACACCTGCCCTGGCGAGGAATTCTGCAGCGGGGGCTACTCCCTGGCCGCATACCAGAGGTGGCGTCACTACAATCTTTCCCCATCACCCCGCTTCCCTCACCATTTACTGTACACCTTGGGGCAACGGAACTGGGCAAGGCCAGCCGTGACATCGCCTGACCCAACCCTCAACGGGCCGGCAATGAGTAGGTTAAACCACCTGCCCCGTGGGACCCTACACAATCAATCAAGCTAAGGAAGCTGGTGCTGAGTGGAGAAACAACAATCAGAGTTAAAGACTTGGGAAGTGCTCTGTCATGTCCAGAGCATACAGTATAAAAAGAGATGGTCCACCAGAAAGCAAAGTAGGTTCTGCCGCTTTCAGGCAGAATGGAGAACAGAAGGTATTTAGAGAAAGCCTTCTGTCTCAGCTTTACATCGAAGTGGCCACTATGTTTTGTAGTGGACCGCCCCTTTAATGCCTCACTTGAATATTAATTAAAATGCTAAATTCTTAGGAATACAGCAGCAGATAAAATTTTTAAAGGTGTCGATTGATGTACAGTACATTTTTAAGACCTGAATATCGATATAGGCTATCTTATTGAGTTTCCCTTTAATGAGGAATACAAATAATGAGTAATACAGAACATGAAGGGAAAGTTGATAAGTCTTTTTGAAGAACACAAATGGACATTTGTGTTAATGGTTAATCCCATAAATCCAAATTGTATGATTTTATTCATTCTTTGGTGGTCTGGATGTTCTTTCCAATTCTCATACTGTTCGTTTATTATTTTTGTCTTCTCCCGTGTTTTGAGCATTGATTTTAGCTGAGATTCATTTATTTGTTGCTCAATGTGCTTTCTTCTCCACCTTTCCCTGCTGGCTTTCCGCTAAGATCTTTATTTTGGTTCTCTGTACATCTATTTTCTGTGCACCAGGGAATCAGTGTTCTGCCGAATAGACCTAGAGCAATTCACCTCATCTTGAAGAAAGGGTTTCATTTGTGCCACTCCGGCCCAGCTCTCGATACAGCTTCTTTCTAAGATTAGATTAATACTTCAATACTTCTGTAAACATGTGGTCCTTTTACACTCATTGTAAGTATTTTTACACTGGTTATCAGAATAATTTACACAGATGTTAAAATAATCTGATTAGAACTTTTTATCATGTTTCCCTGAAAATAAGACCTACCCTGAAAATAAGCCCTAGCAGGGATTTTCAGCATTATCGGTGTAAGGCTTAAATATAAGAAATAGAAGCCCTACCTTGAAAATAAGCCCTCGTCGCGGTTCAATAATGAAGTGTCCATGCTGCTAAAAGCCTTAAAGAATACTGCAGAACACTTAATTAAAAAGAGAAGAAAGAAGACAGAAAAACCTGCATTCTGTTAGGGCCAGATGGACGGGCAGACCCGGGAGGTGGATCCACTGGACCGAACTCCCCGATGAGGGAAAGGAGTCCGGTAGCCGGAGCACTTTAGGTAGCAGGACAGTCCGTGCACTGGAACACAATAGAGAAGTCCCTGGGACCACGAGGTCACTGATGGTGGTCCGGGTGACGGAGCTCAGGTTCGGAAGCCGTGATGATGTCTGGCGGGGTCCGGAACCGTTGGAGCGAGATGACGGGTCACCGCAGGGAACCGAGATGGTACGGACTGTCAGGATGGCAGATGGGCAGCGTTCGGGGTTCGAGATACAGCAGGACCGGATGGCGATGCAGGATCGGCTCTAGAAGACAGAGAGGTAAGTATCTCACAGAACACAAGGAGACCTGACTCCTAGCTTGGGAAAACACGAAGAACAGGCCCCGCTCCCTTGGACATTAACCCCATTTATACCCTGTACCTGTATGCATCATTTCCTGTCAGTGGACACTGGCCCTTTAAGAAAGGGTCAGTGACCGCGCGCGCGCCCTAATGCGCATGCGCGCGGCCCGGGTGCCAGAAGCCAGGGCAGGAAGCTGAGAGGAGGACGCAGCAGAGCCGGCCAGGGACTGGGAAGCCGACGGGCGCCGGGAGCGGGGACCAGGAGGCTTGGGAAGCGCGGGCACTGGAGGCTGGAGAGCGGGGAGCGTGGCAGGTGAGCCGGGGAGCGGAGCAGAGGACCCGGGGAGCGGAGCAGAGGACCCGGAGAGCGGAGCAGAGGACCCGGGGAGCGTGACAGTACCCCCCCCATGCCCCCCTCCCCGCAACCGGGACAGGAAGGCACGGATCAGAGGAGTGCCCACGTTCTCCCTGGGCTCCCAGGACCTATCCTCAGGACCATACCCTTCCCAGTCCACCAGGAAGAACTGTCGACCTCGTACGGTCTTCATGGCCACGATATCCCTTACCGCATAGATGTCGTCCTCAGCAATAGGAGGAGGAGCCGGACTGGCGGCAGCGGAGAAGGGACCAAGGACAACCGGCTTGAGCAGAGACACGTGGAAGGAGTTGGGTATCCTCATCGTGGCCGGGAGCTGTAGTTTGTAGGAGACCTCATTGATCTTGCCGAGGACTTTAAACGGTCCGATGTAGCGAGGTCCCAGCTTGTAGGATGGTATCTTCAGTCGGATGTATTTGGAAGCAAGCCAGACGAGATCTCCCGGAGAGAAACACGGAGGATCCAAACGTCTCTTGTCCGCGTGTCTCTTCATCCGCAGGGATGCACGTGCAAGGGAGGCCTTAACTGAGTCCCAAATGGTTGTAAAGTCACGGAGTACTGCATCAGCAGCAGGGATGTCCGAGGAAGAGGATACAGGCAATGGGACAGACGGCTGAAGTCCGTAGACGACATGGAAGGGAGAACTGGAGGAGGACTCACTGACGTGGTGATTCTGGGAGAATTCAGCCCAAGGAAGAAGCGTGGACCAATCGTCATGATGGGCGTTGACGTAGTGACGTAAGAAAGAGGTCAATATCTGATTGACCCGTTCCACTTGGCCGTTCGACTGAGGATGGTAGGCCGAAGAAAAGTCCAGAGTCACTCCCAGATGTTTACAGAGAGCCCTCCAGAAGCGGGAGGTGAACTGAGTTCCTCTGTCGGACACTATGTGTGATGGAAAGCCATGCAAGCGGAAGATGTGATGTATATAGGCGTCCGCGAGTTCCTGGGCAGAGGGCAGTCCAGCCATAGGAACGAAATGGGCCATTTTAGAGAACCGATCCACCACGACCCATATGACTGTGTGTCCGGAGGACAATGGCAAGTCCGTAATAAAGTCCATCGCTATGTGTTGCCAGGGAACTGAGGGTATGGGCAGAGGCAGAAGACGACCATATGGCAGGTGTTTGGGAGTCTTGTTCCTGGCACAGGAGGAGCAGGCAGAGACAAAAGAGGCGACGTCCGTGCGAAGAGATGGCCACCAGTAATGACGTGCAATCGCACTCCATGTTCTCTTCTGACCTGCATGACCAGCTGTTTTCGAGGCATGGCCCCAGTGTAACACTTTTTGCCTGTCAGTCTCAGAGACATAGGTCTTCCCAGGCGGTATCTGGGCCAGGGTGACAGGAGCCACCGGAATGATCTTACTAGGGCAGATGATGGGTTGGGATGTCTCTTCCTCCTGCTCCATGGGCATGAAAGACCTAGACAAGGCATCAGCGCGTACATTCTTCTTCGCGGGTCGGAAATGGAGCTGGAAGTCGAACCGGGCAAAGAACAAGGACCACCTGGCTTGCCGTGGGTTCAGTCGCTGAGCCGTCCGCAGGTATTCCAGGTTTTTGTGGTCCGTGTAAATAATGACGGCGTACACTGCTCCTTCCAGAAGATAGCGCCATTCCTCCAGAGCCAGTTTGACTGCCAATAGCTCTCGGTCACCGATGGTGTAGTTGCGTTCAGGCGCTGAGAAGCTCTTGGAGAAGAAACCGCAAGTCACCATCTTCCCGGAGGAGGACTTCTGCATGAGCACTGCTCCGGCTCCCGAGGAGGCATCCACCTCCAAGGTGAACTGGCGGTTTAACTCTGAACGGTGAAGTACAGGAGAGGAGGCAAAGGCTCGCTTTAGAGAGCCAAACGCGGCGTCGGCCGCAGGTGACCAGTCCTTTGGATTAGCCCCCTTCTTGGTCAAGGCGGAAAGAGGAGCAGTCAGAGCCGAGAAGTGAGGAATAAACTGGCGGTAATAGTTGGCGAATCCCAGAAAGCGTTGGATTGCCTTCAGTCCAGAAGGAGGAGGCCAGTTGAGAACGGAAGAGACCTTCTTTGGATCCATCTGCAGTCCGGTATCGGTGATGAGGTAACCCAGGAAGGGGAGAGAAGACTGTTCGAAGACGCACTTCTCGTACTTGGCGTACAGACGATTCTCTCTCAGTCTTTGTAGAACCAGTTGCATGTTCTCTCGGTGGGTCTGGAGGTCCGGAGAGAAGACAAGGATGTCATCCAGATATACCACCACACAAACGTAGAGAAGGTCCCGGAACACATCGTTCACTAATTCTTGGAAGACTGCTGGTGCGTTACACAGGCCGAAGGGCATCACGCAGTATTCATAGTGCCCATCGCGAGTGTTAAACGCGGTCTTCCATTCATCCCCTGAGCGGATACGGACCAGGTTGTAGGCACCCCGAAGATCCAACTTGGTGAACACACGAGCTCCTCTGAGCCGATCAAACAATTCGGGGATGAGCGGCAGGGGGTACTTCTTTTTTACGGTGATTAGGTTCAATCCCCGGTAGTCTATACATGGGCGTAGGTCGCCCTCTTTCTTCTTTACGAAGAAGAAGCCTGCTCCAGCAGGAGAGGAGGATCTCCGAATGAATCCCTTAGCCAGGCTCTCTGTGATGTACGTAGACATGGCCCTTGTTTCGGCTGGAGACAGTGGATATATCCGTCCTCGAGGTGGTGTAGTTCCCGGCAGCAGGTCAATGGCACAATCGTAAGGACGATGTGGCGGAAGTACTTCGGACTCCTTCTTATCAAAGACGTCCACGAAGGACCAATAGGCTGAGGGCAGTCCCGGTAGGGACTCGGGAACCGGAGGTCGCCGGATAGGTTGTATGGTCTTCAGACAGTTCTCATGGCAAGAAGACCCCCATCGAGTGATATCGCCAGTGCCCCAGCTGACTGAAGGCTCGTGTGTCCGCAACCAAGGAAGGCCCAGCAGGATTTGATGTGACATATGTGGGAGGACGTAGAGAGCGATGTTCTCGGTGTGCAGAGCACCGATACGTAGTTCAAGCGGCTTGGTGATCCAGGAGATGGTGTCAGAGAGGGGTCTCCCATCCACAGAGGCAATCACAAGAGGTTTGGCGAGTGGAGTAACAGGCACCTGGTATTTGTCCACCGTGGCCTGCTGGATGAAATTGCCTGCTGCCCCAGAATCGAGGTACGCCTCAGCCGTAAACCGCGTCTCTCCCGTTGTCACTTGCACTGTCCATGTAACTGGGTCTGAGAGAGTCCCAGCACCTAGGGTGGCGTTTCCTACCAACCCTAGGCTTTGGAGTTTCCCGGCCTCTCTGGACAGGAGCGTAGCAGGTGTGTGCCCTCTCCGCAGTAGAAGCAGAGACCCTTGGCGAGCCGCTCTGCTCGGCGTTGTTCAGACTGTCGCACACGGTCGATCTGCATGGGCTCATGGACGGAGACACCAGAGGCCGTTGACTGGAGTACGGCGGGCTTCTGTGGAGGAGAGGAATGCCTTACCGGACGTCTCTCACGGGACACCTCTTTGGACCGCTCCTGAAAGCGTATGTCCACTCGAGTCGCTAGGGTAATCAGGGCGTCCAGGGTGGACGGTACGTCACGTCCAGCCAGCTCATCTTTGATTCGACCCGAGAGTCCTTCCCAGAAGGCGGCGGTTAGGGCCTCGTTATTCCACCCGAGTTCTGAAGCCAAGGTGCGGAAACGGATGGCGTATTGACCCACCGTCAGAGTCCCCTGACGTAACCGGAGAAGAGATGAAGCAGACGCGGAGGCGCGTCCGGGTTCGTCAAAGGTGCTGTGAAAGGCCTGCAGGAACTCCTGGAGGTTCTTGGTCATAGGGTCCTCCTTCTCCCACAAAGGGTTCATCCACGCCAGTGCCTCGCCCTCTAGGTGAGACATGATGAAGGCGACCTTGGCTTGGTCGGAGGCAAACAAATGTGGCAGCTGCGTGAAATGGAGGGAGCATTGGTTTATAAACCCCCTGCAGGTCTTGGGATCTCCGGCGTACCGGGGTGGTGAGGCCAAACGCATTCTGGAAGCATCCGAGGAGGCTGCCACGGGGCCGTGGATTGACTAGTGGAGACCCGGGGCGCTGAAGATGTGACCGAGGCTTGTAGCGTGTTCAAGCGGGCGTCCACGGAGGTCATAAAGTTCAGCATGCGGGTCTGGACTTCACGCTGGCGTTGGAGTTCCTCATGCAAGGCCGCTAGTGCTTCGGCGGGATCCATGGCCTGTTCTTACTGTTAGGGCCAGATGGACGGGCAGACCCGGGAGGTGGATCCACTGGACCGAACTCCCCGATGAGGGAAAGGAGTCCGGTAGCCGGAGCACTTTAGGTAGCAGGACAGTCCGTGCACTGGAACACAATGGAGAAGTCCCTGGGACCACGAGGTCACTGATGGTGGTCCGGGTGACGGAGCTCAGGTTCGGAAGCCGTGATGATGTCTGGCGGGGTCCGGAACCGTTGGAGCGAGATGACGGGTCACCGCAGGGAACCGAGATGGTACGGACTGTCAGGATGGCAGATGGGCAGCGTTCGGGGTTCGAGATACAGCAGGACCGGATGGCGATGCAGGATCGGCTCTAGAAGACAGAGAGGTAAGTATCTCACAGAACACAAGGAGACCTGACTCCTAGCTTGGGAAAACATGAAGAACAGGCCCCGCTCCCTTGGACATTAACCCCCTTTATACCCTGTACCTGTCGCGGGCGGGGAGGAGGGTGTCAGCACACCGCGCTCACCCCTTCTGCTCGGGTCCGGCAGTTGCTCCTGGTGGCTCGAGCTGTGGGCCGGATCCCGGGGTGTCTCGAGCGACACTCCTCGCCCGTGAGTGAAAGGGGGGTGTTTGTTGGGTGTGGGGATTGTTATAGTTCGTGACGCCACCCACGGTTGTGGTGATTGCACCACCGCTGCTCAGTATGGGGGTCCCGGGGATGGTGATGCGGAGCAGCCAGGTGTTGTGTTGCCCCTCCGTGGGTAGGGGTTGGTGATCCCGGGGCCCAGTGAAGAGATGTAAAGTGTAGGGCCCGGTGGGCGCAGGGACGCGGGGGCAGCGCTGTGCCTTGCGGCACTGTGGTACTCACTCAGCCTGAGACACGGACACAGTTTGTACGGTAAACCAACGGCTGGTAGGACGGTCCCACAGACGGCTGCACCTGCACTCCCGGTAGGTGACGGTGACGTCTCTCTTCCTCGCACCTGTGTTGTCTGATGGTAGCGGTGGATTCCCTCCGGTTACCCGCTCCCCGACTGCAATCTGGGCCGGAGGAGCTCTACACTTTGCCCGCAGGCGCTGGCCCTGGGGAAACTGGTGCCCTGGCGGTGGCGGTGTCTCCCCGGTAATGGTCGGGCTGTTGCCGTCAATCGGGACTTGGTTGCTGGGGGATCTACGTCCCCTTCACTGACGGATTTGGCAAATCTGGCGACTCCTAGCCTTGCCGGGGTCCGAGAGGCCCCTGCCCTGGTGCTGACTGTCCTTCGGAACACTGCTCCAGACCACCGGGCACACAGCCAACGGGGTCCTTCCAGGAACTTCCAAACGGTCCCCCTCCGGACAGTCACCGCCGTCGCTGACCTTGCTGTTCTGGCCCTACACAAAGCTGGGCTCTCAGGCTTTCTTTCCTTCTGTCGCTTTACTTGCTTTTCTCCTTTACACTTCTCTACTTTCACCACTTTCACTTAGCTGTTTACTTTCTCTCTTTTGCTCCTCACACTTGCCCTCCCTGGGCTTAACTGCCCTTTACTTCCTGCCTCCAGAGCTGTGAGCTCCTTGGTGGGCGGAGCCAACCGCCTGGCCCACCCCCTGGTGTGATCAACAGACTCCTGGAGGAAGGCAACAAGGATTTCTGGTTAGCAGATGTGCCTACCTGGAGTGTGGGGTGTGGTGGTGTTGTGACCCGTGTCCCCTGGCTTGCCCAGGGCGACACATACCTGTATGCATCATTTCCTGTCAGTGGACACTGGCCCTTTAAGAAAGGGTCAGTGACCGCGCGCGCGCCCTAATGCGCATGCGCGCGGCCCGGGTGCCAGAAGCCAGGGCAGGAAGCTGAGAGGAGGACGCAGCAGAGCCGGCCAGGGACTGGGAAGCCGACGGGAGCGGGGACCAGGAGGCTTGGGAAGCGCGGGCACTGGAGGCTGGAGAGCGGGGAGCGTGGCAGGTGAGCCGGGGAGCGGAGCAGAGGACCCGGGGAGCGGAGCAGAGGACCCGGAGAGTGGAGCAGAGGACCCGGGGAGCGTGACACATTCATACTCACCAGATGCAGAATGGGAGGACATATCAGATCGCACACCCGCACACATCAGATCGCACACCCGCACACATCAGATCGCACACCCGCACACATCAGATCGCACACCCGCACACATCTGATCGCACACCCGCACACATCAGATCGCACACCCGCACACATCAGATCGCACACCCGGACACATCAGATCGCACACCCGCACACATCAGATCGCACACCCACACCCATCAGATCACACACTCACACACATCAGATCACACACCCGCACACATCAGATCACACACCCGCACACATCAGATCACACACCCACACACATCAGATCGCACACCCGCACACATAAGATCGCACACCCGCACACATCAGATCGCACACCCGCACACATCAGATCGCACACCCGCACACATCAGATCACACACCCACACACATCAGATCACACACCCGCACACATCAGATCACACACCCGTACACATCAGATCGCACACCCACACACATCAGATCGCACAACCACACCCATCAGATCGCACACCCACACCCATCAGATCGCACACCCACACCCATCAGATCCCACACTCACACACATCAGATCACACACAGATAGGGTGTCAACCCATAGTGTCTTCGAATTTAACCTAGCTGTTAGAGAGAATAATATGGGAAGATACTCTCTAGACAATGGAACTGCTGGACAACTACTTTCAGTCCAGAACTCCATACACCTGAATCTCCTTAATATGCATCTCATTGTGAAGGAAAAAGCTTAAACATTTATATCACACAAGATCTCACTATATTAAAAATGTATTGGTTAACTGCGCATCTCACCTCAGGTTATCTGTAGTTTTTACTACAGTTTATGTAGTTGTTAGTTGTAGTTGTCTATTGTCCTTTAAATAAGATTTCTTATACAATCTTAAAAGAATGTTTTGACTGAATTAATTAATTAATTTATACTATCTTATTGAAAACTGTAATAATATACTTATTGAGATTGTAGAGATTAATCTGTTCTCCCTCCCTTCTTTCCATTCCCACATCTAACCTTTTTCACTCCTTCCCTGCCCTTCCCGCCACTAATGTCTTGAATAAAGGCGATCTTCAAGCTTTCTTTCCTTCCTCTACTCCCTTCCCCACTCTATCCTAAGTAAGATGATTGTTCTTTCATGTAAAAATTTCAATAAAGCTGTTTGGAAACAGATCGCACACCCACACACATCTGATCACACACACACACATCAGATCGCACACACATCAGATCGCACACCCGCACACATCAGATCACACCCTCACACATCAGATCGCACACCCGCACACATCAGATCACACCCGCACACATCAGATCGCACACCCACATGCATCAGATCGCACACCCACACACATCAGATTGCACACCCACATATATCAGATCTCACACCCACACATATCAGATTGCACACACATCAGATCGCACACCCACACACATCAGATCGCACACCCACACACATCAGATCACACAAACACCACATCCGGCGATACCAATTGGGATGTGGTGCAGTGGAGTGCGAGCACCTGCGGTGGAACGCATGGAGGTCCCAGTGGTGGAACACATCGATGTGTTCCATCGCAGGTCCTCTATGGGTTCCTCTGCAGATCCTTGCACTCCACTGCACTGCGTATCATGATCAACATCTGATTCTACCCCACTGTCATAGCAACCAATGGGTGCCCCGTGATCACATGACGAGGCTCTCGCTGGTGGCGGGGAACGGCGCCTTCTCCCCCAGAGCGTATAACATCACGCTGTCTGGGTTTGACAGCATGATTTAAGGAGTGGATCTGTTACCTGTATATGTTTGCTGATCGGATCAGCAGACATGTGCAGGGAATAATGTAGGATCACCGTGCGAGCCTGCATCAAAGGTACAGAAAGAGCCAAGGATGTATATATATATGTCCTTGGTCATGAAGGAGTTAAAAAACATTTTCATATGGGATATTATGGAATTGTGTGTTATTAGACAGCAGTCTACCATTCATGATCTTGATGTCTTGGTTAAATTCACTGTACAAAAAATGTTTCTATTGCTGGAAGATCTGTACTCTCAGCATTACACATCCAACCCATTGATTTGAATAGGCAACTTTGTAATGTTTCATTTCCCTTCTGATGGCACCAGGGCCGGTCTTTGGTTGATTTGTGCCCTCTGCAAAATTGCCCTTTGGTGTCCCTATCCCACTATATTTTTTACCCAGTTTTCCTAGGATACATGCTTGGGCAAGAAGGCCATCTTTTATATCTTAAGAAAATTGATTACTTTTTTTCTGATGTTTTTTTCCCATTTAGTAAAGTCTATAAAAATAAAAACACAACAAAACAGCTACAACAGAGCATCCTGCAAGAAAACACATGCAAAAAACAACACTTTTATCATGGCAACACAGCCTATTTATCATATATAAGTGCCACTTCCGTCAGTGCCCACATGCCGGAATATAAGTTACAGATTTAGTAAATATGCCCTAATATTTGAGTATGTTTTAAAATACATGTATGGTTTTACTTATACAAATTCTGATAAAGTATAGTGTCATGAGTGTGCCACGTCCTGATTTTACCTCTAGGGGATCTGGTGTCAGAAGGTCTCAGTATTTAATTGATAGCTGGCCTTTGTAGAGCTCACTTGACTGCTATCTTGCTGAAGTACTTTTCTTTTTATTTTGAAGGGGTTAAGTATCCCTTCACTGCTGGGTGAGAATTCTATTATCCCTTATTCCAGCTGCAGTTTATGATTACCTCCTTCTTGCACAATATTTACCCTCCCCAGGCTTCACTCCATGCTGGATATAGAATTTCAATTCTGACCATGGTGGAGGAGTTGGTTTTTGTTGAGCGGAAGTGTTGTTCCTTTAGCAGCAGCTAAGCTACCTTCTGGAGATCTTTGAGCCTTTGTATATCTGTTGCCTTGCCTGAGTTCCCTGTGTGTTTCCTTGCTCTCCTGCTCTTTTTACTCCCTTGGAAGGGGAGGGGAGACATCTAAGTGAGTAGTTTCCTGGACCTTGTCAACCTCCAGGAGCCAGGCATCTCCACTTTCAGGGATAATGCTAGGGATCAGAGGTTAGCCTAGGGATCCCTAGATGGACGGTCAGCTCAGGTGCACACTATCAGATCCATCTCACAGTCACTGATGAGACATATACACAGTGGCATTCAGCAGCACTTCTTATAACATATAGCCACACATTTAGACATACATATACATAAGTATAAGCATGCTAACCTCCAGCAGTTAAATCCTTTTACTCCGCAGGGGCTAATCATATATACACTTTGCAGTAAAATGATGTCCCATGGAGTATAATCATAAAATGACGCTTCCCCACGGGTGTAATCATATAAACGACTTGTCGTAAATTTAGTTGCAAGTAAAAGCTCACTCTACACTTGCAGAAATTATTGCTCCCCTTGTAGCATAATAATCTCTGATGCCACGTTGGTGATTGTTTACTAGCTGCAGCCGTGACGTCAGTTCAACAGTGCATGTTAAGTTACAGCCAATCAGTGGCTCAGCTGATGCAGTCACCACCGAGCCACTGAGCTCAGTTACTGGCTGCTGAAGATATGTGTGCTGCTGTTTTAACATCACCATTAAGTAATGACAGTCTTACACATCAGCTTTTTGTATTTTTTGTATCGTTGGTTTCTACCTTTCCAAATAAATTGGGCTTTTAACTTTTCCCTGGAAGAGCGCGGGATTTCCTTGCAGTTGTTGTATCAACCACTGAGGACTTCAGTTCTTTTAAACAATTTTTTTTATCTCTACTGGCTAACACGGTACAAAGATATATTTTACTTGCAGAAACAAGAATTTTATCACTCCTCTGCTCTCAGTTGCTGTGAATATCGCATTAGACTCCGCATTTTGTTTTCCCACGTGCGTAGAACACTGTTGCCATAAGCAACAAACACAACATTTTGAAAACATATATTAGACACATAAGGCTTTCATGTAATTTAACATTCATTACCATAGAACCAAAAAAAGATCACAAAGCCAAAGACTTATCAGCAGCCCCTCGTATTACCGTAAATTACGACGATATAGAGAATCATGTTGTGTTCTAATTTGCATTAATATTGCACTTTTTGACATTGAGCACTTTGGTTGGGCTATTTCTTCCTTTAGCTAAGATTAATAAAAGTTAATTTTTGGATTTCTTTAGTCATTTTTGCTATCCTGATATTAATCCTGATCGTGGGCACGCACCCTTATACAGCTCCTTCCTCCACACAGGTGCCTGATCTTGGTCTTGCTACTTTGTCTCTTCTGTTTTTGCCCTGGCTTGCCTCCCGTTTGTTCTGTCCATTTCTCTCCTGTCCTTGTCTATGTTTCCTGTACTTTTGTTGTTTTTCCCGTTCTTGGACTGTCTGACCATGTCTCTGGGTTTTGCACGTCTTCTGCACCCAGAGCCTCCATTTAGCTGCTGCAGGCCCAGGGATTGCCCTGGAGTAGCACCTGGTGATTACTTGTGGCCAGTAGCATAGTAGGATCGGATTCCGAAGGGCCCGTGTGCAAAGTTTGGTCCTGGGCCCCTCTTCCATATTGGTCAGATGTATGGGCCCTTGTTGCATTCTGCATCCTATAAAGATGAACAAAGTTACCTCCCCTCCTCTTCATTATGTAGTGATGTCCCCCATTCTGTACTAATGTCCCTTTTCCTGGGCCACTTCCTGGTAAATATGTTCCCCGTCCTGGTATATTTGTCCCCATCCTGGTATATATGTCCTCATCATGGGCCCATCCTGGCATATATGTCCCCATCCTGGTATATATGTCTTCAACATGGGCCCATCTTGGTATATATGCCCCCCATCCTGGTAAATATGTTCCCCATCCTGGTATACATGTCCTCATCATGGGCCCATCCTGGAATATATGTCTCCCATCCTAGTAATTATGTCTTCAACATAGGCCTATCCTGGTATATATGTCCCCCATCCTGGTATATATGTCACCATCACGAGCCTCCAGTCTACAGAATAGATGCTATGTGAACTGGCAGGCCACAAATGCAGTCAAGTGAAGCTAGGGTAAACCGGAGCTGCGTTGGAGACAGCAGAAGATGGCAACCGATGACTACGTTCATGCATTATTTAAACTCACATATAATTCCTATTAAAGGGAGAAATAGAGGGATTTTTGTGTACTCACCGTAAAATCTCTCTTTCTCTGAGTCTTCATTGGGGGACACAGGACTATGGGTGTATGCTGCTGTGACTAGGAGGCTGACACTAAGTAAACAGAAAAATAGTTAGCTCCTCCCTAGCAGTGTACACCCTGAGCCGAAGGCGGATCTACGCCAGTTTAGTGTACAAGCAGTAGTAGGAGAAACCTGAACAACCATAACTAATCAAGTTAATAACATTAACATGTGTCGAACACAATATATATATATATATATATATATATATATATATTATGTGAGACTGTGACCGGGGTTATCTATGACGGCCGGTATGTCTCGCCCCGGTTGTGCTCACTCCATGATAATCCACTATAGGGTTAATGCTGTTTCCCTACAGGCTGAAGGAAGGGTTAAATAGATTCAGGAACAAGGGCAGGTGTGCCGGGTGTGAGGGAGTGATCACATCTCCCTGAGTTCTCTGCCGGAAAGGCACATATGTACTATTGTGGACTTTTTCTTTGGAATAAACCGTGTGCTGTGAACCTTGGTGCCTGGATCCCGTGTCTTCTGCAGCGCAGCCGACGACGCTACCTCACATATGGTGGAGAATGCGGGCATGACAGCCGGTGAGGTGTAGCATCCATCCCTGGTGACCCAGCTGCGCATGTCCTGGATTCGAGCGGCTATACTACAGCCCAAACCCGGCGACGCCATGGAGGACATAATAAAGCATTTGGCTCAGGCTAATGCACAGCAGCAACAGGCTAATGCACAGCAGCAACAGGCTAATGCACAGCAGCAACAGACCAATGCACACCTGCTCCAATCCTTGCAAGTGCAGGAAAAAAAATTCCAAGAACAGATGGATCAGGCCAATGCACGTCAGCAGCAAGCCTTGCAATAGCAGGAAAAAAGGCACCAAGAACAGATGGTTCTCCTGGCCAAGTCGATCCATGCCGGACCGGCAGCAACAACCCAGGGACCGGGTGACGACGGCAGCGTCCGGAAAGCGGTGAGACAAGCGTTGCAAAAGATGACCCCGGGTGATGATGTGGAAGCGTTCCTGGCGGTGTTTGAACGGGTGGCCGAGCGGGAAAAGCTGCCGACCCCGCAGTGGGCTGAGGTATTGTCACCCTATCTGACGGGGGAACCCCAAAAAGCATACCTGGACCTCTGTACCGAGGACGCCATTGACTATGTGACCCTGAAAGCCGAAATATTGGCTCGGTTGGGGGTGAATACCTATGTACGGGCTCAGCGGGTAAATCAGTGGTTCTTTGAGGAAGCCAAACCCGTACGCTCCCAGGCCTATGACTTGTTACATCTTGTAAAAAAGTGGTTGCAGCCTGACACTCTGAGCCCGGCGCAAATGGTGGAAAGGGTTGTAGTGGATCGTTTTGTGCGCACTTTACCCGTCACCATTCAACGGTGGGTCGGACAGGGTGACCCGAGTACCCTGGACCAATTAGTGTCCCTGGTAGAGCGGCATGTGGCTACGCAGGACTTGATACGGGACACTGAGACTTTGCGTACCGCCCGTCGGTCCGGCCCCTCCAAGCCTAGGGCCAAGGACCCACCGCTGACACCGGTGCGGGAGTCCGCTACCGTCCCGTCTGAAGCCGCACCCTCCGTCCCTGAGGTCCGGAAAACTATGTACCCTAAACGACAACTCGTCAAGGGGGTGTCCTTCCCTATTAGATGTTGGCGGTGCCAGCGGGTGGGACATATGGAAGCCCAGTGTCCACTCACCACGGAGCCCATGGATTGTGGGGTTACCCGGCGGGGTTCAATGTATGCTCAGGTGGTGTGTACCGCTGACCTGGTCTACCCAGAGACTGAGCCCCACTTGTGCCAAATTCAGGTGAATGGATGTCCGGTTACAGGCTTGTTGGATTCCGGAAGCTTAGTGACCCTTGTGCGATCAACCCTAAGGGCTAAAGTAAAGGCCACAGGACGTACCGTGGGGGTGGTTTGCATACATGGGGACCGCCGAGACTATCCCATGGGGATAGTCACCATCACAGCACCTTGCGGTCAGGTGCAACATGAGGTGGGACTTATTAATACTCTTCCCTATGATGTGATCCTAGGAAGGGATCTGCCCTATTTTTGGACTTTATGGAAGGGACCTCCTAAGTCCCCTCAGATATTGGTCAGTCCGGGACCTGAGCCCTACAATCCTGAATCCGGGACGCCTGCCGTAGGGGTCCCCATGATAGGGACAGGATGTGAACCTGATAGGTCGCCCCTAGAGGTATTGGCAGGAGAGGCTGAGACGGTCGAGCCCATCCCGGAGTTGGAGGCGTCCCCGGATACGTTTGGGACAGCCCAACTCCAGGACCCTACATTAATACATGCCCGGAGTCGGGTGACAGTAGTTGACGGGGTGGCACAGCTGCCTGGTGCCCAGGTAAGATACCCCCATTTCGCTCTTAAGCAGGATTTACTCTACCGGGTAGATGAAATACGGGGCGTGGGGGTAGAGCAGTTGGTGGTGCCCCAGCCGTATCGCCGGCGGGTCCTCGACTTGGCTCATAAACACCTGATGAGTGGTCAACTAGGGGTCAAGAAAACGCAGGAGCGAATATTGCAAAGGTTCTATTGGCCCGGGGTCTTTGGGGAGGTAAAACGGTTCTGCGAAACCTGCCCGGAGTGTCAGCTTACCGCACCCCTGACCCACTTTCGCAGTCCGTTGGTACCGTTACCCATTATAGAAGTCCCTTTTGAACGGATAGGGATGGATCTGGTGGGGCCCCTCGTAAAGTCTTCTCGAGGGCACCAGCATATCCTAGTGATCGTTGACTATGCCACCCGGTATCCAGAGGCGATACCCCTCAGACATACTGCAGCCAAGCTTATAGCTCGGGAGTTGTTTGCTGTGTTCTGCCGGGTGGGGTTGCCCAAGGAGATCCTTACGGATCAGGGGACCCCATTCATGTCTAAAGTGACCAAAGAGCTATGCCGGCTACTCCAGATCAAGCAGTTGCGTACGTCTGTGTATCATCCTCAGACGGATGGTTTAGTGGAACGATTCAATAAAACCCTGAAAACCATGCTCAAAAGGGTGATTTCCAAAGACGGGAAAGACTGGGATATGATGCTTCCCTATTTGATGTTTGCCATACGAGAGGTGCCACAGGCATCCACGGGGTTTTCGCCTTTTGAATTGTTATACGGGCGACATCCCCGGGGATTGTTGGACCTGGCAAAAGAAACCTGGGAGCAGGAGCCCACCCCCCATAAAAGTGTGATTGAACACATTTTGGGTATGCAGAACCGCATAAGCGCGGTCATGCCAATTGTGAAGGAGCATTTACAGGAGGCTCAGGCCGCGCAAAGCGGCCGCTACAATAGACACGCCACCGTGCGGACCTTTAATCCCGGGGATCGGGTGTTGGTATTGATTCCCACGGCGGAGAGTAAATTCCTGGCTCAGTGGCAAGGCCCCTACGAGATAAAGGAAAGAGTCGGGGTGGTTAACTATAAAGTATTGCAGCCCGGTAGGCGGAAACCTGAACAAATATACCATGTCAACCTATTAAAACCTTGGCAGGAACGGGAAAGCCTGATGGCTGTTTTTTCCCCACCTCCCTCCTCTTCGGGTCGTTCACATCCGGCTCCAGCGACCTCCGGAGAGGACGAACCGGAAGTAAGGATTGGAGAAGCCCTCACCAAGACACAGAGGCGAGAGGCCAGACGGTTGGTTCAGCAGAACCCCGATGTCTTCTCCGAGCTGCCCGGTAGGACCAGTCTGATACGACATGATATTGTCACCGAGCCCCACCTGAAGGTACGCCTGAAGTCATACCGAGTTCCGGAGGCTCGACGACAAGCCATATCGGAGGAAGTAAAGACAATGTTACGCCTGGGGTCATCGAAAAATCCCGGAGTGAATGGGCTAGTCCGATTGTCCTAATACCAAAACCCGATGGCTCCTTAAGGTTCTGCAATGACTTTAGGAGATTGAACGAAATATCCAAGTTCGATCTCTACCCCATGCCCCGGGTGGATGAGCTGATTGATAGGCTGGGACAGGCGCGATATTTTACCACGCTCGACCTGACCAAGGGGTACTGGCAGGTGCCACTAACGGAGTCCGCCAAGGAGAAAACCGCTTTTGTTACGCCGGAGGGTCTCTTCCACTATGTTGTCTTGCCTTTTGGGTTACATGGCGCTCCGGCCACGTTCCAGAGGTTGATGGACTTAGTGCTGGAACCCCACCAGGCGTATGCATCAGCGTACCTTGATGACATCATTATTTACAGCTCCGATTGGCAGACTCACTTGGAACAGGTACAAGCGGTGGTGGACGCACTTCGAACAGCCGGATTGACAGCCAATCCCAAGAAATGTGCATTGGGACTCACGGAAGCCCGCTACTTGGGCTACGTGATAGGCCAAGGAGTGATTAAGCCCCAAATTAACAAGGTCGAGGCGATCCAGAAGTGGCCTAGACCCCTGACCACGAAGCAGGTTAGGGCCTTCCTGGGTATCGTGGGGTACTACAGGAGGTTTGTAAAGGATTTTGCGGCACTATCAGCCCCCTTGACGGACCTTCTCAAAGGCAAGAAGTCCGTCATGGTGCGCTGGACTCCGCAGGCCGAGGACTCCTTCCGGGCCCTGAAGGAGGTCCTGTGCGGACAGCCCGTTCTGGTCAACCCTGATTTCCGGAAGGAGTTCATAGTACAGACTGACGCCTCGGAGGTCGGCCTGGGGGCAGTGCTGTCTCAGGTGGTTCAGGGGGAGGAACACCCCGTCACCTTCTTAAGTAGGAAGCTCACCCCTCCCGAGCGGAATTATAGCGTAGTGGAGAAGGAGTGCCTGGCGATCAAGTGGGCCTTGGAGTCCCTACGCTATTACCTGCTGGGACGTCAGTTTCGCTTGGTGACGGATCACTCTCCACTGGTCTGGATGAGGTCCGCCAAGGAACGGAATGCCCGGGTTACCCGGTGGTTCCTTTCTCTGCAGAACTTCCGGTTTACGGTTGAACACCGGGCCGGTAGGTTGCAGGACAACGCCGATGCCTTGTCCCGCGGCCCGTGTTTGATGGCAGGAGTTCAACCCCGCACGCTTGAACTGAGGGGGGGGGTATGTGAGACTGTGACCGGGGTTATCTATGACGGCCGGTATGTCTCGCCCCGGTTGTGCTCACTCCATGATAATCCACTATAGGGTTAATGCTGTTTCCCTACAGGCTGAAGGAAGGGTTAAATAGATTCAGGAACAAGGGCAGGTGTGCCGGGTGTGAGGGAGTGATCACATCTCCCTGAGTTCTCTGCCGGAAAGGCACATATGTACTATTGTGGACTTTTTCTTTGGAATAAACCGTGTGCTGTGAACCTTGGTGCCTGGATCCCGTGTCTTCTGCAGCGCAGCCGACGACGCTACCTCACAATATATATATATATATATATATATATATATATATATATATAGCCGAGTGAAAACGCGGTCCCGGAAAACCAGGATCATCCGGCAAGGTAAGAACAACCCAATATCCAAACAGTGTGAGTGCTGTGTCCCCCAATGAAGACTCGGAGAAAGAGATTTTATGGTGAGTACACAAAAATCGCTCTTTTTTCTATCATTTCATTGGGGGACACAGGACCATGGGACGTCCAAAAGCAGTCCCTGGGTGGGGAGAGGCGCAAATCACACAGACACAGAAAAAAACCTTTGTGATAATGCCCTGTCCAAATGTGCACCACCCTTTCATAAGTGTGCGACAGCCGCCTGCAACACTTTTCTCCCAAGGCAGGCATCCGCTGATGCCTGGGTGTGCACCTTGTAAAACCTAGCAAAGGTATGTAGGCTGGACCACGTGGTGTCTCTGCAGACTTGTTCGGCCGACGCCTGATGTCTGATTGCCCAAGACACCCCTACTGCATGGGTGGAATGTGCCTTTACTCCCCTCGGAGACTTGTCCCTAATCCTGTAGGCTTCCAATATGGCCGACCTGATCCATCTTGCAATCATGGCCTTGGACGCCGGCATGCCCCTCTTGGGACCAGTCGGCAGGTCGAACAGACTGTCTGACTTGCGGAAAGGAGCAGTTCTCGAGACGTAAATTCTGAGAGCTCGCACTAGGTCTAGTGTGTGAAAGGACCTTTCCAGGCTGTGAGTGGGAGCCGGAGAGAAAGATGGAAGAAAATGAAAAGGAGATACTAACTTTGGCAAAAACGATGGAGACGGGCGCAGGACAACTTTGTCCTGGTGGAAAACTAGAAACTGCGACTGTCATGAGAGGGCTACCAGCTCTGACATTCTCCTGATTGATGTGACTGCCACCAAAAAGGCCACCTTCCAGGATAGGTGTGAAACTGAGGATTCCTTTCATGGTTCGAACGGAGATCCTTGGAGGGACCCTAACACCAGATTGAGGTCCCATGATTCTAGCGGGGAACGATATGGCGGTACTAGATGGGTGACTCCCTGGATGAAAGTTTTGACTTGTGGACGAGTTGCTAAATTTTTCTGGAACAGGATCGACAGAGCCGACACCTGCCCTTTGAGGGTTGCAAGTGAGAGACCCGCATCTAAACCTGACTGTAGAAAAGACAGTAAAACTGGGAGTGACAAATCAAGAGGAGATGATTTGTCGTTGACCTCACACCATCGAAAGAAAGCCCTCCAAGTGCAGTAGTAGATCTTTGAAGAAGAAGGCTTTTGGGCCCTGACCATAGTCTGTATCACCTCTGTGGGAAAGCCTGCTTGGGCTAGTACCCAGGATTCAACAGCCATGCCGTGAAATTGAGAACCCCTTAATTTTGATGGAAGAGAGGACCTTGAGACAGCGGGTCTGGACGGTCTGGGAGCCGCCCTGGGGTGTCTGCGATGAGCTGCGTGAGTTCCGCGAACTACGCTCGCCTGGGCCACTCTGGGGCTACAAGAATCACTGGGATGCCTTCTGCTTTGATTTTCTTGAGGACTCTTCAGATCAGTGGAAGCGGTGGAAAGATGAATGGCAGCTTGAACTAATTCCACGGAACGATGAGAGCGTCGACTCCTAACGCCCGCTGGTCGTGATAACGGGAGATGAACTGTGGAACTTGATTGTTGAACCGAGAGGTCATCAGGTACACATCCGGAGTCCACCATCTGTGGCAGATCTGTTTGAAAACCTCCCTGTTGAGGGACCATTCACCCGACGCCAGGCCTTGCCTGCTTAGGAAGTCGGCTGCCCAATTTTCCACGCCGGCGATGTGTACTGCATAAATCGTGGAGTGGTGGAACTCTGCCCAATGGATGATCTTCTTCACCTCTCTCATCGCCATGACACTCCTTGTGCTGCCCTGGTGGTTGATGTACACCACCGCTGTGGCAGTGTCTGACTGGATCCTGATTGGAGATCCTTTTATGAACCATTGGAACTTCTGCAGGGCTCGTAGGATCGCTCTGATCTCCAAGATGTTGATAGGGAGCCGCCTCTCCTGGTAGGACCACCAACCGTGAGCCGTGTGTTGTTGAAACACCGCTCCCCAGCCCAGAAGACTGGCATCGGTGGTGACTGTCTGCCAGTGCAATGGTAGGAATGACCTTCCTGTGGATAGATTGAGGCCGCTGGTCCACAACAGAAGCGAGCGAAGGGTTTCCGGAGACAGATGGATCCTGCGATCCAGGGTAAATAGAGATTTGTCCCATTTTTTCAGGAGGGTTAGCTGAAGGGGACGAAGGTGGAAGAGGGCAAACGGAACCGCCTCTATTGCTGCCACCATCCAACCGAGGACTCTCATGCCAAAAACGTATGGACACCGCACCCGAGTGGCGGAGGATCTTGAGGTCTCTTCGGAGGGAGAAAATTTTCTCCTGTGGGACGAACACGCGCCCTTGGATGGTATCAACTTGGTGGAATTGATGAGAACTCTATTTTGAATCCTGAGTGTAAAATTTCTCTGACCCAGGCGTCCGTGATCCAAGGCAGCCAAACGTGTTGGAAGCGAGACAGGCGTCCCCCTACCTGATCTGCGCTGGCGCGCGAAGACCTCGAGTCATTTAGCGGGAAACGCTGTGATCTTGATGTCGACTTGGATGGCTGGCGTGGTCTAGAGCGCCAGGAAGGGTTTGTATTGAGAGACGGATTCTTCCTGTTTCTCTGCGGGGATCTGTTTCTCTTAGGATATGTTGGGGAACTGAAGCTGCGAAAGGACTGGAACCTTGGGGTTGGCTGGCGACGCGGGATACGTCTCGGTCTCAGCTGGGGAAGAGAGGTGCTCTTACCTCCTGTAGCCTCGGCGATAATCTGATCTAGCCTGTCCCCAAAGAGACGACCTACTGCAAAGGGGAGGGCGGTAAGTGATTTCTTAGAGGCCGCATCCGCATTCCAGGCTCTGAGCCAGATCACACGACGGATGGCCACCGTGTTGCTAGCCGCTTGTGCTGCGCAATTGGCCGCTGACAGGGATGCATTGATTATATACTCACCTGCTTGTGCTGAAATGTTGACGAACTCTGGATCGCTAGAGCCAGCGCGAAGATCCCTACGGAGAGTATCGGCCCAGGACACCATGGCTTTTGCGACCCAAACGGCGGCAAAGGCTGGGGAAAGGACCGCGCCCGCCGCCTCAAAGGCCGAACGAGCGAATCTTTCAGTGTTTCAATCCGTGGCGTCTCGGAGAGATGCCCCATTCGGGAGAGATAGTACTGTGTGAGACGACAGGCGGGACACAGAAGGGTCGACTACAGGCGAGTCTGCCTATTCCTTTCTGGGTTCCTCAGGGAAGGGGTAGTGTAAATCAATCAACTTACCATTGGTGAACATCTTGTCTGGTTGTTGTCTGTGCTTGCGAAGTTTCTCAGCAGATTCTAGATGGTCACAGAAGTACCTGTGGGCACGCTGAATCCGTTTGAAGGAGACATGCGAGCTCTGGGTGGAACAGGGGTCCGTTTGGACCTTCAGTGTTTGATTTACTGCTTCCACCAGACTATCCACCATGCGCCTGATATCGGCCGTCTGATCTGAATCCAGCAGCGAGGCTGCATCCGACTCCTCTCCTGAGAGGTCAGATGGTTCCGGAGCTGGCTGAACTTGAGCAACATGGCCGGACATCGGTAGAGATTGCAACGCCTGCACGATGGTCAGCGACACCCTTGAAAGTGACCCTATATAACAAGAAAAAAACAGCATAAAAACAACCTCCACTCAAAAATATTATGTATTGCAAAGTGTGCACAGTACCAACATTCCAAGCTGTACTATTGAAAAAATGAGATTTTTGGCAAAAAATTGCAATTTTTCGAGCCACCCCGCCAACGTCACGGCAAATCTCCTGGGGCAGTCCTAACACTAAAATATTTTTATTTAAAGTGTGCCATGTGGCCTCACATATGCAAAATTAGGACTGCACAGCACGTACCTTGTGCTTTTCAGTCACCGTCTCCATGACTGATAATAATAATAATAATAATCTTTATTTCTATAGCGCCAACATATTCCGCAGCGCTTTACAATTCAGGAGGAACATATACATATCATATACATAAACATATACAAACAAGTAACAATTATAGAGGCTACAATATTTAAAAGGAAAAATGGCAACCCTGCTCGTGAGAGCTTACAATCTACAATGAGATGGGGGGAGGGGCAAGGTACAAGTGTTTATTTAAAATGACAATCCAGCCAGCTCATGGGGGATAGATGATGGCTTCCTGGACCAGTTGGCAAGAGCCTTGAGATGCATTTGGGTGCCAAGGAGTTTGACGTGGGGTTATGTTCTGAGAAGTTGTAGAGGGATTATGTGAAATTAGTTTGGCTAGGGAGTGTGATAGGCCGCCCTAAAAAGATGCGTTTTTAGGGAGCGTCTGAAGCTGAGTAAGTTGTGATTTGTCCTAACTTCTTGGGGTAGAGCGTTCCAGAGGTTTGGTGCAGCTCGGAAGAAGTCTTGGATTCGGGAGTGGGAGGTTCGAATTAGTGTGGATGTTAGTCGAAAGTCATTTGCAGAGCGTAGAGAACGGGTGGGATGATAGACGGAGAGAAGGGTGGAGATGTAGGAGGGTGCTGCACTGTGGAGAGCTTTGTGGGTGAGAACAAGCAGTTTGAATTGGATCCTGTGATATATGGGCAGCCAGTGCAATGACTGGCACAGCGCAGAGGCGTCCGAGTAGCGGTTAGCCAGATAGGTGACCCTGGCTGCTGCATTAAGGATGGACTGTAGAGGGGAGAGTCTAGTTAGGGGGAGACCAATTAATAGAGAGTTACAGTAGTCAAGGCGAGAGTGGATCAGGGCCACGGTGAGGGTTTTTGTCGTTTCCATTGTGAGAAAGGGGCGGATTCTAGAGATGTTCTTAAGGTGCAAGCGGCAGGTGCGGGCAAGAGATTGTATGTGGGAGGTGAAGGAGAGATCAGTGTCAAGTATAACCCCCAGACAGCGGGCCTGCGGCCTAGGACTTATCGCTGTGCCACACACAGAGAGGCAGATGTCCGGTTTAGGAAGGTTGGGAGATGGAGGGAAAAGAAGAAGTTCAGTTTTGGAAAGGTTAAGTTTCAGATAGAGAGCAGACATGATGTTGCAAACTGCAGTCAGGCAGTCACTTGTGTTCTGTAGTACAGCGGGGGTGAGCTCAGGGGATGAGGTGTATAGCTGTGTGTCATCAGCATAAAGATGGTACTGAAAGCCAAATCTGCTGATGGTCTGTCCAATTGGGGCAGTGTAGAGGGAGAACAGAAGAGGGCCAAGGACTGAACCTTGAGGGACCCCAACAGTGAGAGGAAGAGGAGAAGATGTGGAGCCAGCAAATGATACACTGAACGAGCGGCCAGAAAGATAGGAAGAGAACCAGGAAAGCACAGTGTCCATTAGGCCAATAGAATGGAGCATAGAGAGAAGGAGATGGTGGTCAACAGTGTCGAAGGCTGCAGAAAGGTCAAGAAGAATAAGCAGCGAGTGGTCACCGTTACGTTTTGCTGTCAATAGGTCATTGGTCACTTTGACAAGAGCAGTTTCTGTTGAGTGTAAAGGGCGGAAGCCAGACTGTAAAGGATCTAGAAGAGAGTGAGAGGAGAGGTAGCGGGTGAGACGAGAGTAGACCAGGCGCTCCAAGAGTTTAGAGATGAAGGAGAGATTGGAGACTGGTCTGTAGTTGCTTGTGCAGGACGGATCAAGAGAAGGTTTTTTTAATAATGGAGTAATAATAGAGTGTTTGAGGGAGGAAGGGAAGATACCAGAAGAGAGAGAGAGATTGAAGATTTTAGTTAGGTGAGTGGTGACAACCGGAGAGAGTGTCTGGAGTAGGCGTGAGGGGAAGGGATCAGTAGGGCAAGTGGTAGGATGAGAAGAAGAGAGGAGCCTGGAGACTTCCTCCTCTGTGACTGGGTCAAATGTGGAAAGTGAGCTGGATGGGATGTGGCGAGGGATGGGATTCACAACGCTTAGTGACTGGGAGCTGATCTCTTGGCGGATGTTTTCTATTTTCTCTGTGAAATACGAGGCCAGGTCATCAGCATGAAGGTCTGTGATAGGGGTCTGTGCTTTGGGACTGAGGAGGGAGTGTAAGGTGTCAAAGAGCTTTTTTGGATTGTTGGCTAGTTTCATGGTTCATGGTTGTGGGCGGGACAGGCCCGAGCACATGCTGCTTAGAATAAATAGCCAGTGGACGGGGTTGGATGGCAAGTGTGAACAGCCACCAACCGCCAAAAATCAGGACAGATGGAAAAATAAACATGAGGTGCACTGCAAGATGAGAACCAACTGGGACCCTATATAACAAGAAAAAAACAGCATAAAAACAACCTCCACTCAAAAATATTATGTATTGCAAAGTGTGCACAGTACCAACATTCCAAGCTGTACTATTGAAAAAATGAGATTTTTGGCAAAAAATTGCAATTTTTCGAGCCACCCCGCCAACGTCACGGCAAATCTCCTGGGGCAGTCCTAACACTAAAATATTTTTATTTAAAGTGTGCCATGTGGCCTCACATATGCAAAATTAGGACTGCACAGCTCGGGCCTGTCCCGCCCACAACCATGAATCAGTCATGGAGACGGTGACTGAAAAGCACAAGGTACGTGCTGTGCAGTCCTAATTTTGCATATGTGAGGCCACATGGCACACTTTAAATAAAAATATTTTAGTGTTAGGACTGCCCCAGGAGATTTGCCGTGACGTTGGCGGGGTGGCTCGAAAAATTGCAATTTTTTGCCAAAAATCTCATTTTTTCAATAGTACAGCTTGGAATGTTGGTACTGTGCACACTTTGCAATACATAATATTTTTGAGTGGAGGTTGTTTTTATGCTGTTTTTTTCTTGTTATATAGGGTCCCAGTTGGTTCTCATCTTGCAGTGCACCTCATGTTTATTTTTCCATCTGTCCTGATTTTTGGCGGTTGGTGGCTGTTCACACTTGCCATCCAACCCCGTCCACTGGCTATTTATTCTAAGCAGCATGTGCTCGGGCCTGTCCCGCCCACAACCATGAATCAGTCATGGAGACGGTGACTGAAAAGCACAAGGTACGTGCTGTGCAGTCCTAATTTTGCATATGTGAGGCCACATGGCACACTTTAAATAAAAATATTTTAGTGTTAGGACTGCCCCAGGAGATTTGCCGTGACGTTGGCGGGGTGGCTCGAAAAATTGCAATTTTTTGCCAAAAATCTCATTTTTTCAATAGTACAGCTTGGAATGTTGGTACTGTGCACACTTTGCAATACATAATATTTTTGAGTGGAGGTTGTTTTTATGCTGTTTTTTTCTTGTTATATAGGGTCCCAGTTGGTTCTCATCTTGCAGTGCACCTCATGTTTATTTTTCCATCTGTCCTGATTTTTGGCGGTTGGTGGCTGTTCACACTTGCCATCCAACCCCGTCCACTGGCTATTTATTCTAAGCAGCATGTGCTCGGGCCTGTCCCACCCACAACCATGAATCAGTCATGGAGACGGTGACTGAAAAGCACAAGGTACGTGCTGTGCAGTCCTAATTTTGCATATGTGAGGCCACATGGCACACTTTAAATAAAAATATTTTAGTGTTAGGACTGCCCCAGGAGATTTGCCGTGACGTTGGCGGGGTGGCTCGAAAAATTGCAATTTTTTGCCAAAAATCTCATTTTTTCAATAGTACAGCTTGGAATGTTGGTACTGTGCACACTTTGCAATACATAATATTTTTGAGTGGAGGTTGTTTTTATGCTGTTTTTTTCTTGTTATATAGGGTCCCAGTTGGTTCTCATCTTGCAGTGCACCTCATGTTTATTTTTCCATCTGTCCTGATTTTTGGCGGTTGGTGGCTGTTCACACTTGCCATCCAACCCCGTCCACTGGCTATTTATTCTAAGCAGCATGTGCTCGGGCCTGTCCCGCCCACAACCATGAATCAGTCATGGAGACGGTGACTGAAAAGCACAAGGTACGTGCTGTGCAGTCCTAATTTTGCATATGTGAGGCCACATGGCACACTTTAAATAAAAATATTTTAGTGTTAGGACTGCCCCAGGAGATTTGCCGTGACGTTGGCGGGGTGGCTCGAAAAATTGCAATTTTTTGCCAAAAATCTCATTTTTTCAATAGTACAGCTTGGAATGTTGGTACTGTGCACACTTTGCAATACATAATATTTTTGAGTGGAGGTTGTTTTTATGCTGTTTTTTTCTTGTTATATAGGGTCCCAGTTGGTTCTCATCTTGCAGTGCACCTCATGTTTATTTTTCCATCTGTCCTGATTTTTGGCGGTTGGTGGCTGTTCACACTTGCCATCCAACCCCGTCCACTGGCTATTTATTCTAAGCAGCATGTGCTCGGGCCTGTCCCGCCCACAACCATGAATCAGTCATGGAGACGGTGACTGAAAAGCACAAGGTACGTGCTGTGCAGTCCTAATTTTGCATATGTGAGGCCACATGGCACACTTTAAATAAAAATATTTTAGTGTTAGGACTGCCCCAGGAGATTTGCCGTGACGTTGGCGGGGTGGCTCGAAAAATTGCAATTTTTTGCCAAAAATCTCATTTTTTCAATAGTACAGCTTGGAATGTTGGTACTGTGCACACTTTGCAATACATAATATTTTTGAGTGGAGGTTGTTTTTATGCTGTTTTTTTCTTGTTATATAGGGTCCCAGTTGGTTCTCATCTTGCAGTGCACCTCATGTTTATTTTTCCATCTGTCCTGATTTTTGGCGGTTGGTGGCTGTTCACACTTGCCATCCAACCCCGTCCACTGGCTATTTATTCTAAGCAGCATGTGCTCGGGCCTGTCCCGCCCACAACCATGAATCAGTCATGGAGACGGTGACTGAAAAGCACAAGGTACGTGCTGTGCAGTCCTAATTTTGCATATGTGAGGCCACATGGCACACTTTAAATAAAAATATTTTAGTGTTAGGACTGCCCCAGGAGATTTGCCGTGACGTTGGCGGGGTGGCTCGAAAAATTGCAATTTTTTGCCAAAAATCTCATTTTTTCAATAGTACAGCTTGGAATGTTGGTACTGTGCACACTTTGCAATACATAATATTTTTGAGTGGAGGTTGTTTTTACCCTTGAAAGTGAGTCTACCGACTGGGACAGAGAAGTCAACCAGTCCGGGGGAGGGGGCACATTGGCGCTCAGGGCGTCATGCACTGTTGCAGTAGCGACGGCGACGAAGGTACCGGCGGCGTCTGAGGGGATCTGCGTGGGCTGAGGGTCTGGGACGCAAGCCGAGCAGAGGGACGTAGCCTGGCCTTGGGAGAATTTAGCCTTGCTGGATGTGCACGCAAAATACATTATGAATGGGGCCTATTTGGATTGGAATGGGGCCTGTTTGGATCGGGATGACCTAGAGTTAGGCATGGGTGCTCAGGAAAAACTCTCACAAGTGACACTAGGGAGGAGACAGGAGATAGGAGAATAGAGAGAAAAAAGAGGTTGGGATACACTGTCTTCTCATATGCAGGAGCAGCGCTCACCTAGATCCTGTGTCCTGCCCAGGTCAGCAGAGGTCTCAGAGCTGCGGGGATGGCACTGGGAGTGAAGCAGGGTGCTGGCTGGTAACAGGCCCACTTCCAGCCAAAATAAGAGAGCCATTGAAGAAAAAAAACGCACGTTTTTTTGGTTTTTATTTTGAGTGGGCGTGCACGGGGGGCTGGCTGGACCGTTGTATCCGGGCAGAAGTATGCAGGTGGGCGTGGGCCACGGAAAGGAAGAACGCGCATGAGGGGAGGGCGGGGCGCTCGGGCCTGAGGTAGGCCCAGACCGGCAACTAAATTTGAGGACGACCGCCGGGAGCAGGGCGCTGACTGATGCGAAAATGACTTACCTGCGTTCTGCCGACGTCGCTGTGCTCTTCGGCCTCATCTCCTTGCTGCCGGTCTCCTGTGGCCGCACAGTGAGTGCTGTACGCCCCTGGGTGACACGGGGGGGGGGGGGGGGGGGTACGCTGGAGAGTCCTTGCACTGCGTGAACGCTCCTGCGCTGCAGTGTCTGCGATCCTCTCCTGCCGAGGGGGTGCTGTAGAAGCTGAATCCCGGATCTCTTTGGGCCTGGGCACCGGACCTGCCGGGGGAATGCTGTAGAGGCCGGACCGTGGGGAGGCCTGGGAGTTGCAGAGAGCCCTTGCTGCCTCACCCAGAAACACCCCTTGGACGGTACTGTAGGGAAGGACGGGGAGTGCCCCCGTGAAAAACTCGACCCCAAGCAACCCTGGGACGGTACCGGAGGGATGGATGGGGGAGAGGGCCTGACGTCTCAAGCCTCTGCATCCCTGGGGACGGTACCCCGGGGGATGGAGCAGGCTAGGGGGGCTCTCTGTTGCAGAGAATTCAACCCTGCATAGTGAAAAAAATTAGAAAAAAATGAGATAGCTGAGCGACGCCGTTGATAAAGGCAAAAAAACGGAAAAAAGGCAAAAAAACCAATTGGCTGAGGTTGGCCCAAATAGAAAAATATATGGGCCTACTTCAGCCTCCTACGACACTAAGCAAAAAACTGGCGTAGATCCGCCTCCGGCTCATGGTGTACTCTGCTAAGGAGGAGCTAACTGTTTTTCTGTTTATTTAGTGTCAGCCTCCTAGTCACAGCAGCATACACCCATGGTCCTGTGTCCCCCAATGAAACGATAGAGAAAAACAAAAACTTCCGAAGCCAGGGAGATTGTTTGGATACAATAGAGATAACATGGGCTGGCCTCGTGTGCTGAACTCTAAAGTACTTTATTAAGCTACACTCATGATAAAATCAATTAGACATTAATTAAAATAATAAAGCGCCAAATTAAACTCCATGGTCATGAATTCTATCAGACCACTTACCTATATTTATAATCTGAGTGGTTGCTTATTCATTTCCATGGTCTCAGTGCAACACGGGATTGATGGACACAGATATTTTATAGCCTTGAGAAACAAATTAACCCCCTATAAAATCACGGAAATACCTGGGCTAAATTACTTCATGCCCATGACTGTGTCATTAAAACAAACTTATTTTATGAGTAGCAGTCAAGCTGCCGATTCATGAACCTTTCATCTATGAGCATGGTCAGTCACCAGAAATATCCAAGCCTTTTACAGGAAAATGGCCAAGGCTTCGGAATTTCTTGCATACTTGCCAACAGCCTTGATTTTGAGGGACCATTTTTTGATTTAGGTCTCAAAAGGGATGAAGCTTATCAAAACCACAGGTCTGTAAGACACCTGTCCAAGTTATAAAGTTCCCAAAAGGTGAAGAAACATTTTTAAGGTTGAACTTGATGGACTACCGAAAAAGAACATGATACATGGTCAGAATGGCCCACCAAATGGCCATAAAAGCCTCCAATGGGCCCAGGTAATAAATTTCCAATAGAATGCGCATAATACATGATCAGAATGGCCCACAAAATTGCCCTAAAATCCCCCAATGGGTCCAGGTAATAGAAGTCCAATGCAATGCACATAATACATGGTCGCAATGGCCCTCAAAATGGCCCTAAAATCCTCCAATGGGCCCAGGTAATAGATCTCCAATACAACGCACATGATATATGGTCAGAATGGCCCACCAAATTGCCCTAAAATCCTCCAATTGGCCCAGGTAATAGATCTCCAATACAATACACATGATACATGGTCAGAATAGCCCACAAAATGGCTCTAAAATCTTTCAATGGGCCCAGGTAATAGATCTCCAATACAATGCACATGATACATGGTCAGAATGGCCCACAAAATGGCTCTAAAATCCTCCAATGGGTCCAGGTAATAGATCTCCAATACAATGCACATGATACATAGTCAGAATAGCCCACAAAATTCCCCTAAAGTATCCCAAAATGCCCAGGTAATAGATCTCCAAAACAATGCGCATGATACATGATCAGAATGGCCCACCAAATGGCCCTAAAATCCCCCAATGAGCCCAAATAATAGATCTCCAATATAACATACGCTTGAAGGCGTATGACCAGCCTCAGCTTGAAGGTGTATGGCCAGCTTCAGCTTGAAGGTGTATGGCCAGCTTCAGCTTGAAGGTGTCGCGGGCGGAGGAGGGGACGCTGCGCTCTCCCACTGCTCGGGTCCGGCCGCTGCTGCTGCTCGGTGGTGGCTCGAGCGGTGGGCCGGATCCCGGGGACTCGAGCGGCGCTCCTCGCCCGTGAGTGAAAAGGGGTTGGGATTGATTGGATGGTGGGGATTTTGATTATTGTCCGTGACGCCACCCACGGTTGTGGTGATATTGGTGACACCACCGCTGCTCTAGACGGGGATCCCGGGAGCGGTGAGAGGGAGCAGCTTTGTTGTTAGTTCTCCCCTCCGTGGGTAGGGGGTTGATTGTCCCGGGGCCCGGTGATGGGGGTAGGGATGGGTTGCAGGTGGGCTATGGGGCCTGGTGAGGTGCAGGCTCCTAGGGCAGTGCTGTGCCGCACGGCACGGTGGTACTCACTGTCAGGGCCAGGTGGACGGGTAGACCCAGGAGGTGGATCCACTGGGCCGAACTCCTAGATGGTGGTAAGGGGTCCGGTAGCTGGAGCACTATAGGCAGCAGAACAGTCCGTGCATACGAGTATAACTCAGAAGTCCCTGGGACCACGGAGTCACTGATGGTAGTCCGGGTGACGCAGCTCAGGTTCGGAAGCCGAGAAGATGTCAGGCGGGGTCCGGAACCTTTGGAGCGAGATGACGGGTCACCGCAGGGATCCGAGATGGTACGGACTGTCAGGATGGCAGATGGACAGCGTTCGGGGGTTCGGGATTCGGCAGGACCGGATGGCGAGGCAGGCACGGCTCTACAAGAGAGATAGGTGAGTATATCATAGAGACACCAGGAGACCTGACTCCTAGCTTAAGAAACACGAAGATCAGGCCCCGCCCCCTTGGACATCAAACCCCTTTATACCCTGTACCTGTTTGCATCATTTCCTGTTAATGGACGCTGGCCCTTTAAGAAAGGGTCAATGACCGCGCGCGCGCCCTAATGCGCATGCGCGCGGCCCGAGTGCCAGAAGCCAGAGCAGGAAGCTGCGAGGAGGAAGCAGCAGGGCCGGGCTGGGGCTGAGAAGCCGATGGGCGCCGGGAGCGGGGACCAGGACGCCGGGGACGCGCCGGCAATGGATGCTGGAGAGCGGGGAGCGGCGGTGACCGGACCAAGGAACCGGGAAGCGAGGCAGGGGAGCCGGGGAGCGTGACAGGTGAGCCGGGGGGCAGCGCAGGGGACCCGGGGAGCGTGACAGTACCCCCCCCCACGCCCCCCTCCCCGCAACCGGGACAGGAAGGCACGGATCAGCGGAGTACCCACATTCTCCCGGGGCTCCCAGGACCTATCCTCAGGACCATACCCTGCCCAGTCCACCAGGAAGAACTGTCGACCTCGTACGGTCTTCATGGCCACGATATCCCTTACCGCATAGATGTCGTCATCGGCTATAGGAGGAGGAGCCGAACTGGCAGCAGCGGAGAAGGGACCAAGGACAACCGGCTTGAGCAGGGAGACGTGGAAGGAGTTGGGTATCCTCATCGTGGCCGGGAGCTGGAGCTTGTAGGAGACCTCATTGATCTTGCTGAGGACTTTAAACGGCCCGATGTAGCGAGGACCCAGCTTGTAGGATGGTATCTTCAATCGGACGTACTTGGAAGCAAGCCAGACTAGATCACCAGGAGAGAAACACGGAGGGTCCAGACGTCTCTTGTCTGCATGTCTCTTCATCCGCAGGGTAGCACGCCCAAGGGACGCCTTGACAGAGTCCCAAATGGTTGCAAAGTCACGAGCTACAGCATCAGCAGCAGGGACATCCGAAGAAGGAGATACAGGCAATGGAACGGAGGGCTGAAGTCCGTAAACGACATGAAAGGGAGAGCTGGAGGACGACTCACTGATGTGGTGGTTATGGGAGAATTCAGCCCAAGGAAGAAGCGTGGACCAGTCGTCGTGATGGGCGTTGACATAGTGACGTAAGAAGGAGGTCAAGATTTGATTGACCCTCTCCACTTGGCCATTAGACTGAGGATGGTAGGCAGAAGAAAAGTCCAGAGTCACTCCCAGATGTTTGCAGAGCACCCTCCAGAAGCGGGAGGTAAACTGAGTTCCTCTGTCGGACACAATGTGTGATGGAAAGCCATGCAAGCGGAAGATGTGATGTATATAGGCGTCCGCGAGTTCCTGGGCAGAGGGCAGTCCAGCCATAGGGATGAAATGAGCCATTTTAGAGAACCGATCCACCACGACCCATGTGACTGTGTGTCCGGAGGACAATGGCAAGTCCGTAATAAAGTCCATCGCTATGTGTTGCCACGGAACTGAGGGTATCGGCAGAGGCAGAATACGGCCATATGGCAGGTGTTTGGGCGTCTTGTTCCTGGCACAAGAGGAGCAGGCAGAGACAAAAGCAGCGACGTCCGTGCGAAGGGATGGCCACCAGTAATGGCGTACAATCGCACCCCATGTTCTCTTCTGGCCAGCATGACCGGCTGTTTTCGAGGCATGACCCCAGTGTAACACTTTTTGCCTGTCAGTATCAGAGACATAGGTCTTCCCGGGCGGTATCTGGGCCAGGGTGACCGGAGCCACCGGAATGATTTTGCTAGGACAGATGATGGGTTGGGTAGTCTCCTCCTCCTGCTCCATGGGCATGAAAGACCTGGACAAGGCATCAGCGCGTACGTTCTTGTCCGCGGGTCGGAAATGGAGCTGGAAATCAAACCTGGCAAAGAATAAGGACCACCTGGCTTGCCGTGGGTTCAGTCGCTGAGCAGACCGCAGGTATTCCAGGTTCTTGTGGTCCGTGTAAATAATCACGGGGTACACTGCTCCTTCCAGAAGGTAGCGCCATTCCTCCAGAGCCAGTTTGACTGCCAATAGCTCTCGGTCACCGATGGTGTAGTTGCGTTCAGGCACTGTGAAGCTCTTGGAGAAGAATCCGCAAGTTACCATCTTCCCGGAGGAGGACTTCTGCATGAGCACTGCTCCGGCTCCCGAGGAGGAGGCATCCACCTCCAAGGTGAACTGTCGGTTTAACTCCGGACGGTGGAGTACAGGAGAGGAGGCAAATGCCCGCTTCAGAGAGCCAAACGCGGCGTCGGCCGCAGGTGACCAGTCCTTTGGATTAGCCTCCTTCTTGGTCAAAGCGGAGAGAGGAGCAGTCAGAGCAGAGAAGTGAGGGATAAACTGGCGGTAGTAGTTGGCGAATCCCAGGAAACGTTGGATTGCCTTCAGTCCAGAAGGAGGAGGCCAGCTGAGAATGGAGGAGACCTTCTTTGGATCCATCTGCAGTCCGGTATCAGAGATGATGTACCCCAGGAAGGGGAGAGAAGACTGCTCAAAGACACACTTCTCGTACTTGGCGTACAGACGATTCTCTCTCAGTCTTTGTAGAACCAGCTGTACGTTCTCTCTGTGGGTCTGGAGGTCCGGAGAGAAGACAAGGATGTCATCCAGATACACTACCACACAGACGTAGAGAAGGTCCCGGAAAACGTCGTTCACCAGTTCTTGAAAGACGGCTGGGGCGTTACACAGGCCGAAGGGCATCACGCAGTATTCATAGTGCCCATCGCGAGTGTTGAACGCGGTCTTCCATTCGTCCCCAGAGCGGATGCGTACCAGATTGTAAGCACCCCGAAGATCCAGCTTGGTGAACACACGAGCTCCTCTAAGCCGGTCAAACAATTCGGGGATGAGCGGCAGAGGGTACTTGTTTTTTACGGTGATTTGATTCAATCCCCGGTAATCTATGCATGGGCGTAAGTCGCCCTCTTTCTTCTTCACGAAGAAGAAGCCTGCTCCAGCAGGAGAGGAGGATCTCCGAATGAATCCCCTTGCCAGGCTCTCTGTGATGTAAGTAGACATGGCCCTTGTTTCGGCTGGAGACAATGGATATATCCGTCCTCGAGGTGGTGTAGTTCCTGGGAGCAGGTCGATGGCGCAATCGTAAGGACGATGTGGCGGAAGTACCTCAGATTCCTTTTTATCAAAGACGTCTGCGAAGGACCAATAGGCCGAGGGCAGTCCCGGTAGGTTCTCTGGAACCGGAGGTCGTCGGATGGGTTGTATGGTCTTCAGACACTTCTCATGGCACGAAGAGCCCCATCGGGTGATTTCGCCAGTACCCCAGCTGACTGATGGTTCGTGTGTCCGCAACCAGGGAAGTCCCAGCAGGATTTGATGGGACATGTGTGGAAGGACGTAGAGAGCGATGTTCTCGGTGTGCAGGGCACCGATACGCAGTTCGACCGGCCTGGTGATCCAGGAGATGGTGTCAGAGAGGGGTCTCCCATCCACAGAGGCAATCACTAGGGGCTTGTCGAGTGGAGTAACAGGCACCTGGTACTTGTCTACCGTGGCCTGCTGGATGAAATTGCCTGCTGCCCCGGAATCGAGGTATGCCTCAGCCGTGAACCGCGTCTCTCCCGTTGTCACTTGCACAGTCCATGTAACCGGGTCTGAGAGAGTCCCAGCACCTAGGGTGGCCTCTCCTACCAACCCTAGGCTTTGGAGTTTCCCGGCCTCTCTGGACAGAAGCGTAGCAGGTGTGTGCCCTCTCCGCAGTAAAAGCAGAGACCCTTGGCGAGCCGCTCTGCTCGACGTTGTTCAGACTGCCGCACTCGGTCGATCTGCATGGGCTCGTGGACGGGGGCCCCAGCTGTTGATGACTGAAGTACGGAGGGCTTCTGCGGAGGAGAGGAATGCCGTACCGGACGTCTCTCACGGGACACTTCCTTGGATCGCTCCTGAAAGCGAATGTCTACTCGTGTCGCTAGGGCAATCAGGGCATCCAGGGTGGTCGGTACGTCACGACCCGCCAGCTCATCTTTAATTCGCCCCGAGAGTCCTTCCCAGAAGGCGGCGGTTAGGGCCTCGTTGTTCCAGCCGAGTTCCGCAGCCAGGGTGCGAAACCGGATTGCGTATTGACCCACCGTCAGAGTCCCCTGACGTAACCGGAGAAGAGACGAAGCAGACGCGGAGGCGCGTCCGGGCTCATCAAAGGTGCCACGGAATGCCTGCAGGAACTCTTGGATGTTCGTGGTCACAGGATCCCCCTTCTCCCACAAGGGGTTCATCCACGCCAGTGCCTCACCCTCTAGATGGGACATGATGAAGGCGACCTTGGCTTGGTCGGAGGCAAACAAATGCGGCAGCTGCGTGAAATGGAGGGAGCATTGGTTTAAGAATCCCCTGCAGGTCTTGGGGTCTCCGGCGTACCGGGGTGGTGAGGCCAAACGAAGTCTGGAAGCTTCTGAAGAAGTCGCCACGGGAGCTGGAGCCGTGGCTTGACTAGTGGAAGCCCGGGATGTTGAAGACGTAACTGCTGCTTGTAGCGTGTTCAGGCGGGCGTCCACAGAAGACATGAATTGCAACATGCGGGTCTGAGTCTCACGCTGGCGTTGGAGTTCCTCCTGTACGGCTGCTAGTGCTGCAGCGGGATCCATGGCCTGATCTTACTGTCAGGGCCAGGTGGACGGGTAGACCCAGGAGGTGGATCCACTGGGCCGAACTCCTAGATGGTGGTAAGGGGTCCGGTAGCTGGAGCACTATAGGCAGCAGAACAGTCCGTGCATACGAGTATAACGGAGAAGTCCCTGGGACCACGGAGTCACTGATGGTAGTCCGGGTGACGCAGCTCAGGTTCGGAAGCCGAGAAGATGTCAGGCGGGGTCCGGAACCTTTGGAGCGAGATGACGAGTCACTGCAGGGATCCGAGATGGTACGGACTGTCAGGATGGCAGATGGACAGCGTTCGGGGGTTCGGGATTCGGCAGGACCGGATGGCGAGGCAGGCACGGCTCTACAAGAGAGATAGGTGAGTATATCATAGAGACACCAGGAGACCTGACTCCTAGCTTAAGAAACACGAAGATCAGGCCCCGCCCCCTTGGACATCAAACCCCTTTATACCCTGTACCTGTTTGCATCATTTCCTGTTAATGGACGCTGGCCCTTTAAGAAAGGGTCAATGACCGCGCGCGCGCCCTAATGCGCATGCGCGCGGCCCGAGTGCCAGAAGCCAGAGCAGGAAGCTGCGAGGAGGAAGCAGCAGGGCCGGGCTGGGGCTGAGAAGCCGACGGGCGCCGGGAGCGGGGACCAGGACGCCGGGGACGCGCCGGCAATGGATGCTGGAGAGCGGGGAGCGGCGGTGACCGGACCAAGGAACCGGGAAGCGAGGCAGGGGAGCCGGGGAGCGTGACAGGTGAGCCGGGGGGCAGCGCAGGGGACCCGGGGAGCGTGACACTCACTCAGCTAATGATGAGGACACAGTTCTCGGTAAAACAAGCGGCTGGATGGACGGGTCCCACAGGCGGCTGCGGTGTTCTTTCTCCTGGCAGGTTGGTGATGACTGCCTTTCCCTGCACCTATGTACGGTAGATGGTTCCAATGGGTTCCCACCGGTAACCCGCTCCCCAGCTTGGATATGGGCTGGAGGAGCCCCTTTTGCCCGCAGGCTCTGGCCCTGAGAAACGGTTGCCTTGGCGGTGGCGGTGTCTCCCTCTCTTGGTTGGACTGTTGCCTTCTGTCGGGACTTGGCTGTTGGGAAACCCAGGAGGTTCCCTTCACTAACGAATTTGGCAAATTCACGGCGACTCCTAGCCTTGCCGCGGTCCGTAAGCTCCTGCCAGATGGTGCTGGCTTCTCCTTGTGTACCGGTCCGGTACCGCCCCGCCCGTCCACGGTCCTTACGGTAGACTCGGATAGGCCACTACTGCAGACGGTCACCACCGTCTGCCAACCTTGCTGATCCGTCCGGGCCACACACCCGGACCAACTTCAGGCTGCTTAACTGCCACTTTTCCTCCTTCCACTTTCACTTCACAACTAATCTCTCTCCACTCCTCAACTCATCTGCCTGGTTTTCCCGCCTCCAGGACTGTGAACTCCTCGGTGGGCGGGGCCAACCGCCTGTCCCACCCCCTGGTGTGGACATCAGCCCCTGGAGGAAGGCAACAAGGGTTTTGTGTCTGACTTCGGTGTGCCTGACCGGGAGTGTGGGGTGTGTGGGTGTTGTGCTCTGTGGCCCCTGGCTTGTCCAGGGCGCCACATTCCCCTTTAGTTAAATGCAGACCGTCTGCGGGCTGCCCGTCCATTACCGGTTTTATTTTCACCAACTGAAAAATAGAAAACGGTAACACATAACAATTATAATAACATCTTCCCACATCGGGAGGTACTCTTATTTAAACGTTGCGTAACGGTTACGGCTTCCGCTCTCTCCCACCCAAGTAACCTGGCCCTGATGCTGCCCCTAAGCATACAGGCAGCACCCCTTGACCCCAGTCCTGCACAAGTTGCCCGAGCGGGTTCTGTCCTTTTCAGGGGACCCACGTCCATGGGGAACCCCTGAAACCCCCAGAGGATCGCCACCGGTTCCGGTGGTGGCTGGGCCCTAGCCTGCTCCACTGCGGGCCCTTCCTCCAATCTGCCTCTCCGGAGGCGGCAACGGTGAAAGCCATAAACAACATTTTTATTTACAAGCCACAAGTTTGTGGTTGCCCTGCTAGTTCTCGGGCCTGTTCATAAGGAGTTCCTTATGCAAAATTGTAAAGGGGGTCCCAACAGGGACCAGTTGCCGGCAACAACCGGTGTCAAGCAGGCTGACAATCAGGTAGCAAATCAGATGACTTCATCGGTAGATTATTCTTTTTCATTCTTTTTAACTGTAAACACACTGGTGGTCCCAACGGGGACAACGACAACGGTATTCCACTGCCATCACTCTGAGTCCTCGGTAGGAGCGCGGTGCACACACGGGCCTCCTGGCTGCCTCTCAACTTCGCATCCAGCCCAAATCACCCCCTCTCCCTGCAGTGTCGGGTGTATTGTGTTAGGGCCAGGTGGACGGGCAGACCCAGGAGGTGGATCCACTGGGCCGAACACCTCACTGAAGGCAAGGGGTCCGGTAGCCGGAGCACTACAGGTAGCAGGACAGTCCGTTCAAAGGAGTGGAGTGTAGAAGTCCCTGGGACCACGGAGTCACCGAAGGTAGTCCGGATGACGGAGCTCAGGTTCGGAGGCCGAGATGTTGTCAGGCAGAGTCCGGAACCGACGGAGTGAGAAAACGGGTCACCACAGGGATCAGAGATGGTATGGACTGACGGGATGGCGGACAGTCACCGTTCGGGGTTCGGGAATTGTCAGGACCGGATGGCGAGGCAGGAGCGGCTCTAGGAGAGAGATAGGTAAGTATACCGCAAGACACAAGGGGACCTGACTCCTAGCTTAGCAAAACACGAAGAACAGGCCCCGCCCACTTGGAAAGGATTCCCCTATATACCCTGTACCTGATTCTTCAATATCCTGTTGGAGGACACTGGCCCTTTAAGAGAGGGTCAATGACCGCGCGCGCGCCCTAATGCGCATGCGCGAGGCCCGGGAGCCAGAAGCCAGAGCAGGGAGCGGTGAACAGGAGGCAGGAGAGCCGGGCTGGGGCCGAGTTGCCGACGGGCGCCGGGAGCGGGGACCGGGCTGCCTGGGGACCGCAGGCGATGGAGCAGGAAGGCTGTGGAGCGGGGGACCGGGAAGCCTGGCACGGGAGCGGCGGAGCGCAACCTGAGAGCGGGGAAGCGTGGCAGGGGAGCCGGTAAGCAAGGCAGGGGAGCATGGCAGGGGAGCCGGGGAGCCTAGCAAGGGAGCCGGGGAGCGTGACATATTGTACCAGGTCCCCTGGCATCAAGTTGCGGCCTGGGTGCTCTTCTGGCAGGTGGGCGTTAACGTCCCGCCGGGCTATGAAGACCTCGGCCTCCAGGCCTGGCTCATATATGAAGCCATGGCCCCGGCGGACATCAAACCGCCTCACCTGCCCTTCATACAGGGGGCCCCGGACACGGAAGGTCGCTTGCCTCAGGCTCTCCTTCTCCCGGATTGTACGGGCCACCATCTCTGCCTTCTTCTTCTCCCGTTCTGCGATCTCCGGGACCCAACGGTACCGGCTCCCTATCCCAGTACGGTGCTGCTGCGAGCTCCGGCGCATGGGTCGGGCCCCGCGAGACCTTCTGGACACTGCCCACCGCTGGTGATCTGGGCGGAAGGTCCCGCGGTGACTTGGCCTGGGGTGCTGCATTGCAGCGGCAACCCGGCGCAACCTCAGCCGAGGTGTGGGGGGTGGGCACAGGGGCTTTCTTCCGTTGGGCCTTCTGCACGGAGCGGCCTGTCGGCTCCGGCTCGGGGGAAGTCTCTGTAAATGCCTCCGGCTCGGGCTTCTGGACTTTCTAGGACAGCACTTCCGGTCGGTCACGGGCTCTGGCTACAGGTCGGTCCGCCTGGGCGGACATGCGGGGTATCGCTACCGGTTGCGGGGGTAGCGGGCCTAATGGCGGGGTCACGGCAGCCGGAACGGGTAGCGAGGGAGGTAGCAGGGCGAGCGGGTTCAGACCGGGTCCTGCAGCCACGATGACCGACCCACTTGGGGTACCGGGGCATGGGTCACTCACCCTCCCTTCCGCAACTTCCTCCTCGTGTCTCCGCACGGTCGCTATGACCTCCGTCATGTCGGTCTCCAACTCCTCCAAGAGGAGCTGCATTTTGACCTGCAGCCTCTGTTGGAGCTGCGCGGTCCGGATCTCCACCCACGCCGCGGTTCCAGGCGCGGGGGCTACGGTGCTATGGGACGGCATGTACATCTTGCTGGCGGCCTCTCCCAGGAACAAGATGGCCACAGGGTCCTGGCGTCCCTGCTTTTATAGCCGCGGGCTACATGCGGCCAGACGCCATCAGTCCCCCTTAGTCTCTTTCCGCTCCTCCTCTAGAGGGGCGGGGTTTTGGCCTTCACGTCTCCACTACTCGAGGAGACGCTCGAGCGGGAATTCTTCGCGCCCAAGATGGCGGCTTCACAAATTTTCCGGCCGGACACCTCCGGCGGTCACAAAAGGTGCACTTCCACCAGTTGGTAGAACGGTAGGATCCTGTCCGTGACGCCAAGTTGTCGCGGGCGGAGGAGGGGACGCTGCGCTCTCCCACTGCTCGGGTCCGGCCGCTGCTGCTGCTCGGTGGTGGCTCGAGAGGTGGGCCGGATCCCGGGGACTCGAGCGGCGCTCCTTGCCCGTGAGTGAAAAGGGGTTGGGATTGATTGGATGGTGGGGATTTGATTATTGTCCGTGACGCCACCCACGGTTGTGGTGATATTGGTGACACCACCGCTGCTCTAGACGGGGATCCCGGGAGCGGTGACAGGGAGCAGCTTTGTTGTTAGTTCTCCCCTCCGTGGGTAGGGGGTTGATTGTCCCGGGGCCCGGTGATGGGGGTAGGGATGGGTTGCAGGCGGGCTACGGGGCCTGGTGAGGTGCAAGGTCGCGGGGGCAGCGCTGTGCCGCACGGCACGGTGGTACTCACTTAGCCAATGATGAGGACACAGTTCTCGGTAAAACAAGCGGCTGGATGGACGGGTCCCACAGGCGGCTGCGGTGTTGTTTCTCCCGGCAGGTTGGTGATGACTGCCTTTCCCTGCACCTATGTACGGTAGATGGTTCCAATGGGTTCCCACCGGTAACCCGCTCCCCAGCTTGGATATGGGCTGGAGGAGCCCCTTTTGCCCGCAGGCTCTGGCCCTGAGAAACGGTTGCCTTGGCGGTGGCGGTGTCTCCCTCTCTTGGTTGGACTGTTGCCTTCTATCGGGACTTGGCTGTTGGGAAACCCAGGAGGTTCCCTTCACTAATGAATTCGGCAAATTCACGGCGACTCCTAGCCTTGCCGCGGCCCGTAAGCCCCTGCCAGATGGTGCTGGCTTCTCCTGGTGTACCGGTCCGGTACCTCCGGGCCACCGCCCGTCCACGGTCCTTACGGTAGACTCGGATAGGCCACTACTGCAGACGGTCACCACCGTCTGCCAACCTTGCTGATCCGTCCGGGCCACACACCCGGACCAACTTCAGGCTGCTTAACTGCCACTTTTCCTCCTTCCACTTTCACTTCACAACTAATCTCTCTCCACTCCTCAACTCATCTGCCTGGTTTTCCCGCCTCCAGGACTGTGAACTCCTCGGTGGGCGGGGCCAACCACCTGGCCCACCCCCTGGTGTGGACATCAGCCCCTGGAGGAAGGCAACAAGGGTTTTGTGTCTGACTTCGGTGTGCCTGACCGGGAGTGTGGGGTGTGTGGGTGTTGTGCTCTGTGGCCCCTGGCTTGTCCAGGGCGCCACAAAGGCATATGGCCAGCTTCAGCTTGAAGACATATGGCCTGCTTCAGCTTGAAGGTGTATGGCCAACTTAAGCTTGAAGTCATATGGCCAGCTTCAGCTTGAAGGTGTATGGCCAGCTTCAGCTTGAAGGTGTATGGCCAGCTTCAGCTTGAATGTGCATGGCCAGCTTCAGCTTGAAGATGCATGGCCAGCTTCAGCTTGAAGGTGTATGGCCAGCTTCAGTGTGAAGGTGTATGGGCAGCTTCAGCCTGAAGGTGTATGGACAGCTTTAGCTTGAAGGCATATGGTCAGCTTCAGCTTGAAGGTGTATGGACAGCATTCGGGAGGCTGGACTCAGGAGCGGCAACCAAGCAAACATCATAGTGCAGTAGGCAGAAACCAGGTGACAACACTCAGGAGGCGGGACTGGGGAACAGGTGAGCAGATTTTACCCTGCCATGGTGGGAGGAATCAGCAGGATGATTTTGGAGCTACATTATGCCTATTCCAGTGCCTACAGCATTAGGTTATGTCTCCGTGATGTTAGTGACATAACCTAGCGTTGTTGCGGACAGGGGACAGACCACTGCAGGGGGGCTGCTCGAGGCGCTTGGATCCGGGATCATGGCTGTGGCTCGAGTGGTAGCCGGATCCGGGGCTCTTGCAGCCGTCCATTCTCACAACTAAATGAAAGGGGCTATTTACAGGGGAGAGTTTGTCAGTGACGCCACCAGTGGGTTGCAATGATGATTGGTAACACCGCCGCTGCCTTGGTATGGGATGCCCGGGGCTGATGGAGCGGGGTAGCAGGATGGTATCCACTCCACGGGTAGGGGAAGTGTTGTCCCGGGGCCCAGGTGTATGGGGAAGGATGTTGCGGAGCGTATTCTGCAGGGTTGGACCGGGTGGTATTGGTGTACTCACAGTTCTAGAAGAATTCACACAGAGTCCAAATGGTAAACCAAATTGCCAGTGACCTCCGGTGGGTGTATTTGGGTCCCACACCCTAGTACAACAAATAGGGGTCCTTTCCTTCTGCATTTAGTGTTTGTGTCCTCAGTTTGACTACTCTGTTTGAAACAGGGAAGTCCACTCCCGGTGATTTTTGTGTGTAGGGAGCTGTGGCCCGCGAGAACTTACCCGTGGGATCTTAGCAGGCAATTGCAGAGCCCTATCCCTCTCGTTGGGTTTCCGTCTCGCTCTATCTGGGCCTCCTGTGGGACAAGATCTGGATCTTGTCCCCGGCTGGTCAATTAGAAAGGAGCTTGAAGCTGTCCTTGCTCTAGGGTCCAGGTACCCCGACTGTGCACGGCCTCCGGACCGGATTCCCGCTGTCGATACCGGTGGGCTACAACCCTGCCCTGGTCTACTTAAGGTCTCCCGCGACCGGATCTCTTTCGCCTGTGGCCCTGTCTGCCGACTGCCACCTAGTCAGTAGTCCGGTAGTCCAGAGGCTCCAACCCCTGACTACCCTGTCACTTCACACCTCTGTCACTGCCTCACTCTGTGCTCAACTCTCTCTGACTCTAACTGACGTGTTCCCTTCCTTGACACCTCAGGACCCCTTGGTGGGCGTCACCATCCGCTTGGTCCCGCCCACTGGTGTGTCCCTATTGTCATGGGGGGGTGACTAGGCTTTGCTGGCTGATGTTGTGTACCTGGGTGTGGTGTTGTGTTGGTATACCAAGGAGGATGGAGTCCTGCACCTGGAAGATTTGTGCAGTCTCTGTGACAACCTGGTTTTGCCAGGGCGTCACAGCGTCATGTGACATAACCTAGCGCTGGAGGCGCTAACTAACTAGGGATTATTTTTGGAGTACGGTTTATATTTAAAGTCTAAAAATGCCTAAAAATCAAGCTAGGGCTTATTTTTGGGGGTGGGCTTATTTTGCAGGGGCCACGATTTTAATGTGGTTGAATCCACTTTCGGATATCTACAGCAGGACTAACATTGACGCTGAGGATCTGAATCCACTCACAGTTCATACAGAGCAATATAAACCACATACTGGGGATGAATTGTTTTTCACATTTTATAGCAGATTCACAGATCTTGACATTTCCCCGAGAATAACATACAATCCTTCTGAGAGAAATGAATCCTGGTCCGCCAACAGCAAAGCAGATCTTCCTGTGAGTGTTTGCACAGGGACGCTCCATACACCAAACCTTTACTGAACTATAAATTTGGGCTTCTTCAGAGCTATAATTGGATATGTCAGGAGAGCTGCGAGACTATGATTACTTGCTGAACAACACTATGAATGAAAAGATGAAAGCAAGTAATGCCTCTCCGGTTTCTATGAATGGAAATGCCGGGGTTGTTCTTGCCCTGGTATAAATAATGCATCAAACTCCGATATTGATTTCTTCTACCACAGAAACGGAACGGATCACACTTTTGGTATGTAGGCTTAATATAAATACCATCAAACTCTGGATAATATTAATTGACTTAAAGGAGATGTGCAATCAGAATATGACCTATTGTTTAAATCAGTTTTTTATGTTTAATGCAATTTTTGGAAATTTTTCAATTTTTTTTCAAGTCTCAATCTTCACCGTGTGCAGAATTTTTAGGCAAGTTGTATTTTAGAGAATTTTTTTTGTTATTTTGTTTGTTATTGTTCAACAACAATGTTCTTAATCAACCCAAAAGACTCATAAATATCAAAGCTTAATATCAAATATCAAAGCTTAATATTTTTCGAAGTTGGACTGGGTTTTTTTAGATTTGGCAATCTTAGGAGGATATCTGTTTGTGTAGGTTACTAATACTGTGCAGAATTATTAGGCAACTTAACAAAAACCAAATATGTTTGATGGAAATGTGAAGCCCACCTGCAGTAGTCGCCCCAGGGAAACCACTCCACCTTCAGGGACACCACAGGGTCTTCTTTTGGGTATATATGGCAACAGGTATGTCGGTTCTGTATATATATGAGTCGTGATGCCACTCACGGTTTGCGGTCAGGGATATGGGTGACCGCCACTGCAGGTTTAGTGAGCGTCTGGGGCTGATGGAGTCTGCAGTCGGATGGTTTGGCCTCCCATGAGTTAGGCTGGCCCCAGGGGCTCGGGTGTGTGGAACAACAGGTTCCAGAATAACTCAGGCTCAGTCCGGAAAATCTTTGAACTTTTTTTTACTCACTTTTGCTGTTTTCGTGAGGTAACCCGGGCGGTGCTGAGACAAACCAAGTGGAACCAGGAACTCCTTCAGGCCAATCTGAGGGTAACCATTAACTCGCCTTCCTAGCACTTCTTTGTTCGGATAACCCCTGACTTGAAGTACCGTGAGGTCTATCCAGGGAGTTGCTACGGCCTTTTCTCCCTTTTTGGCCCATTTGCCGGCAGAGTGGACCAGGCGAGATGGCTTCAAGCTCTGTCTCCTTATGGATCCCTTCGTTGCTGCTGAGGCTCAGACTCTAGATGGTTGGTGAGGTACCTCTAGTCCCCTCACTGGCAGGTTTAGCAGATCAATAAATGGATGTCTACTCTAGGGACCTGTTCCCTGTGCGTGCCTAGTCACCAGCAGTCCCCATACTCGACTGCCTCTCTCCAGGTGTCATTCAGACTGACTCACTGGTAACCGTTCTCCCCCGCTAAGAGCTACCACACGTGCTGGGTCTGACTAGCGTTTGCGCGCGTCTGCGTCCCATAGCAACCGCGCTTACTACTACCAGACTGGCTTGCTCCACCTCTTTCCTGACAGCCTCTGCAGCTTAGCTTCCAGCCCCTCCACTACACCCTGAGACAAGAATTGAAGGCTAGCCTCTCCCAGAGGCTACCCAAGGGTCCCATCTAATGGTGTGGGAGACCTGGTTGCTATGTGTCTGTGCGTACACACCTCATTCTGGCCTTTGGAATTTCCTGGAAGCACTGTCCCAGCATGAGTGCAGTACTCAGTGGTGCCTGACCAGGTCAGGGGCGTCACATTCCCCCTTGGTTATCAACAGCACGTCCTCGGGCTGCAAAGACAAGGAAAATTAAACACAACTTTTCCTACACAGAGGCGTTATTTACATTTAAACATACCAGGTACCATTCCACCACCACTTACAAGTCCTGGTCACCCAGAAACTTCCAGGAGGCAGGTCACCGGTCCCTTTTGTGACCAGGTCTGGGCCATCTGTATCCCAGACCTTTCCTCCAATCTTCCTCTCCTGAGGATGGTGGTGTAGGGTAGGACCCATAAACAGGCGTACCAGCTTCTTGGTGTTGGAGAGCAGGCCCCATAAACAGGCGTGCTCCCTGGTGGTGGAGAGCCATGCCCCTAAACAGGCACACTCTGAGGTTGATACCACTGAGGTAACTTTTTACACTGCGAGAGTTTGTGGTTATAGCCAGTTCATAACCTGTGGTCCATTTTTTTTTTAAAGTGCACGTAACCAGGTGCTAAAGAAATAAATACTCAAACAGTTCGTGCAAAAGTTATTGTGGGCACAATTTCTTGAACGTTACTTAACTTTAAAACATGTTAAACATTACTTTTCATAAAGACATTTTGGACTAAATGGAGTTTCTCCTCTCAGGACCAGGGCTCGTGTTTTCATTGCTCTGATACCTGGAGGTTGGGTTTGGAATGTCCCCTGGTGGCGATGGCAATGGGGACCTGGTTGGAGAGGTGAGGGTGGAGCCTGGGCTTGCTACGGTTTCCTTTGGACACTGCACCACGTCCAAGGCAAACCAGCCCCTTTCTCCCTTATGCCTTGTGAACTCCACCACATCCCCCACATACAAATCATGACCAGGGTGACTTCTTTCCAGATGTGATTGCACGTCCCGCCGGGACACAAAGATTCCTTCCTTTACTCCGGCCTCTACTATAAAGCCATACCCTGTATGGCAGTTAAACTCCTCCACTACTCCTCTGTGGAGGGGACCTCGGGACCGGAATCCGGTCTGCCACAGGGACTGCTTTTCCTGCAAGTCCCGGGTCTCCACTTGCTGTCTCTCAGAATCTAGGGTGAGCTTTACAAGGGGGCGAGGGGGTCTAGCTATTACTCGCCGCCGCTCTCTACGGGCTGGTTTCCGCATTACCATCACCTAGTCATCAGCAGGCAACCAGGTAACATACATGCCAGGACTTTCTGCTATCAGTTTTTCCTCCCTGGCAGGGGGTGCTGCGACCTCCTCCTGTCGATGGAGGAACAGCAGAGCGGCCTCCTGGCCTCCCTCTCTCTCAGAGGGTGCTTCGACCTCCTCCGGTTGGCTGGGGAACAGCAGTGATGGCTGTAAGATCTCTTCTCTCTCCCTGATGAAGGGTGCTGCGACCTCTTCCGGTCATTGGAGAAACAGCAGCGCGACCTCATGACCTCCCTCTCTCTCAGAGGGTGCTGCGACCTCCTCCGATCGGGTGAGTAGCAGCTCTGGGGATGAGCTTTCAACAGCCAGGCAGAACAATGAATCCCTCTCCAGCGGAGAGGGTGCTGTGACCGCTTCAGGTCGGGACGGCAGCTTGTGGATAATGTACCTGGCAATCAGGTGAGCCAAGGGCAAAGGTTGTGGTTCTTTCTTTATTTGTGGAGGTACTGTGTCCACTTCAGGTCGGGGTGCAGGGACTGGATGCCCAGTCAGCGACTGGGGCGCTGTGACCGTCTCTGGTTGGGCAACTGGGACAGGAGGCGTTGCGGCCTGGTCTGGTCTGGCCGCGGGTGTCGCATCTAGTGTTGCATCGGGGGGCGCACCGGACATCACACCAGACATCGCATCGGACATCGCACCAGACATCGCACCGGACATTGCATCGGCTTCTGATGACAATGCCGGTGGGGTCAGCATACCAGGTTGGTCAAGGGCAGTTTTAGACTCAATCAGGTTCATGCTGGAGACATCCTGTAGCAGGGTCGCTATTGCTGACAATGACTCCAGTTGAGCATGGGCGGCGCCTCCGGGCGGGTCTCACTGCACCGACAACCGCAGGTTTCTAATTGCCATTATCATTCTCTACTTCCAAGCGGCTACCACTCGCCTGCTCTGCTCTTCCATACAGTCGGCAATTCTTTCCACTTCTGCCTCCAGCTCCTCTGCAGTCATGGGCCTGGTCCATCTCGGCTCCTTGTTGTCACCTTACACTAACGCCATCTTGTCTCTATCGTTGCTCATCAGGTTCTGGTCAAGCTTTAGTCTTAGTTTCGTTTTTGGTTGTTCTCCTCCCACAGGCCTGGGACGTCCCCACAGTTCGGGGACAGATCCGCCCCCATCTTCTCCTTTCACTGTGTCAGAGCGCTCCGGGGATTCTGGGACAGCCACCGCTCTCCGTGGGCGGTTACCTTTTCTTCTGCGTGGGCTGCATCCTTCAAAATCGCGTGCTTTTAACCACTTCACGACCGGCCGATTTTTCGCTTTCCGTTTTTTTTTCCGCCATTCTTTTTCTGAGAGACGTAACTTTTTTATTTTTCAGTCAATATGGTCATGTGAGGGCTCATTTTTTGCGGAACGAGCTGTACTTTTAAATTAAACCATAAGTTTTACCATATAGTGTACTGGAAAATGGCAAAAAAAATTCCAAATGCAGAAAAATTACAAAAAAAGTGCAATAGCACTATTGTTTTTGAGATATTTTATTCACTGTGTTCACTATATGGTAAAACTGATGTGTGGGTGTGATGCCTCAGGTCAGTGCGAGTTCGTAGACACAAAACATGTATAGGTTTACTTTTATATAAGGGGTTAAAAAAAAATCAGAAGTTTGACCGAAAAAAGTGGCGCACGTTTTACGCCATATTCCGTGACCCGTAGCGTTCTCATTTTTCGGGATCTATGGCTCAGTGACAGCTTATTTTTTGCGTCTCGAGCTGACGTTTTTAACGGTACCATTTTTGCGCAGATGCTACGTTTTGATCGCCTCTTATAGCATTTTGCGCAAAAGTTGTGGCGACAAAAAAACCTCGTTTTGGCGTTTGGAATTTTTTTGCCGCTATGCCGTATACTGATCAGATTAATTGATTTTATATTTTGATAGATCGGGCGTTTCTGAACGCTTCGATACCAAATGTGTGTATATTTTTTATTTTTTTAACCCTTTAATTTTCAATGGGGCGAATGGGGGGGTGATTTGAACTTTTAGGTTTTTTTGTTTTTTTTTAATTTTTTAAAACTTTTTTTTAACTTTTTTTTTTTATTTTACTAGTCCCCCTAGGGGGCTATTGCGATCAGCATTCCGATCGCTCTGCACTATCTGCTGATCACAGCTATACAGATGTAAACAGCAGATACGCTCTCCTTCTCTTTCGCTGTGCCGCTGGCACAGCGAAAGTGAAAGCAATTCATGTGTAGTACAGGAGTCATCACATGACCCTGTGCCACCATGACAACTAACGGAAGTCACGTGATCGCGTCACGTGACTTCCGGTATCGGGCGGTAAGTACAAGTTTACTGCGATCGCGCTTATAATGGCGCTGTCACATATTGACAGCGCCATTTAAGGGGTTAAACGGCATGAGCAGATAACGATTCTGCTCGTGCCTAGCAGGCACACATCTCAGCTGTGAAAATCAGCTGAGATGTGTGCCGATCGCGGCATGCTGCCGGCGGCAGACCGCGGGCAGTAACATTATGACCGCTAGGACGTAATTTTACGGCCCGCGGTCGTTAAGGGGTTAACAGTGACAAAATGGCGGCGGTTCAAATTTTACGATCGGACCGCTGAGGCGCACTGTCACCTGTCTAAACAGGTCTAGTCTTTGATCCTGTTTGTGACGCCAAATGTGAAGCCCACCTGCAGTAGTCATCCCAGGGACATCACTCCACATTCAGGGACGCCACAGGGTCTTCTTTTGGGTATATATGGCAACAGGTATGTCGGTTCTGTATATATATGAGTCATGACGCCACTCACGGTTTGTGGTCAGGGATATGGGTGACCGCCACTGCAGGTTTAGCGAGCGTCTGGGGCTGATGGAGTCTGCAGTCGGATGGTGTGGCCTCCTGTGAGTGAGGCTGGCCCCAGGGGCTCGGGTGTGTGGAACAACAGGTTCCAGAATAACTCAGGCTCAGTCCGGAAAGTTTTTCAACTTGTTTTTTCTCAATTTTGCTGTTTTCGTGAGGTAGCCTGGGCGGTGCTGAGACAAACCAAGTGGAACCAGGAACTCCTATAGGCCAATCTGAGGGAAACCATTAACTCGCTTTCCTAACACTTCTTTGTTTGGATAACCCCTGACTTGAAGTACGGTGGGGTCTATCCAGGGAGTCGCTATGGCCTTTTCTCCTTTTTTGGCCCATTTGCCGGCAGCGTGGACCAGGCAAGATGGCTTCAAGCTCTGTCTCCTTATGGGTCCCTTCGTTGCTGCTGAGGCTCAGACTCTAGATGGTTGGTGAGGTACCTCTAGTCCCCTCACCGGCAGGTTTAGCAGATCAAAAAATGGATGTGTCACGCTGTACTCTAAGATGTACAATAGCAGTACAGCGCAGTAATGTGGGACTGAGAGGATTCCTGAAACTATATGAGAAGGTAGTTAGCTGGTAAACCACTAGGGGGCGTAAAAGTGGAGGAAACGTATGAGCAGGGAATTCCCTAGCAGAAGTAATACTATTCAAGCCCACCAGATGGCAGTAGAATCGTCAGAAAGCCGTGTCACAACATGAGGTCTTGTAAGTACACAAGGGCAAAGTCTAAATGTAGTCAGAGGGAAGCAAATAGTCAGTAGCCGGGAAATCAGAGCCTAGAAGCGAGGGGGAGTGGGAACACAAGACGAATTAAGGTAAACAGATAAGGAACGAACAGGGAGACAGCGGGAGAGACACTGATGGAAACAGACAACAGAGGAGGTTAACAGGTCAGGTGAACACGGAGGTCAGGAGGGGGCAGGGCAGACAACAGGTCACTCAAGAGCAGAACACGGCAGAGCCATAAGTATCACTGGCGAAGTCCAAGAGAAACAGTGCCCTAATAAAGCAGCCTGACTTCCAGAACGAGGCAGAAAGGATTAACCCCTAACGTGACCTGCATCAGAAGTGAAACTAAAAAAAAGCTCAGCTCCAGCTGAGCCAGGAGTCAATCATGACAGGATGTCTACTCTAGGGACCTGTTCCCCGTGCGTGCCTAGTCACCAGCAGTCCCCGTACTCGACTGCCTCTCTTCAGGTGTCATTCAGACTGACTCACTGGTAACCGTTCTCCCCCGCTAACGGCTACCACATGTGCTGGGTCTGGCTAGCATTTGCGCGCGTCTGCGTCCCATAGCAACCGCGCTCACTACTACCAGACTGGCTGGCTCCACCTCTTTCCTGACAGCCTCTGCAGCTTAGCTTCCAGCCCCTCCACTACACCCTGAGACAAGAATTGAAGGCTAGCCTCTCCCAGAGGCTACCCAAGGGTCCCATCTAATGGTGTGGGAGACCTGGTTGCTATGTGTCTGTGCGTACACACCTCATTCTGGCCTTTGGAATTTCCTGGAAGCACTGTCCCAGCATGGGTGCAGTACTCAGTGGTGCCTGATCAGGTCAGGGCTGCCACATTAATATATTTTCACTAGGTAAACCACTATAACTGCACAAAGTTTAGAAATAAACATTTCTAACATGCAAAAACAAAGCCAAAAAAAATTAGTTACCAATATAGCCACCTTTCTTTATGATGACACTCAACAGCCTCCATCCATAGATTCTGTCAGTTGCTTCATTTGTTTATGATCAACATTGCGTGCAGCAGCCACCACAGCCTCCAGACACTGTTCCGAGAGGTGTACTGTTTTCCCTCCCTATAGATCTCACATTTTATGAGGGCCCACAGGTTCGCTATGGGGTTCAGATCAGGTGAACAATGGGGCCATGTCATTATTTTTTCATCTTTTAGGGGTACTTTACACGTTGCGACATCGTACCCGCCCCCGTCGCACATGCCATATCTTGTGATTGCTGCCGTAGAGAACATTATTGCTACGGCAGCTTCACACGCACATACCTGTTCGGCGACGTCGCTGTGACTGTCGAACTATCCCTCCTTCAAGGGAGTGGTGCGTTCGGCGTCACAGCGACGTCACTGCGACGTCACTAATCGGCCGGCCAATAGAAGCTGAGGGGGCATAACATCCCGCCCACCTTCTCCCTTCCGCATTGCCATCGGGACGCAGGTAAGGAGATGTTTGTCGCTCCTGCGGGTTTACACACAGTGATGTGTGCTGCCGCAGGAGCGACAAACAACATCGTACCTGCGGTCGACCCGACATTATGAAAATGACCGACGCTACACAGATCACCGATTTTCGATGCTTTTGCGATCGTTTATCGGCGCATCTAGGATTTACACGTTGCAATGTCGTTACCGGCGCCGGATGTGCGCCACTAACGGCGTGACCCCGACGATATTTGTCACAACGTGTAAAGTACCCCTTAGACCTTTACTGGCCAGGCACGCTGTGAAGTAGTTGGATGCATGTGATGGAGCATTGTCCTGCATGAAAATCATGTATTTCTTGAACGATACCGACTTCTTCTTGTACCGCTGCTTGAAAAAGTTGTCTTCTAGAAACTGGCAGTAGGTCTGGGAGTCGAGCTTCACTCCATCCTCAACCCAAAAAGGTCCAACAAGTTCATCTTTGATGATACCAGCCCATACCAGTACCCCACCTCCACCTTGCTGGCGTCTGAGTCGGAGTGGAGCTCTCTGCCCTTTACTGATCCAGCCTCTGGCCCATCCATCTGACCCATCAAGAGTCACTCTCATTTCATCAGTCCATAAAACCTTTGAAAAATCAGTCTTAAGATATTTCTTGGCCCAGTCTTGATGTTTTATCTTATGTTTCTTGTTCAAAGGTGGTCTTTTTCAGCCTTCCTTACCTTGGCCATGTCCCTGAGTATGGCACACCTTGTGGTTTTTGATACTTCAGTAACATTGCAGCTCTGAAATATGGCCAAACTGGTGGCAAATGGCATCTTGGCAGCTTCACGCTGGATTTTCCTCAATTCATGGGCAGTTATTCTGCGCCTTTTTTGCTCTACATGCTCTTTGCAACCCTGTTGGCTATTTGCCATGAAACACTTGATTGTTCGGTGATCACGCTTCAAATGTTTGGCAATTTCAAGACTGCTGCATCCCTCTGCAAGACATCTCACAATTTTGGACTTTTCAGAGCCCGTCAAATCTCTCTTCTGACCCATTTTGCCAAAGGAAAGGAAGTTGCCTAATAATTAAGCATACCTTATATAGGGTGTTAATGTCATTACACAGCACCCCTCCTCATTACAGAAATGCACATCACCTGATTTACTTAATTGGTAGTTGTCTCTCAAGCCTATACAGCTTGGAGTAGGACAACATGTATAAAAAGTATCATGTGATCAAAATACTCATTTGCCTAATAATTCTGCACACAGGTTATATTAAAAAAAACCCAAAACTTTTCACATTGGCCACTAGGCCTATTGTTAGACTTTTACTTCCTGTTAGGTGTATGCCACACCTGCACCCTACTTGTTCCTGTACAGACTAGGATCTCTATGTTACGTCCCCACCAGAGTCCGCTCGAGCGACTTCTACTTCGATCACCAGGTGACAGCATGTTCCTGCCGTGGATAGTGCTGGTGTGGCGCCCCTGACCTGGTCAGGCACCACTGAGTACTGCACTAAGGCTGAGTGAGTACAAAACAGGTAATTCCAAAGGCTGACCAGGGTGTGGATACACAGACACTTAGTAACCAGGACACATACACACAGCTTAGAGGGGACCCCTGGGCAGACCCAGGGAGGGGGCATAGCCCTCGCATCCCAGCTTGTGGTAGGTAGTGAGACTGGGAGCTACAGAGAGTGTGTAGAGGCAGCAAGAGGAGAGGAGTGGAGCAGCCGCGTCTAAGGTGTGGAGCAGAGGAACAGGACACGCTCAGACTCTGCACCTGTAGTGGCTGTTGACGGGGGAGAGCAGCTACCCAGTGGTGCTGCCTGAAATCCACCTAGTGAAGAGGTGGCTGAGTAAGGAGACTACCGGTAGACCAGGCCCGCACAGGGAGACAGGTCCCCAGAGCAGGAACCCATCTACTTGGCCTGCCAAACCTGCTGCTGAAGGCGCTGAAGGTGCCTCACCAACCTACACAGAGTCCGCAGCATCAGCAGCAACGAGTGGGTCCATAAGTGGGACAGGGCAAGAAGTCATCTCTACTTGGTCCATGCTGCCAGCAAACGGGCCAGAAAGGGGAGAACGGCAGTAGCGACTTCCCTGGTTGATCCCGGAGCACTCCAAGTCGGAGACATAACACCAGACTGCATTTACCATCAACCCCAGACGCTCCCTAAACTGCAGTGGTGGTCACCCCTGACCGCAATTACCAAGAGTGGCGTCACGAATCCCATTGAAATCAACCTGACCTACCTGTTTCCAGAAGATTCCCAGCACTTCAAGTCCCTGAAGACCCTGAGGAGACCTGAAGGTAACGGGGCTGCACACTGGTGATGGGAGAGGAGTCAATGCTAACGGCGTAGGTGGGCGCAGGCTCAGCTCATCCACTGGCTGGGTTTCCTTGGGATCTGCAGTGCCACTGGCTGACTGTAGGTGGCATGTGTCTTCCAGCTGAACTTACCATTATTCAGCTACAACCAATGGGAAGACACCACACCCTTCTTATTTTCCCTCCTGTTTGCTGACCATTGCAAGAGATAGTTCTGTATTCCTGGTTCCTGTCCCGCCCTGTTCTGTTTAGTGATTCTGGTGTTCTGACTTCTGCTTGTTTCCTGAGTACCCTCCTGCCTGCTGTTTATGTACCTCGCTGCCCGATCTGGATTTGACGTCTGCTTTGTTTTCCGATTACATCCTTGCCTGCCGATTCTGTCCCTGTTTTGCATTTCCCAGTTCGACCTTGCCTGACTATTCCTCTCATCGGACTGCAGCCTTCAAACAGGTAGTGATTAGTGATAAGTGAGTACTAAAAAGCTCGGGTGCTCGAGGCTCGGGCCGAGCATCCCAAGATACTCGTGTACTCGGCCCGAGCACCGAGCCCAATGTTATCCTATGGGAGACCCGAGTATTTTTATGAAATGACCCCCCGGCAGCATGTAGAAACCCTAAAAATGTCACAAAAGTCTCAGAAGAGTGCTCAAATGACATGGCAACAGCATGGGGAAGACCCCTTGAAGCATTTATCACTCAAAAGTCACAGCTGTGAACAATTTTGTCCGCGTTTTACGCCATTTTTACGGACTCACCAGAAAACCTTCAAAAATGACACCAAAATGAATTTTCATGGCGGAAATGTTAAGGGCACATACCCAATAGTGAGATAGAGCTGGTGTATGTTACTTTTGGAGATTACATGAAAGATTTTACGTGAAAACATTGTGTGGCACTCCGATGTCCCTGAGAAGAGACGTACATGAAGGCCTCTTGAGTCTAATGTGCCCATTTTGAGGAAGTGAGTCTTTGTAGTATTTTCCTTTGCCAGGGCAGTCCAAAATTGTGAGGTTCACCAATGCCCCTGCATACAGACGTGCATGAGGGCCTGTAAACCTGAAGTGCCCATTGTAAGGAAGTGGGTCTATTGTAGTATAGCCCTTAGGCAGGACAGCCAAAAATTGGGAGACTCCACATTGTCCCTGGATAGAGAAGTGCATGAGGGCCTGTAAACCTGAAGTGCCCATTGTAAGAAAGTGGGTCTATTGTAGTATAGCCCTTAGGCAGGGCAGCCAAAAATTGGGAGACTCCACATTGTCCCTGGATAGAGACGTGCATGAGGGCCTGTAAACCTGAAGTGCCTATTGGAAGGAAGTGGGTCTATTGTAGTATAGCCCTTAGGCAGGGCAGCCAAAAATTGGGAGACTCCACATTGTCCCTGGATAGAGACGTGCATGAGGGCCTGTAAACCTGAAGTGCCCATTGTAAGGAAGTGGGTCTATTGTAGTATAGCCCTTAGGCAGGGCAGCCAAAAATTGGGAGGCTCCACATTGTCCCTGGATAGAGACGTGCATAATGGCCTGTAAACCAGAAGTGCCCATTGTAAGGAAGTGGGTCTTTTGTAGTATAGCCCTTTGGCAGGGCAGCCAAAAATTGGGAGGCTCCACATTGTCCCTGGATAGAGACGTGCATGAGGGCCTCAAAACATTGTTCCCATTGCAAAGGAGCGGGTCTCCTGTCGTTGTAATGTCCATTCTGAAAGAATGGGCGAAAAAATTTACCACTGGGGGTATACCTGAAACAACGGCCTAACTATTGTAACGGTCATCATGGTGGCGCATGAGGAGAAGGAGGAGCAGTCCAGCGATTATCCAAAGTCCAGAAGTGTGTACCCATGGGTGAGTGGAGGTACATGGCAAATTCCCGTTACAAACTTTAAATTCCGCTCTCATTTGCTGGTGGTGTGGTGAAGTCTGGCCCAATCCAACCCTTGTTCATCTTGATCAGAGTCAGCCTGTCAGCATTTTCAGTTGACAGGCGGGTGCGTTTATCTGTAATGATTCCACCTACGGCACTAAAAACACGCTCTGACAAAACGCTAGCGGCAGGGCAGGCCAGGACTTCCAAGGCGTAGAGAGCCAATTCATGCCACGTGTCCAGCTTGGATACCCAATAATTGTAAGGCACAGAGGAATGTCGGAGTACAGTTGTTCGATCTGCAAGGTACTCCTTGAGCATCTGGGCAAACTTAGGATTTCTTGTGGCACTACCCCGCACCTCAGGGGCTGTGGTACGTGAGGTGCTGAGAAAACTGTCCCACATCTTAAAGACTGTTCCCCTACCTCTGGCGGATTGGACTTGTGCCTCTCTCGGCTGTACGCCTTGGTTGTCCACTGATTCCTGACCTATGCCGCTAGCGTTTTGTGAGGGGAATGCTTTGCCTACTTCCGTGACTATGGCCTTCCGGAACTGCTGCATTTTGGCTGACTTCTCCACCTCGGGAATAAGAGACAAAAAATTCTCCTTGTAGCGTGGGTCTAACAGTGTTACCAACCAGTAATGATTGTCGGCCAAGATGTTCTTAACGCGAGGGTCACGAGACAGGCAGCTTACCATAAAGTCAGCCATGTGCGCCAGACTCTTAACAGCCAGTACTTCAGTATCCTGACCAACACGATGACTGAACATGCTGTCCTCCTCCTCCTCATCTACCCTGTCCTCTGGCCAGCCACGCTGAACCGAGGATATGACTGGTGTGCATGTCATATCCTCAATTTGGCCGGAGAGTTGCTCCATGTCTTCATCCTCCTCCTCGTCATAGTCCTCCACTGCACGTTGTGATGAGACGAGGCTCGGCTGTGTGTTATCACCCACACCCACTACTGTTTCTTGCTCCAACTCATTGCGCTCCGCCTGCAATGCATCATGTTTGTTTTTGAGCAGAGACCGTTTTAGAAGGCAGAGAAGCTGTATGGTGACGCTAATAATGGCGTCATCACCACTCACCATCTTGGTGGAGTCCTCAAAGTTTTGGAGGATGGTACATAGGTCGGACATCCATCTCCACTCCTCAGGTGTTATGTGTGGAGTTTGACCCATTTCCCGACGGCTTAGGTGATGCAGGTACTCAACAACTGCCCTCTTCTGCTCACATATCCTGACCAACATGTGCAGAGTTGAATTCCAATGCGTGGGGACATCACACACCAGTCTGTGAGCCGGAAGATGCAAACGGCGCTGAATGCCGGCAAGGCTGGCTGAAGCAGTAGGTGACTTTCGAAAATGTGCAGACAGGCGGCGAACTTTTACCAGCAGATCAGACAGCTCTGGGTATGACTTTAGAAACTGCTGAACCATGAGGTTGAGCACATGGGCCACGCATGGAACACGTGTCAGCTGGCCTCGCCTCAAAGCCACCACCAGGTTCCGGCCATTGTCACACACGACCTTTCCTGGCTTTAGGTTCAGAGGTGTGAGCCAGTGATCTGCCTGCTGTTTCAGAGCTGTCCACACCTCTTCTGCATTGTGGGGTTCGTCACCTATGCAGATTAGCTTCAGCACAGCCTGTTGCCGCTTCGCCGAGGCAGTGCTTCCAGCTTGGGACTGGTGTGGAGGGTAAAGTGGATGAGGATGCGCAGGAGGAGGATGAGGCTGAGGAGCATGACATTCCGGAGCTGTAGAGTGTGGGTGAAACCCTGACTGAGGTAGGGCCTGCAAACCTTGGTGTGGGAAGGACGTGTTCCGTCCCTCGCTCAGACTGGGTCCCAGTTTCCACAATATTAACCCAGTGTGCCGTCAACGAGATGTAGCGGCCTTGCCCACAAGCACTTGTCCACGTGTCTGTGGTTAGGTGGACTTTGGGTGAAACAGCGTTGTTCAGGGCACGTGTGATGTTTTGTGACACGTGGTTATGCAATGCGGGGACGGCACACCGGGAGAAATAGTGGCGGCTGGGGACCGAGTAACGTGGGACAGCTGCCGCCATCAGGTCGCGGAATGCTTCTGTCTCCACCACCCTAAAAGGCAACATTTCCAGCTCAAGCAGTCGCGAAATGTTAGCATTTAGAACTGTGGCATGTGGGGCGTTGGCAGTGTATTTGCGTCTGCGTTCAAAGGTTTGCTGAATGGATAACTGAACGCTACACTGGGACAAGGACGTGCTTGATGATGGTGTTATTTCTGCGTAGGCAACTGCAGGTGCAGGGCCAGAGGAGGCTTGTTCGCAGGCAGCATGGACAGGGGATTGGCTCGCATGCACAACAAGCGAAGACGTAACAGTGACATCAGCAAGCACTGCTCCTCGACTCTGTTGTACCTCCCACAAAGTCGGGTGCTTGGCTGACATGTGCCTGATCATGCTGGTGGTGGTCAGGCTGCTAGTTTTGGTACCCCTGCTGATGCTGGCACGGCAGGTGTTGCAAATGGCCTTTTTAGAATCATCTGGAGCCAACTTAAAAAACTGCCAGACTCGGGAAGACCTAACATTTGTACAGGCACCTTGTGTCGTGTTGTTCCGGGGAACAGTTGCCTGACGTCTGCCTGGGGCCACCACTCTGCTTCTTACTGCTTGTTGGGATGCTACGCCTCCCTCCCCCTGTGCACTGCTGTCCTCGCTCTGCATATCCTCCTGCCAGGTTGGGTCAGTTACTGGATCATCCACCACGTCGTCTTCCTCTTCCGCACCCTGCTCCTCCTCCTGACTTCCTGACAATTGTGTCTCATCATCGTCCACCCCTTGTTGAGACACATTGCCAACTTCGTGAGAACGTGGCTGCTCAAATATTTGGGCATCTGTACATACGATCTCCTCATGACCCACTTCAACAGGAGCTGGCGAGAGGCCAGAATGTGCGAATGGAAACGTGAACAGCTCTTCCGAGTGTCCAAGTGTGGGATCAGTAATGTCCGTGGACGTGTACTTGGCCTGGTGGTAGGAAGGAGGATCAGGTTCTGAAATGTGCGGTGCAGTATCACGGCTACTGACACTTGACCGTGTGGAAGACAGAGTGTTTGTGGTGGTGCCAATCTGACTGGAAGCATTATCCGCTATCCAACTAACAACCTGTTGACACTGGTCTTGGTTCAAGAGCGGTGTACTGCTGCGGTCCCCAAGAATTTGGGACAGGACGTGCGAGCGAGTAGATGTGGCCTTTTGTTGTGGCGAAATTAGAGCTTGCCCACGACCTTGGCCTCTGCCTGCACCACCATCACGTCCACTTCCTTGTTCGTTGCCAACGCCCTTGCGCATTTTGCAATGCTGTGCTGACGTGTATTCACTAGACTTGTGCGTTATATACTAGTTTGTGCAAAACGCACACAAGTGCACCTGTATGCTGCCACCGACAGGCACACATGTGCGGTTTTTAAATGCAAGCACGGACGCACTAAGAACCTAACAGGTTTTTAGGAGCGACAATTACTGAGAAGTTTGACACTATCAGACACTGCTGACTGACGTGTATTATATTCACTAGACTTGTGCGTTATATCCAAGTTTGTGCAAAACGCACACAAGTGCACCTGTACGCTGCCACCGACAGGCACACACGTGCGGTTTTTAAATGCAAGCACGGACGCACTAAGAACCTAACAGGTTTTTAGGAGCGACAATTACTGAGAAGTTTGACACTATCAGACACTGCTGACTGACGTGTATTATTCACTAGACTTGTGCGTTATATACTAGTTTGTGCAAAACGTGTACCTGTACGCTGCCACCGACAGGCACACACGTGCGGTTTTTAAATGCAAGCACGGACGCACTAAGAACCTAACAGGTTTTTAGGAGCGACAATTACTGAGAAGTTTCACACTATCAGGACTGTTTTAGACTGTGTACACCAGCCCCAGATATGATGAAGGCTGGTATACGGTCACCACTAGGAATGGCTATATACCCTGCCTGCCTGCCTGCCTGTATACTGCTACAATAGTCCTGAGAAGGACTCTTCTGGTCACTAGCCTGTATTCCGACCTGGCTATACCCTGCCTGCCCTGCCTGTATACAGCAACAATAGTCCTGAGAAGGACTCTGCTACTGTACTCTGACCTGGCTATACCCTGCCTGCCTGTATACAACTACAATAGTCCTGAGAAGGACTCTGCTTCTGTACTCCGACCTGGCTATACCCTGCCTGCCTGTATACAATTACAATAGTCCTGAGAAGGACTCTTCTGGTCACTAGCCTGTATTCCGACCTGGCTATACCCTGCCTGCCCTGCCTGTATATAGCAACAATAGTCCTGAGAAGGACTCTGCTACTGTACTCCGACCTGGCTATACCCTGCCTGCCTGTATACAACTACAATAGTCCTGAGAAGGACTTCTGGTCACACTGTTTGCAGCCCTGCTACGGAAATAACTATAAAGGGCCGCAAACCTTTCCCTGAAGCAGCAACACTCTCCCTGCACTGACTGTCTGGATGGCTGTGTGCAGAGCACAGCGCGCCCGCCGGTATAAAGGCTCGGTCACACTGTGCAGGCCGGCCAATCACTGCAATTCCACAACTAACAGGGCTGTGGCATTGCAGTGGTCTGCCAGCCAATCCCTGCATGAGGGCAGGCTCTCAAAAGAGCGCCAACATGCAGGGATGAAGACCACGAGTATAGCACGAGTATCGCGAGATTACTCGGTCCCCGCCGAGTAGCCCGAGTACAGTGATACTCGTGCGAGTACCGAGTAGTAACAAGCATACTCGCTCATCACTAGTAGTGATCACCTTGGGCCCTGTGTAATTCCAAATCTCTGTATAGGGGTTAAAGGGTTTCAGAGTTCTAGGGGTCCTGCTTGGTGAGTGGCTTACCTCTAGCCTGTCCATTACAGCCCGTTTGAGTCTGTGGATCCAGGCAGGCGTTACACTCTAGCTGTGTAACACTCTGATGGTTCCTGCACAGACTGGAATATCCCTAGCTGCACAACTGGAAACTCACAACCCAGATCTGGCTGCCTGAAAGGCAGAGAGGTTGTATCACAAACCTCCTAGGGAACCAGAGGGACGTTTGCAAAGCACTAAAAACAAATATAAGACAAGTGTTCAGAAATAGACAAGTACCTAAAATGAGTAAACATAAAACACGTGTACCAATACACAAATGAAAAATAATAAATGCAAACAATGTTAAACTCCTAACAATCTAACAAAAAAAAAAAAAACAACAAAAGGTAGGTATAGACGTGACAAACAAATATTCACAGAGAAAACACTGGTCTCGGCCTAAATTCCCTATCTGCGGGGCTGGAACTACTTAACATACATAGAAATTAATATAGCCATCATAGAAGGCTGGGATAAGGAGAGTATAAATAGCACCACCTGGGATGTGAAAGGACAGAGACAATGAGCAAATGAGATTAGGTGATAACTGCACACCATAGGAAGAGAAGCAAAAGAAAAAGTAAACAGCACCAATTCCTATCCTGAGCCATAATCCAGTTTTGATTTTTTTTTAAATTCAATACCAAATGTTACCAATAATAATATCGGTATTCTCCGTATAGGAGATTCTAGCCCTCTGGGTTGCCAACCGTCCAGAAATTCCTGAAAAGTTCATAAAAATAGGGCACTTTTTGGCGGTCTGTAAAAAAAAAATGTGGGCCTCCATGATTTTTTTGAGGGTGAATGTCATTTTGACTGTAATTATCAGTATTTTACAGTTTACAGTGACTGCAAATAATGTCTTCATATCAGAATTCTGGGCTGTAGACATGGATCACTTGTAATTATAATGGTTTATGGTGGTTTTCCAATATGTCCATAAAAAATATTGTCTGTCCCTGATTTTTTCATAAGCTGTCCAGAAAAAAATAAAAACTGAAGTTGGTATCCCTGGAAGCCATGTGTAACTTATTAGTCTGCATGCTGTATTTTCAATAAAATCACAGTTTTATCTCAGGTAGATTTGCAGTTCTCTGAATGCTGAGCTCTGTATAGCCCCACCCTCACCACTAATTGGCAGCTTTTTGCCCATGTTCAGTGCACACAGAAAACTGCCAATTAGTGGAAGTAGTATGAGTGGTGGGGGCAGGGTTAAACAGAACTCATGAATATGCTAGACTAAATTTATCTTTTGCAATTGAATTTCCTTACAATTTTTTCCCTGTTTCCCTGCACATTCAAATAGGGTCTGTGGTCATAAAACAGCTGAGGAGAGCTCAGAAAAAGAGAGATAAAAGAGCTTTCAAAAGGAACAAGTTCACTGACAGATTCTCAGTTCACTCATCTATGAAAATGAACAAATGAAAGTCAGACATTGCAGCTTTTCTGCTTCCACTGAATTTTCTAAATAAAACTTATGAAACAGGCCTGGACAGAAATGAAGGTACCCTTGAAAATAATTTGCCAAAAAACGGACATGTTAAATCAAGGTGTGTCCACTAATTAGCATAACAGGTGTCTACAATCTTGTAATCAGTCAGTGGGCCCGTATATAGGGCTACAGATACTCATTGTGCTGTTTGGTGACATGGTGTGTACCACACTCAACATGGACCAGAGGATGCGAAGGAAAGAGTTGTCTCAGGAGATTAAAAAGAAAATTATAGACAAGTATGTTAAAGGTAAAGGTTATAAGACCATCTCCAAACAGCTTGATGTTCCTGTGACTACAGTTGCACATGTGATGCCCTGGTAAAACCAGGTAGTCACAGGTAGGCCCCCGCATTACACCGTTCCCTCACTAGGAAACATACAGCCAACTAGAAACCCTAGTCACCCCCCTCTAGGGACAGATAGGCACACCAGTGGGCGTTACCAGGCGGTTGGAACACGCCCACTTAGGGGTCTAGATGGCCCAGGGTGGGAAAACAAGCAATCTAGTTTGTAGTTCAGTTTGGAGATGAGTGCGGGCTGGAGCTAGGTGTAGCTCCAGCAGTGAAGTTCAAGTTGAACGGTACCAGGGTAGGAGCCCTGGTCCACTGGCTAGGAAGCAGACGGTGGTCTCCGTTAGCAGGAGATGGGAAGACGGCTCGGCAGAACCGAGGTGGACCGGGACAGGGTTGTAGCCTGCCGGTACCTACACCGGAGACATGACCGGAAACAGTGCACAAAGGGTGGTACTCAGACCCTGAATCCAGCACCAGAACCTACTGGAACTGGTTAATTAACCGATTGAGGCCAGGACTATAGGTCCTGTCCCACCCAAAGTCCCTCATAGAAGACAACAGCCCACTGATTAGGGATAAGAGGTCACCGCCAAGGCCCATAGATCCCACGGGCCAGCGTCTGCGGGCACGGCTCCTTAGGACACATCCAGCAGAGACCTAACTCCTGAGTTTCATACTAGTAACGTCCACCTTACACAATGAAATGCAGGAAAAGGATAGAGACCACCAGCCGGGTGGGGGACCCCGAACGCAACCGGCCGCGGCACCGGCCACCACCATCTTGGTTTACCAGAGACTTGTGTGTGTTACTAACCGTGAGTACTCCAGCACCCCTTGCGGTCGCTATCCCCTGCACCGAGCCACCGGGTCCCGGGGCCACCATCCCTGCCCACGGAGGGGTTAACAACTTGCTGCACAACATCTCCCCCAGGTGCCCCATAACAGCAGCGGTGGTGTCCCACTTCACCACACACCGTGGGTGGCGTCACGAACTTGCTATGGCCTCGCCCGTACATCTACGTCCCCCCATTTATTCGGTGTGTCCGCGAGACCCCCGGGTCCAGAGACCCTCGAGCCACCACTCCTGAAGGCCCGGACCCGAGCAGCACCGGCTGCTGGCACGGGGGCGGCACACACATATTATTCAGAAATTTAAGATTCATTGGATTATCGCCAACCTCCCTGGACGTGGACGTAGGAGGAAAATTGGTGACAAATCAAAGCGACAGATAATACAAATGGCAACAAAAGAGCCCAGAATAACTTCTAAAGAGATTAATAGTGAACTTCAAGCTCAAGGAACATCAGTGTTAGATCGCACCATCCGTCATTGCTTGAGCCGAAGTGGATTTCATGGGAGACGACCAAGGAGGTCACCATTGTTGAAAAAAAAAAATCATAAAAAAGCCAGACTAGAATTTGCCAAACTACATGTTGACAAGCCACAAAGCTTCTGGGAGAATATCCTATGGAGAGCGGAAACAAAAATTGAACTTTTTGGCAAGGCACATCAGCTCTATGTTCACAGATGGAAAAATGAAGCATATCAAGAAAAGAACACTGTCCCTACTGTGAAACATGGAGGAGGCTTTGCTATGTTCTGGGGCTGCTTTGCTGTATCTGACACAGGGTGTCTTAAATCTATGCAGGGTACAATGAAATCTCAAGACTATCAAGGGATTCTAGAGAGAAATGTGCTGCCCAGTGTCAGAATGCTTGGTCTCAGTTGCAGGTCATGGGTCTTGTAACAGGATAATGACCCAAAAAACACAGCTAAAACCACCCAAGAATGGCTAAGAGGAAAACATTGGACTATTCTGAAGTGGCTTCTATGACCCCTGACCTAAATCCTATTGAACATCTTTGGAAAGAGCGGAAACAGAAACATGGCGTCTGGAAAAGGCAACCTTCAAACACCAGACAACTGGAGCAGTTTGCTCTTGAGGAGTCACCAAAATACCTGTCGAGAGGTACAGAAGTCTCATTGACAGTTACAGGAATCGTTTGATTGCAGTGAAAGCCTCAAAATGTTGTGCAACAAAATATTAAGTTAAGGAGGAGGAGGAGGTGGGGTGGAGGAGGAGTAGGAGGTGGGGGGGAGGAGGAGGAGGGCGCCATAATTTCTGTCCAGGCCTGTTTCATGAGTTTTATTGTTTTAAAAATTCCATGGAAGCAGAAAAGCAGCAATGTCTGACTTTTATTTGTTCATTTTCATAGATTTTTTATTTATTATAACATTTGTCAGATTCAAGTTATTTCTGTGACCATTATGGGTTTTTCTTTCATTAAACGAGGGGTACCAACAATTTTGTCTACGTGTGTATGTCTGATCGCTGGTGTCCCATAGGTGTGAATTAGTGAAAAATGTCTATCGTAGGAAAAAAAACCTTTAATGTCTATGTTCATCTTATAATGCAACATTACAGCTTATTATGGTTCCTTTAATAGTTGAAATGCAACTGATAATGATATGTTCTCCACTTTTTAGAAATGTGACAGATTGCACGGGGCAGCAAATGATCCAGTTGTTTCTCAGGGAGAAGAAAATGATGATAAAAGTCAGATTTTACTGATTGCCTAATTAATTCAGAAATGATTCATGCAAAATAAAAAAGAAGCGCATGTACATCTGTGCCCTGCAAGTACTGGGGTGACTGTGGTATGGGGATTAACCATGAGAAATTGTTTGTGAAAAATCTTTGTAGATGGAATTAGTTCATTTATGTGAAGTTAAAGGGAACCTTTCAGGTACAATATGCTTAAAGTAAGATAAAAAAAATTAAAATGACAAAATTGACATTTTTCAGTTACCTCTCCTCTCCCAAAATATGTAATGAAAAGTGATCAAAGCACCTCCAAAATGGTGCCAAATGGAACATTGTAGTTTTGAATTACATTTTGTCACTAGTGATGAGCGGGCACAACCATGCTTGGTACTCATAACTACTGATGAGAGAGCACTGCCATGCTCAGGTGCTCGGTACTCATAACTAAGGATGAGCGGGCACTACCATGCTCGGGTGTTCTGTACTCATAACTAGTGATGAGTGAGCACTACCATGCTCGGGTGCTCGGTACTCGTAACTAGTGATGAGTGAGCACTACCATGCTCGGGTGTTCTATACTCATAACTAGTGATGAGTGAGCACTACCATGCTCGGGTGCTTGGTACTCGTAACTAGTGATGAGTGGGCACTACCATGCTCGGGTGTTCTGTACTCATAACTAGTGATGAGTGAGCACTGCCATGCTCGGGTTCTGCTCAGTACTCATAAGTAGTGATGAGTGGGCACTACCATGCTCGGGTGCTCTGTACTCCTAACTAAGGATGAGCGAGCACTACCATGCTCGGGTGATCTGTACTCATAACTAGTGATGAGTGAGCACTACCATGCTCGGGTGCTCGGTACTCGTAACTAGTGATGAGTGGGCACTACCATGCTTGGGTGCTCGGTACTCATAACTAGTGATGATCGAGCACTACCATGCTCGGGTGCTCTGTACTCATAAGTAGTGATGAGTGAGCACTGCCATGCTCGGGTATTCGGTACTCATAACTAGTGATGAGTGGGCACTACCATGCTCGGGTGCTCTGTACTCATAACTAGTGATGAGCGAGCACTACCATGCTCGGGTACTCTATACTCATAAGTAGTGATGAGTGAGCACTACCATGCTCGGGTGCTCTGTACTCATAACTAGTGATGAGTGGGCACTGCCATGCTCGGGTATTCGGTACTCATAACTAGTGATGAGCGAGCACTACCATGCTCAGGTGTTCGGTACTGATAACTAGTGATGAGCGAACACTACTATGCTCGGATGCTCGGTACTCGAAACAAGCAGTTGGATGGTCGGACTTATTTGACTCGTGTGCCAAGTAAAATGGATGTCAACGGGAAACCCTGAGCATTTTTCCAGAAGATGTTCCAGGAAAAATGCTCCAGTTTCCTATTGCCTTCCATTATACTCGGAGAACGAGTCATGCCTCATGCTGTCCGACCATCCAACTGCTCGTTACGGGTACCGAGTACCTGAGCATAGTAGTGCTCGCTCATTACTATTTGTCATACATTGTACTGGAAAAAAGTGAAAAAAATTCCAACTCATCCTACAAAAAAAAAAACAAGCCCTCATATGACTATGCCCATGTAAATTTAAAAAAGGTAAGACTCTTAGAAAAAGGGGAGGAAAAATAATGAAAACACAAAAGCAAAAAGGAAAGCGGTTAAAAAAAGGTCTCACGTGCATTATTTTGTACATGGGGCCTCTCTGGACCACTTTCACGTGCCTCCAATTTTGTGAGCAGCATGCGCCATTGAATTTTGTATGAACAGAGGCAGTGTTAGTCTGGGGCAGCAGCGGCCCACCAGTAACAGTGACTCTGGGGGCCCACTGATTAGCTACATGCAAATATTACATTCACAAATGTACCTATGCTTCTATATAATATTATACTGGGTAGTTTGTAAAATGAATGATGAGATGGTTCCTTTGTCTAGTACATAGCGAAACATGCGTATAATGTTAGCTACTGATCATGTTTGGGGGGTAAGTGATATACTACATTACTGAGAAGGGGGCCCACCGGCGGATTCTCCTGCCCTCCTGTGGGCCAGTCCGAGCCTGATTAGATTTATTAGAAATGAGAATATATGTGTAGATATGGTATTACAGCATCGTATAATCCCTAAGTGTCTCCTTAGATTAGAGGCAGTACATTGTCCCCACACAACTGCACATTAATGAGATTGATATACTTAGAAGCATAAAAGCCCAAATCAGGGGAACAGTAACTGTAATTATATGCTGTGCTGACTCCTACACACTAAGCAGTAGGTAATTAAAAGTGTGCAGTGGTAAAATACATCTAGAAATCTGCTGAGGGCCGCACAATAGGCATAATACCAGAGCTGGAAGACAAATTCGCGTACATCGAGCCAAGATAACCCTTCATAACCATGTTGCATTAGAATTGATCAGTTTTCTAGGAAAGCTGGAGGCTGTACCTGGCCGACAGGCCGCAATCTACATAATCATGTTTTGGAGGAAAAATTAATGCAGAGAAAACTTGGCTCTTGAATTCATTTTTTAGAGATTATACACACTTTGAGCAGCAGGGGGCGGTAATGAATAGACAAATATTTGCCTGTTAATGCCTATGTATTCTTTGCGGCATAACCCAACTGAAGTCAGTCTGATCTCATGGCACAGTATATTGTCAGAGAGGTGGTATGGAAAAAAGTTATTTACTAGAAAGTATATAAACTATGAGTGATATCAGGGCCGGCTCCAGTTTTTTGTGGGCCCCGGGCGGAAGAGTCCCAGTGGGCCCCATCCACACGCAGACACACATACGTACACATACATATACATATTTAACGACAAACTCACAAAAATACATATAGAACTGACACATCTATACAGTCATATACACTGACATACATAGATACACATCATACATGCATACAGACAAACACACACAGCTCTGCTGGATACATACATACAGACACAGCGCTGCTACATACATACACACATAGCTCTGCCACATACATACACACATAGCTCTGCTATATACATGCACACATAGCTCTGCTATATACATGCACACATAGCTCTGCTATATACATACACACATAGCTCTGCTATATACATACACACATAGCTCTGCTATATACATGCACACATAGCTCTGCTATATACATACACACATAGCTCTGCTATATACATACACACATAGCTCTGCTATATACATACACACATAGCTCTGCTATATACATACACACATAGCTCTGCTATATACATACACACATAGCTCTGCTACATACATAGCTCTGCTACATACATAGCTCTGCTATATACATACACACATAGCTCTGCTACATACACACATAGCTCTGCCACATACATACACACATAGCTCTGCTACATACACACATAGCTCTGCTATATACATACACACCTAGCTCTGCTACATACACACATAGCTCTGCTATATACATACACACATAGCTCTGCTATATACATGCACACATAGCTCTGCTATATACATACACACATAGCTCTGCTATATACATGCACACATAGCTCTGCTATATACATGCACACATAGCTCTGCTATATACATGCACACATAGCTCTGCTATATACATGCACACATAGCTCTGCTATATACATACACACATAGCTCTGCTATATACATACACACATAGCTCTGCTATATACATACACACATAGCTCTGCTATATACATACACACATAGCTCTGCTATATACATGCACACATAGCTCTGCTATATACATGCACACATAGCTCTGCTATATACATGCACACATAGCTCTGCTATATACATGCACACATAGCTCTGCTATATACATGCACACATAGCTCTGCTATATACATACACACAGCGCTGCTATATACATACACACATAGCTCTGCTATATACATACACACATAGCTCTGCTATATACATACACACCTAGCTCTGCTATATACATGCACACATAGCTCTGCTATATACATGCACACATAGCTCTGCTATATACATGCACACATAGCTCTGCTATATACATACACACATAGCTCTGCTATGTACATACACACATAGCTCTGCTATATACATACACACATAGCTCTGCTATATACATGCACACATAGCTCTGCTATATACATACACATAGCTCTGCTATATACATGCACACATAGCTCTGCTATATACATACACACATAGCTCTGCTATATACATACACACATAGCTCTGCTATGTACATACACACATAGCTCTGCTATATACATACACACATAGCTCTGCTATATACATACACACATAGCTCTGCTATATACATACACACCTAGCTCTGCTATATACATACACACCTAGCTCTGCTATATACATACACACCTAGCTCTGCTATATACATACATAGCTCTGCTATATACATGCACACATAGCTCTGCTATATACATACACATAGCTCTGCTATATACATGCACACATAGCTCTGCTATATACATACACACATAGCTCTGCTATATACATACACACATAGCTCTGCTATATACATACACACATAGCTCTGCTATATACATACACACATAGCTCTGCTATATACATGCACACATAGCTCTGCTATATACATACACACCTAGCTCTGCTATATACATACACACATAGCTCTGCTATATACATACACACATAGCTCTGCTATATACATGCACACATAGCTCTGCTATATACATACACACATAGCTATGCTATATACATGCACACATAGCTCTGCTATATACATACACACATAGCTCTGCTATATACATACACACATAGCTCTGCTATATACATGCACACATAGCTCTGCTATATACATACACACCTAGCTCTGCTATATACATACACACATAGCTCTGCTATATACATACACACCTAGCTCTGCTATATACATACACACCTAGCTCTGCTATATACATACACACCTAGCTCTGCTATATACATACACACATAGCTCTGCTATATACATACACACCTAGCTCTGCTATATACATACACACATAGCTCTGCTATATACATACACACCTAGCTCTGCTACATACAGACAGAGACAGACACGCGCGGCTCCGGGGGGGGGCATAAATCGGGGTTGGGGAGGGCACATACCGCGCAGGTCACGGTGGAGAGGGGGCCCACACAGCGCCGGAGGGACACGCTGTGCTGGGGGTCGCTGGCTGGCACTGCAACTCTCATCTGTGGGACTGAGCAGGATGCCGGTCTGAAGCTCCGCCCACAGATGAAGTTCAAACCAGGAAGTCTGCGCGCCTTAAAGAGACGGCGCCGCAGATTCCTGCCGAGGACTGCGGTCCCCGGAACTCGGCCCGGGGACCGCAGAACTAAGGAGAGTGGGCCCCGGCCAAGGTGCACCAGAGCTGACGAGGCCGAGTGGGCCCCCCCGGCTCTCCAGGGCCCCGGCATTTGCCCGGGTATGCCGGGTGCTGACGCCGGCCCTGAGTGATATAAATGTCTTATCTACCATAATATCATACATATGTAAGAGGTGGTCGTGTCCCTACACTGTTTTATGCTATATGTCATCTACTGTGAAAGGTGTGTTTATATTAAATACATTATATATGGTGTTGATTGTTATAAGTGTGTGTTAACATGTAAATGCTGCTAGTGGAGCCGATGTAGCAGAATCGTGGCCTTTCCTCAACAGGTGTCACCTAGCGAGCAGGCTGGATCAGTGGTAGATTAGATATCAGATAGTACAGGGTTAAGTCGAGGTAGAGAAAAAGTAACACGTGGCAAGAGGGTTAGCGGGATGGGCTTCAACAGGTGCCAGTTCTGGATAGAGTTTGAGTACGAAAAGACAAGGCCACGGTGTCAGGGCCAAGAAGAGAACATTGAGGTAACCTTGAGAGGTCCGGAGCCTACGGCTCACCCCAGCGGGTTTAGAGAGTTGTGCAACTAAAACACCATCGGGACCCAGAAGGAGACACAGGTACAAGGAAGAGGGGGTAAGGAGACACAGATCTGGCAGCTTCAGGATGAAGTCCAAGATTGCGTGGGGACAGGTCCAGAAAGAGTATTCCACAAACAGTAGAAACAGAACCAGGAGACGTTGAGGCCATGTCTTCCATGACGGTGTGAAGAATAAACTGAACAATTCTGGTTGCCAAGTGAACTCTGTTGTTGCATGTGTTACTATGTCATCTACGATGAGGACCGTAAGCGAGGTGATGGACACCAGCCTGAAAAAAACAGAAAGTGCCATGCACCTCACCCGAAGTCACACGGAGTTTCCTTGGAGAAGGAGTGTGGCGCCTGTACGTCCCGGCGTCTATACCTTCCTTCACATACATGGTATGATAAAAGTCAGCCAAAAATGTAAATGGTCCTTCCAACTCTGGCAGCAAAAAAATGAGTGTTGAAAGATTGGGGACCTTAGGTTACAACATGGTTGATCCTTAGTTCTCATAGGAGTCCAGTCTGACAGGGGCTTATTCTCCTCCCTTACCCTACTAAAATAAACATGCACACTCAGCCAAGGGAACATGTTAAAGGAGTTGCAGGTCATACAAGATAGGTCATTAATATGAGATCAGGGGTGATCCTACACTAGGCCCCCACCACGATCAACTGTTATTTTTTCATTAGCTGAAGGATGAGAACATTTTTATGGAGCTGTAGAGTACCACTTTATTCAAAAGGTGGGAGCCGGAGCATATATGTCACATTAGGTACGGGGAAGTACCAAACGCACGGCGAGAGGGAATGAAACCCAGTGTCTAGGGAAAGGGAAGATGGTGACCTCTGACCGATCCTACTGCTGGTCCCTGGGGTCCCTCACCACCCTAGATAAGTTCCGCACCTATGCGCCATGTCGGATACCTGACCCTAGGTAAGAGTAGTGCTAGGCCCTAAATAGGGAATGGATGGGATGAGCTCTTCATCAGCCCAACTAAACAACTATAGAAGACACAAGCTGTGAAACACCCCCATATCATCAGGCTTCCTCCACTGAACTTGACAGTTACTTCTGTGCCGCCCCCGCAACAGTCGACGGGCTGCTCGTATCTGGATCCGCAGTGGATCGAGGGGTCTCCGAAATAAAAAGGGGAAAGAAAGGGTGGATTGGATAGTGTTCGTGACGCCACCTACGTGTCGTGGTAAGATAGGATACCACCGCTGCTGCGTTTTAGGAGAGAGGGAGAACGCCCGGGAGCGATGGGATGACAGCTGGTGATGTTAACCCCTCCGTGGGCAGGGGAAGGTGTCCTGGGGCTCGGTGATGGTAGGCTGGGGACTCGTTGGAAGCAAACGTACTCACACAGTCCAGAGATGCTGGCACTGACATCAGGTAAACCAAAGTCTTGAACGCCCTGCAGCCTTAGTTCGAACACGCTGGGTCCGTGCCCTTTTGGCGTTGCTGGTTGGTCTGAAGCCTTGTCCGTTGGCACTGTGTTTACACTTGGTGGATCCCTTTCACCTAAAACTATTCGGGTCCCGCTCACCTGCGTGGCTAGCAGAGTGAGCTTGCTCTCAGGGTTCACGCTTGGGATTTTCTGGACGGTTTTGGGAAGTCCTATCCCTCTCGTTGTGCTAGTACCCCGATTTTGGAGCGGGTGGAGAGTGGTTCATGAAGATTCCGTCCTCGTGGGGGGGAATTACTGGGCTGCATAAAGCTACTTCCCAGCCTAGGGTCCACGTACCCTGTCGTGCCCTGGCCCCTGCCCGGTTGTAGCACAAGGCCGCCGAACTGCCCTCTGTGGCTGTACCGTGCCCCTTGCCACTACCCCCTGCGACCGGGGTTCCAGCTCCTTCCAGGCCAGGCCAACGTCTGGCACCTGGGACGGGTACTGGAGCCCAGCTCAGCAGCGTGACCTTTCCTGTCACTGCTAACTGACACTCTCTGACTACAACTTACACTTCTGGCCCTCCTTCTACCATCCCTACATCTGGGCGGCCCCATTCCCCTCAGGCTGCCCAATGGGTGTTTGGTAGGTGTGGTGCAGAGTGTTCCTCAGGATTTGTGTATACCTGTTCTTAGCAACACCAAAGGGACAGGACCCGTAACAAAGGAGGGCGGGTACTATGTAGAAGGGCAGATTGCGAGGCACCCTTGTGACGACCTGATAGACCAGGGTGTCACACTTCAATTTCTTGATCCGTTAGCCCCTTTTCCCCTTGTTTCTTCCAGACCTATTTGCACCCATCACAGCCTAGTCTCCAATGTTCTACTGTCCACTTTATGTATTTTTTTGCAAACTCGAGCTGCCTCCTCTTATGACGATATTGAAGCCGAGGCTTTTTCACCTTTTTTGGGCCACCATTTCAGACTTGTGTAACGTGCGTTGGATCGTGTTTGCATGGAAGTTTGTGATCTCACTATTATGAAGCATACGAGCCACGTCCATTGACGTGTTAGTCATGCCAAAAACTTATAGAACTTGTGATGAGCCAAATTGTTGACTTCGATATTTTGCCTGGATATCTACCTCTTGGCTTTTGAATGGATGGATGAACTTCATTTGTATTCTTCCAACAGTCATGGCACTCACATGATGCAGTTTGACAATTTTCTTGGCTGAGAGACTACTCTGAATGATTTTTTGGGGGAAATCTTCTCTGTGGCTTTTCCTTAATTCAAATCAGTAACCGGTTGCTTGGAAATCAACCTCATTGAGCTAATAGGGAATGTGAGAAGAGGTTGTAATTGGTAGTATACAGGCAGAAAAAGCTTTTTCAAACACCAGGAGCAAAACAGTAACAATGCAGTAACAGGACAAGAATCTGCATAACTAATCATATGCTAAAGAGTTGAAAGTTTTCTATAAAATGGAGGTAGTTGTCATGGGTGTGCCCCACTCTGGGGAGATCCCTGGCGAGTCTAGGACCAGAAGGTCACAGTGCCTTATTGTGCGCAGGTCTGCATCTTATGTTTAAATTTATTTGCTTTCCTCTTGAACAGTTTCCTTTGCAGCCTTAATCCCAGGTGCAGTTCTTTGTGACCACTCACCTTCTCTATAAATAGTCACGTGTTGTAACATCTGATGTCGATTATAGTTTCTCATATCTAAGCTGGAAGGAGCCTGGCTCTGAAAGAAGCTGAAGTTTCGTGATAATTCCATCTCTGATGTTAGCTTCAATGGAGTTGAAGTATTTTCCTTTTGTGTCTATTTCCCCTTTTGTCTTCCTACTCCTGTGTTGTCTTATTGCAGTGGTGAGACTACTGCTCTCGCCTTCTCACTAGCCAGGGTGAATTCAGCGCAAGCAGGGCCTAGGCACGTGATCAGCGATGATGTAAAAGAACCTGTATAGGGACATTAGAGAGTGCAGCAAATAGTCTCAGGTGAGTGCGGGAGCTTACCCTACTCCTCTCTCCATCATGGTCCACCGTTGTATCGTGTTCCTGGTGTATCCTGTTTCTTGCGGTGCTCACTGGGGGTTCCCTTATTCCTGGCGGAATCCTGGTAACAGTAGTCTCACACTGAAAGCTGTAGTGAATAGTGAGATATGAAGCCTGAAAGTCAAAAGGTCAAAACATTGTTACCCTTTCGCTTGCCAGTGTATAAAGATACATAAAAAATAATGATCCCAATTTAATGACTCCTGAAGTGGCTTTTATTAATGCACAGCATTCAGAAAGTACCAAGCATATTCCTTCATGTTGACATCAATAATAGAAGAAAAAGATTATTGAGATGCTAATAAATTAAATTTCACTGTTCATATCCAAAGAGTGGGTTGGCACATAGTGGAATCATCACAAATGTTTAGTTTATAGTACACATTATGTGGAAAACAGTCCTTGGCATATGCTCGGACTAGCCCACAATTGGGACAGGTGCATCCCTCGGTGGGCCCCTGTGCATGACTGATTAACCCACCACACTTGATTCACATTGTACAGACAATGCAAAATCTAATCATTCATTAACAATCTACATAGTTTATTATTATACTCAAGCATAAATATATTTGGGATTGAGGGTAATGTAATAATTGTATGCATGTGAAAAAAAGCATACCGTGACTTGCAATGCAACAAATCCAATTCTGCTCCCCTTCGTCCAATGCCCCACCTGTCTGGCTTACAGGTGTATATGAAAAAACAAGGAATGAAGGAAGGAAGGGGCATATCCAGTACTAAAATCCATACTCTTTTATTTAATCATATAAAAAATTCATATGCAACAGGCAAGAGATCTGATGCGTTTTGAGCATGTTACACTTTCTCTCTCTCTTACTCATAGAATGCATCAGGCTTGTTTTGCGTACTTGTTTTGCATACTTCTGACTCTGAATTTTATGGTGAGGACACAGGAGAGGTTTTCTTCTGATGACTCTTCCATGAAGGCCATATTTGTGCAAGTGTCTTTGAACAGACGAATAATGTACCTCAACTCCAGAGTCTGCTAAATCATCCTGAAGGTCTTTTGCAGTCAAGCGAGGGTTCTGATTTGCCTCTGTAGCAATCTTATGAGCAGCTGTCACAGAAATTTTGCTTGGTTTTCCAGACTCCACTGTTCCTTTTAACTGCCATTTCTTAACTACATTTCAAACTGAGGAAAGGGCAACTTGAAAACGCTTTCTATCTTCTTATATCCTTCTCCTGCTTTGTAGGACTCAATCCTTTTCATTTTCAGCGTGCTAGGCAGCTGCTTAGAAGAACCCATGACTGTTGTTTTTTAGCACCAGGTTAAAGGAGGCTTGGTTTTTATAAAGCTGTGAAATTTGCATCACCTGGCCTTTCCTAACGATGATAGTGAACAAGCCATAACCCTAACAGGCTAATTAAGGTCTGAAACCTAGGTCAAAGTTATTTGAGCACACAAATCTCCAAGGATGTCTAAACTTTTGCATCAACCCATTTTCCATTTTGAAATTTTTACAATGTAAATGATGAAAATATATTATTTTTTTTACCTTAAATACAAAGGAAATGTGTCATCTTTAACTTTATGCCTTTTGCAGATCAATTCAATTAAATTCTTCAACTTGCTTAGCTGTTCACAATAACAGTAATTATGACTAGTGGTGCCCAAACCTCAAACCTTTACATGCCACTGTACCTCAAAAATGAATGAAATCAGTCTTGCATAGGGGCATATGGCATCATGTCCATCCACCCAGACGCACGTTTCGCCTCGCTTTTTCTAGAGAATTGTAATTTTGACCAGGGGTGCCGAAACGTTTGCATGCCACTGTATTTTTCATGTGTTCAATGCAAGTTTTTCAAACTCATTATAGTCTATGGGTCTGTTCACATGTCACTGTACTTTTGCAGATGGAGATTCAGGAAAAAAAATAAAGGCGTCTGTTTTTGATCTAAGTCACAAATCAAACTTAGTCAATAGGTCTGTTAAAGAAATAGGCAGCAAATTTCCATGTTATATCCATATGCTGTTCATTTACTTTTCAAAGGGTAAGCGAAGCTTGAGGAATATGTTTATTTTTTCTTTTCATGCAAAAAAAAAGACAAAAGATGAATAGAACTGATGCACAAATAAGAAGAAAATTTGTTGTAGAACAGTGATGAAAAATGGTCTAGTTTGCAAAAAAAAACAAAAAGAAAAGATAAAATAACCTACCCTGGAACAGAAAGAGTGCAGTAAATGAGGCGTTGGAAATCCGCTGCAAATTTGCATCATGCGAACAAACCTGAGGGTATGTTCACACACACAATCTTTGTTACAGAAATACATATGATTATTTTATACATTTGAATGGAATTTGTATAATCTACGCACATGCTATAAAACTACTCCATTTAGATAATGTTCACACTTGCTTTCGAGAGTTCTTTCGATAAGTTCTATCATTTTTGCCAGAAGAAAAATCACAACATGCTACATTTTTTTTTCTGTTAAAATTACAATTTCCAGAATAGAAACTAAATGCACCCCATTATAGTTAATGGAGTTCAACTGGCATAATTTGCATCCGTCATTCGATATTTTTTTCAGGAGTTTCGTCTTTCTGTTCCTATAATACAGCACCAGAACCTACTGGAACTGGTTAATTAACTGATTGAGGCCAGGACTAGAGGTCCTGTCCCACCCAAAGTCCCTCATAGAAGACAACAGCCCACCGAATAGGGATAAGAGGTCACTGCCAAGGCCCATAGATCCCACAGGCCAGCGTCTGCGGGCAAGGCTCCTTAGGCCACATTCAGCCGGGAGCGGACTCCTGAGTTTCATACTAGGAACGTCCACCTTACACAAAGAAGTGCAGGAAAAGGATAGAGACCACCAGCCGGGTGGGGGACCCCGAACGCAACCGGCCGCTGCACCGGCCACCACCATCTTGGTTTACCAGAGACTTGTGTGTGTTACTAATCGTGAGTACTCCAGCACCCCCTGCGGTCGCCATCCCCTGCACAAAGCCACCGTGTCCCGGGGCCACCATCCCTGCCCACGGAGGGGTTAACAACTTGCTGCACAACATCTCCCCCGGGTGCCCCATAACAGCAGCAGTGGTGTCCCACTTCACCACACACCGTGGGTGGCGTCACGAACTTGCTACGGCCTAGCCAGTACATCTACGTAGCCCCCCATTTATTCGGCGTGTCTGCAAAACCCCCGGGTCCGGAGACCCTCGAGCCACCACCCCAGAAGGCCCAGACCTGAGCAGCGCCGGCTGCTGGCACGGGGACGGCACATGGGCCTTGTTGTCCACCCCACCGGCCGGTTTAGTAGGTAGTTAAACTTGAGCCTACTTCAGGAACCTGTTTCCCCTGCGTGCCTAGCCCTCCAGAAGTCTCCGTACACGACCAGCTGGTTCCCTCAGTGTCCTCCAGACCATCTGATTTCCTCAGCGTCTTTCTGACCAACTTCTGCTGACTGTTCTCCCATGCCAACAGCCACTACACTCGCAGGGTCTGACTAGCGTGTGTGCACGTCTGCTTCTCTCAGCAACTTCTATACACTCTGCTCCAGACTGGCACGTGTCCTCCTCTACCACTTCTCTCTGACTGACTGTCACTGCCACACTAGCTTTCAGCCTCTCCATCCACCACTAGCTGAGATATGGAGGCCACGCCCCCTCCTGGATCTGCCCAGCGGTCCCCTCTAAGTTGTGTGAGACCTGGTCACTATGTGTCTGTGCGTACACACCCTATTCAGCCTTTGGGATTACCTGTTTGCACTCACCCAGCATGGGTGCAGTACTCAGTGGTGCCTGACCAGGTCAGGGGCGCCACACTAACAGAGGTTCACGAGCTACATCCAGCTCTGCGAGAGGTTCACAAGCCACATCCAGCTCTAAGAGAGGTTCAACGAGCCACATCCAGCTCTAAGAGAGGTTCACAAGCCACATCCAGCTCCTGCCCCTTAAAGTAGTGACACCCAGAGCCCCCTGATATATTGACAGCAAAAAAAGCTTTTTCACAGAAATCATGCCAAGGTGGTATACCAAAATCTAGGGCTACCTCACCCCAATTCAGATCTTCTCTTCTATGTGGGGCTACTCACAAAAGTCACCATCTGGAGACCTTTTCTTCATAGCTGTTTGCTGTTTCATAGGAGCACCAAGCTGGAAGACAGTCACGAGCCACATATCATGGGTTCAAGAGCCACATTTGGCTCCCGAACCACAAGTTAGGGACCCCTGCTCTAAAGTATCATTACGTGTTTGTAATTTTTTCCGTATCTAGTCCATCTTTGTGGTGTTGCTCGTGGGGGTTCAGGTCCGTTCTGAGATCCTCATTGATCACCCAAGACAAGGGGCAGAAGCCTTCAACTTATGCCACACAGAGCGGCGTAGAGTATAAATTCTTGAACATAAGCTAAAGGTGGTGTCACACACAGCGACGGCGACAATGACGTCGCTGCTACGTCACCATTTTCTGTGACATAGCAGCGACGTCCCGTCGCTGTCGCTGTGTGTGACATCCAGCAACAAGCTGGCCCCTGCTGTGAGGTCGCCGCTCGTTGCTGAATGTCCTGCTTCATTTTTTGCTCTTCGCTCTCCCACTGTGAAGCACACATCGCTGTGTGTGACAGCGACGAACTGAAGCGAGCAGGGAGCAGGAGCCGGCTTCTGGCAGCCTGCGGTAAGCTGTAACCACGGTAAATATCGGGTAACCAAGAAGCCCTTTCCTTGGTTACCCGATATTTACATTAGTTACTAGCACCGCGCTCTCACGCTGCCAGTGCCGGCTCCCTGTTCCCTGCACAAGTTAATTACCCGATGTGTACTCCAGCTATGTGAGCAGGGAGCCGGCACTGGCAGCGTGAGAGCACACCGCTTAGCGCTGGCTCCCTGCACATGTAGCCGGAGCCGGAGTACACATCGGGTAATTAACCTGATGTGTACCCTGGCTAGGAGAGCAGGGAGCCAGCACTAAGCGTGTGCGCTGGTAACCAAGGTAAATATCGGGTAATGGTTACCCGATATTTACCTTAGTTACCAAGTGCAGCATGGCTTCCACAGTGACACGTGTCGTTATGATCGCTGCTGCTTCTGCTGTGTTTGACAGCTAAGCAGCGATCATAACAGCGACTTACTAGGTCGCTGTTGCGTCACAGAAAATGGTGACATAACAGCGACGTCGTTGTCGCTGTCGCTATGTGTGAACCCAGCCTTAGGACGAGTGCTTCTTCTCTGATAACACTACTAGACTGGACCTATAACATATAAAAAATTTACTTTTTCGTTAAGGTCCACATAATGAAAATAGGTTTTCATTGTCTAAATGTAAAATGTTCAAAGATGTTTAAAACTCTAAGAAAAAGAAATAGAAAGCAATGTTGATTCATTTTTTTCTAATTTTATTTTTACATGTGTTTATAAAGAAAAATGCAATTTATAAAACCAATTTCTCAGCAGAAGCATCATCACTAACATAAGGTATCCAGCCTTCCTGCACAGTGCAGCAGCAAGAGACAACATCCTAAGCATTTAAGCGGGTCAGTCACTGGGACCACCCTAGCAGGCAATGGGTTAACCCCTGTCCTCTTCTGCAGTACCCAGTAAGAGCATATCTGCGCATGCTTGCAGCATCCTTTCTGCTTTTGAGAGCCCCATAGGGATACAGTGACGTCACAAGCCATCCTTGCATCCCCCCCTCCCAAATGCTGAGCTGAGGAGCCAAGAGGGAAACATGAGGATGGAGTGAGTGGGAGAGCAGGCACAGTCCTCCTCCTCTTCACCCTCCCACCCACCTAGCCATCACCTCTCAGCCTACCCACAATCTAGACAGCAAGGAATCTATAGTGAGGAGCGCACAGAAGAAGCAGGAGCCATGCAGACATCCATGGAGTTAAAGAAATCCATCTCTGCCACCTTGGAGACAGACAAGCCAATGAAAAGATATGGAGCAGTGGAGGAGACTGACTGGAAAGCAGGGGGGCTGGGGAGAAGTAAGTACTGTGGATTTTGTTACACCTTGCAAGGAAGCAGTGATATTACCCATTGTGTGTATTTAGTATTGTGTCTACATTGTATCCACTATGGATGGTATATATACCCAAACTGCAGGAATGCTCCGGGTACTCACAAGCTGAGCATCTCTGCCCATCTCTGGTGCTCAAAAGGTGCCAGGAGCCACTTCACTCTTAATTATTTGTATATCTGTTGTCAGTCCTGTGTGTAGAGTATATACAGAGATATACTCTACAGCTTGTATTCATCTATCGAAATCAATACTGTGGGTTAGTTGCATATATTCACACCAACTATATACCTATATACACACACATGCAGTGCCTTGGAAAGATATTCATACCCTGTGAACTTTTCAACATTTTTTCATGTTACATCCACAAGCTTGAATGTATTAAGTGTAATTTATTGGGATTTTATGTGATATATCAACACTAACCTACATTAGTACCTGGTACCTACGACTAAGGACTGACATCTGAAACGCGTCGGCTGTTCTGAGTTTTATCACAATTTTAATGATGAAATAAACTTTGAGTTTTATTCATATTGGTGCTGGAAACTCACCTTTTTCGTTCTTATATCAACACTAAGTCGCAAGTATTTGTGAAGTGTAAAGGAAGTAATACATGATTCTCTACATATTTTTAAAACCTATATCCAAAAATTCTGAGTTGCATTTTTCTTCAGCCCTGTATAGGCTGAACCCCTACATAAAATCCTGAGGGACCAATTGACTCCAGGAGTCAACTAATTGGTAAATTGAGTCCACATGTGTGTAATTTATTCTTAGTATAACTACAGCTGTTTTGTGAAGGTATCAGAGGTTTGTGTGAGAACATTAAGGATGAAACAGAATCATGAAAACCAAGGAACACACCAGACAGGTCAGGGCTAAAGTTGTAGAGATGAGTAAAACTGGGTTAAGTTATAAAACAAATTAGCCCAAGCTCTGAACATCTCACAGAGCACTGTTCACTCCATTATTCAAAAATCGAAGGAGTATGGCACAACTGCAAACTTACCAAGACATGACAGTCCACCTAAACTGAAATCCCAAGCAAGAACTCTGGAGGAGCTTCAAAGTTCACGGCTCAGATAGGAGAATATGTGCACAGTAAACAATTAGTTGTATACTCAACAAATCTGGCCATTATGGAAGAGTGGCAAGAAGAAAGCCATTTTTTAAAGCAAGACATAAGAAGTCCCATTTTATGTTTGCAAAAAGCTAGTAGGGGACAAAGAGAGCATATGGAAGAAGGTGCTCTGGTCAAATGAGACCAAAGTTGATCTTTTAGGCTAAATGTAAAATGCTATGTGTGGCACAAAACTAACATTGCACATCACCCTGAAAGCACCATCCCCACTGTCACACATGGTGGTGGCAGCATCATGCTTTGGAGAGGCTTTTCTTCAGTAGGGAAGCTTGTCAGAGTTGATGGAAAGATGAATTAAGTTAAATACATGGCAATCCTGGAGGAAAACCTGTTACAGGCTTCAAAAGATTGAGACTGGGACGAAGGTTTACTTTCCAGCAGGACAACAAACCTAAACATACTGCAAGGTCTCCAATGTCATAGTTTAGATCAGGGGTGCACAAAACCTTTTGGTCCAAGGACCACATTGCCATATTGAACCAATCCCAAGGGCTGCAAAAAATGTTAAAGGGGTACTTACATGAATCACTAGATGCTGATTCAAATTGTCTCTCCAGTAAAGGAGACAAACTCTAGCACAGCGCCACCTATTGGAAGTAGCGATCCTAAAAGTCACAAGTGGATTTTCAACAATCCTTTGCAATATGACTCAGGATATATAAGCCAGATCAGAATCCCAATTTGCAGACACGGTGTTTCGGGGTGCTTGCCCCTCGTCAGTGCAAAGTATGGGGGTGTCTGATCTGGCTCATGAGAAAGCTATGTGGGGACCACGGGGGAACACTATTCTCCTTAAGGAGACTTTGCAAGCCAGTCTGGCTGCCAGGTAAGGGGACTTATAGCTGCAATGCCCCTCTGGAAAATATTCAAATTGTCTCTCCAGTAAAGGAGACAAACTCTAGCACAGCGCCACCTATTGGAAGTAGCGATCCTAAAAGTCACAAGTGGATTTTCAACAATCCTTAGATGCTGATTGTAAGTATTTGATGAGGATTTGGAGAATTTCTCTTCAGCTTTTGCTCCCAAAAAATCAGTCTGAACACATGCAAATTTAAACTGAGGTTTTTGGAGCAGAAACTTACCATATCCTCTTCATAAAAATGCTCAAAAGAGATTGGAGATTAAGTTTTACCATAGCCATGAAGCACGTTATAGATTGCTACATATATACAAGATCAGATCCACCATCAGTACATGTGTACAGTCATGGACAAAAGTTTTGAGAATGAAACCAAAATGATATTTTCACATGATCTGTTGCCCTCTGGTTTTTAATTGTGTTTGTCTGATGTTTACATCACATACAGAAATATAATTGCAATCATATTATGAGTACCAAAAGGTTATATTGACAGTTAGAATGAGTTAATGCAGCAAGTCAATATTTGCAGTGTTGACCCTTCTTCTTCAGGACCTCAGCAATTCTCCCTGGCATGCTCTCAATCAACTTCTGGATCAAATCCTGACTGATAGCTGTCCATTCTTGTATAAGCAATGCTTGCATTTTGCCAGAATTTGTTGGTTTTTGTTTGTCCACCCGTCTCTTGATGATTGCCCACAAGTTCTCAATGGGATTAAGATCTGGGGAGTTTCCAGGCCATGGACCCAAAATCTCTATGTTTTGTTCCATGAGCCATTTAGTGATCACCTTTGCTTTATGGCAAGGTGCTCCATCATGCTGGAAAAGGCATTGCTGGGCGCCAAACTGCTCTTGGACAATTGGGAGAAGTTGCTCTTGGAGGACATTCTGGTACCATTCTTTATTCATGGCTGTGTTTTTAGGCAAGACTGTGAGTGAGCCGATTCCCTTGGCTGAGAAGCAACCCCACACATGAATCGTGTCAGGATGCTTAACAGTTGGCATGAGACAAGACTGGTGGTAGCGCTCACCTCTTCTTCTCCTAATAAGCTGTTTTCCAGCTGTCCCAAACAATCGAAAAGGGGATTCATCTGAGAAAATGACTTTACCCCAGTCCTCAGCAGTCCACTCCCTGTACCTTTTGCAGAATGTCAGTCGGTCCCTGATGTTTTTTCTGGAGAGAAGTGGCTTTTTTGCTGCCCTCCTTGAAACCAGGCCTTTGTCAAAGAGTCTCCGCCTCACAGTGCGTGCAGAAGCACTCACACCAGCCTGCTGCCATTGCTGAGCTAGCTCGGCACTGCTGGTAGTCAGATCCCACAGCTGAAACAGTTTTAAGATACGGTCCTGGCGTTTGCTGGTCCTTCTTGGGCGCCCAGGAGCCTTTTTGGCAACAATGGAAGCTCTCTTCTTGAAGTTCTTGATGATGCGATAGATTTTTGACTGAGGTGCAATCTTTGTAGCTGCGATACTCTTCCCTGTTAGGCCATTTTTGTGCAGAGCAATGATGGCTGCACGTGTTTCTTTAGAGATAACCATGGTTAACTGAAGAGAAACAATGATACCAAGCACCAGCCTCCTTTTAAAGTGTCCAGTGGTGTCATTCTTACTTAATCATGACTGATTGATTGCCAGCCCTGTCCTCATCAAGACCCACACCTGTGTTAATGGAACAATCACTAAAACAATGTTAGCTGCTCCTTTTAAGGCAGGAATACAATGATGTTGAAATGTGTTTTGGGGGTTAAAGTTCATTTTCTTAGCCAATATTGACTTTGCAAGTAATTGCTGTTAGGCTGATCACTCTTTATGACATTCTGGAGTATATGCAAATTGCCATTAGAAAAACTTAAGCAGTCGACTTTGTAAAAATTAATATTTGTAGCCTTCTCAAAACTTTTGGCCATGACTGTACAGCACCAAGCATGGTGCACCATTTAATTCTAATATCAGGTCAGCCCCTTATACAATGGTATCTCTTGAACCTACAATTCCCAATATGTCCTTAACAATGGTAAAGAGATACTGGCAGTTGTTGTTACCAAACATCATCAGACAGCCGACAACAAGGAACCTCAGTATTGACAAAACATAGTCAATATGGTAATCATTTACATCCAGTCACCTTATAGACAACATCTTCTCTGACTAGAATAGTTTCCGTCCCTTATGTCTCCATGTAGTGCAGAAGTCATGATGAGCTTTCATGCCCAAAACCTGTTTCTGCAGACTTACCTCTTCTCTGCCTTCAGCAGCACTTCCAACACAATTCCCTTAAAAATAAAAGTATCATTATACTACCCATAAATAAAAATATCTCACATGCTATGCTGTGCCCATAAATAAATAATTGCCCCTTACCGTGCTTCCTGCACAAAATATCTCTCCCACCACACTGCCCTTATATATAATATCCCCCTCACACTGCCCCTTTTGATAATATCCCCACTGTTGCAAGAGAGTATGGGGGACCAGGTCCTTCTCCTTATCACTGGTTAATAAGCTGCTGGACTAGGGTGATCTTATATATTTCCGAAACACATATGGTGGCTGGGGAAGATGTGGCGTATATGGCTTATGGGTAGTATATCAAAATGAAACATCTACTTCAAGGCATGTATTGATAATGGGTGTGGGCTACAGGTGCACTGTTTATTTTACCCTATTGTATAATTTCAATGCTGTTCTGATGATCGGAGATGATCTTATCTCTTTTCCCAAATTGTTTTCACAGGGAAAGGGATTGTTATTTATGTTATGTGTTTTTTGGTGATTAATAAATATGAATCTGATTTAAAAAAAAATAATAATAATAATAATAATAATAATAATAATAATAATAATAATAATAATATCTCCACACTGCCCCTCTCAATAATATCCCTCCAACACTGTGCCTCTCCATAAAACCCCACACTTCCCTTTTCCATAATGTTATCTCCCCTCACTGCCCCTCTCCATAATACCCCCCACTGTCCCTTCATTATATTCCTCCCCACACATAGACCTTCTCCATAATATCACCACCACTGCCCCTCTCCATATTCTCCCTCCCCACACTAAGTCACTCCATAATTTCACCACCCCAAAGACACCCCCCCTGTCCAAAATATCCCCTCAAACTGACCCTTTCCATAATATTCCTCTACTCGGAAATTTTCCCCCGAGAAAGACAGTAAAACACGAGTTCCCACCTGGACACCTGGTATGCTATACACTTACGAAAGATCTGTACCTTTTCAACTTTAGTTTCACCTACTTATTATTGTATTTCATACACTTGCAGATCTTATAATTAGATTTCTATTTTTTTTTAATGCACATCTATCTGATTTCAGTTCATACATATGCAGTTCCCACATAACATCCCTTTGAGATCAACATGCAGATTATATTGCATATTAAGGCCAACTTTACTATTTTGTTTTCTCAAACTGTATGTTTATTCTGTTAGTGAATCAACTCTCTGTAGGCAATATATATAGCATAAATGCACTTGGATGTATTATTATGCAGTTTGGTATCTTTGTGGACGGAACGTGAAAAATTGTTTGAATACTTTTTCAAGGCACTGTATATATATATATATATATATATATATATATATATATATATATACACACAGTACAGACCAAAGGTGTGGACACACTGTCTCATTCAAAGAGTTTTCTTTAAAACTATGAATGAAAACATGTGGAATGAAACACTTAAAAACGTGTGGAACAACTGAAAATATGTCTTATATTCTAGGTTCTTCAAAGTAACCACCTTTTGCTTTCATTACTAATTTGCACACTCTTGGCATTCTCTTGATGAGCTTCAAGAGGTAGTCACCGGAAATGGTTTTCCAACAGTCTTGAAGGAGTTCCCAGAGATGCTTAGCACTTGTTGGCCCTTTTGCCTTCACTCTGCGGTCCAGCTCACCCCAAACCATTTCGATTGGGTTCAGGTCTGGTGACTGTGGAGGCTAGGTCATCTGGCGTAGCCCCCCATCACTCTCCTTCTTAGTCAAATAGCCCTTACACAGCCTGGAGGTGTGTTTGGGGTCATCGTCCTGTTGAAAAATAAATGATGGTCCAACTAAACGCAAACCGGATGGAATAGCATGCCGCTGCAAGATGCTGTGGTAGCCATGTTGGTTCTGTATGACTTCAATTTTGAATAAATCCCCAACAGTGTCACCAGCAAAGCACCCCCACACCATCACACCTCCTTCCCCATGCTTCACGGTGGGAACCAGCCATGTAGAGTCCATCCGTTCACCTTTTCTACAAAGACATGGTGGTTGGATCCAAAGATCTCAAATTTGGACTCATCAGACCAAAGCACAGATTTCCACTGGTCTAATGTCCATTCCTTGTGTTCTTTAGCCCAAACAAGTCTCTTCTACCTGTTATCTGTCCTTAGCAGTAGTTTCCTAGCAGCTATTTTACCATGAAGGCCTGCTGCACAAAGTCTCCTCTTAACAGTTGTTCTAGAGATGTGTCTGCTGCTAGAACTCTGTGTGGCATTGACCTGGTCTCTAATCTGAGCTGCTGTTAACCTGCCATTTCTGAGGCTGGTGACTTGGATAAACTTATCCTCCGCAGCAGAGGTGACTCTTGGTCTTCCTTTCCTCGAGCGGTCCTCATGTGAGCCAGGTTCTTTGTAGCGTTTGATGGTTTTTGCCACTGCACTTGGGGACACTTTCAAAGTTTAACCAATTTTTCGGACTGACTGACCTTCATTTCTTAAAGTAATGATAGCCACTCGTTTTTCTTTACTTAGCTGCTTTTTTCTTGCCATAATACAAATTCTAACAGTCTATTCAGTAGGACTATCAGCTCTGTATCCACCAGACATCTGCACAACACAACTGATGGTCCCAATCCCATTTATAAGGCAAGAAATCCCACTTATTAGACCTGACAGGGCACACCTGTGAAGTGAAAACCATTTCCGGTAACTACCTCTTGAAGCTCATTAATAGAATGCCAAGAGTGTGCAAAGCAGTAATCAAAGCGAAAAGGTGGCTACTTTGAAGAACCTAGAATATAAGACATATTTTCATTTGTTTCACACTTTTTTGTTAAGTATCTCATTCCACATGTGTTACTTCATAGTTTTGAAGCCTTCAATGTGAATCTACGATTTTCAGAGTCATGAAAATAATTAAAACTCTTTGAATGAGATGGTGTGTCCAAACTTTTGGTCTATACGGTGTGTGTGTATATATATATATATATATATATATATATATATGTATAATTAATACAAAGGACCGGCACTCCAAATCTTCTGAAATATTTTTGGAGTTTATTACATCAAATCATACAGGCGTAAATTACGCGTTTCGGCTAATAGTGAGCCTTTTTCACATCTATCATATATATACACTGTATATCAACTGCTTTTATACATTATTTTGTAATCTGTTACACAGTATCGCAGTGATTTATAGTATATGATGAGATGATATTTTATACTACACTGGTACAAAGAATATTATTAGCTGAATTGTGACACGACTTTAATTTTCAATAATTTCTGATATTTCGGATCAATGGAACAAAGTGTATAAACAAAATACTAAAGTAAGGGGAGCAGACATGTTATTCCCAAATATTGTTATCTTCTATCTGTAAGATAGTGAATAAATTACTGATTGTTGCGGGTCCGACTGCTGGGACCCATAGTGATTTTGAGATTGGGGTTCTGGAACTTCGTGGGTTGTCCTCTAGTAAATTATCTCCTATTTTACAGGTAGCTGATAATAATGTAATACTGTACTTGAGAATATTTTAACTTGGATCCTGTAATCTGCTGGTATGACATTGTTCTTGCATTCATAAAAGTCTCAGTTTATTATACTGTATAGCTTATTTCTGCCTAGTTTTGTGCTCTTGGTTATGAGTGATGTCAGTCTGGACTATTGGATACTAGATTAAATGAGTTGAACTATACACAGAGAATAGTTGTTGAAATACAAATAAATGCTTCAATCCATAGAACATACAGTACATAAGATGTCTTTTAAAAAGGGGTTGAGCGGATTGTAAAAGTCAGGGGTGGACATAGCATTGGCGAAACCAGTGCAGCTGCACACGGTCTCAGTAGGTAATGGGGACCACCTCTAGGTCCAAAGCATCAAGCAGCTTGTGTCAGAACTGCAATATTGGACTACCAAAGGGTCCATATACTATTCTTGCAGAGGGGCCCTCTTCTGTCTCCGTCCGCCCTTGTAAAGGTTGTGCAGTTGGATAACAATTTTCCAGAGAGTGTGGACTCATTTAGGCTCTCTTGACACTATTGTTATGGCTTCGAGGGCTGTCCACTTAAAGAAAAAAATGATGCTCAAAAGTGTTACTGATATTACAATATATATCACTTACTAAAAGTTCCTTTGTCCCAGTTTCATAGTTTGTCCTAAGTCCAGGTTTTTATATGTAAAGAAAAAAGTTTTCAAATCAACACGTGATGAGCGTTGTGTGTGGAGGGGGCTAAATGACGGCTTATTCCAGAAGCTAAGCCCTCTTTTCCATCAATGCATTGGCTGAGACACAGCAATTAAGACACCCTGACACATGATGCCTTCTGGAGTGATGAGCATAAACCCAAAAGACTGGTTCTAATGGATGGAACATTGTGTCATTTTAATGAGAAATATGCATGATACTGTTAAGGCTACTTTACACATTGCGATATCGGTCCCGATATCGCTAGTGTGGGTACCCGCCCCCATCTGTTGCGCGACACGGGCAAATCGCTGCCCGTGTCGCACAACAGCCGTCACACATACATACCTGTCCGGCGACGTCGCTGTGACGGGCGAACCGCCTCCTTTCTAAGGGGGCGGTCCGTGCGGCGTCACAGCGACGTCACTGAACCGCCGCCCAATAGCAGCGGAGGGGCGGAGCTGAGCGGGACGTAACATCCCGCCCACCTCCTTCCTTCCTCATAGCGGCCCGGAGGCAGGTAAGGGGAGCTTCCTCGTTCCTGCGGCGTCACACGCAGCGATGTGTGCTGCCGCAGGAACGAGGAACAACCTCGTTACTGCTGCAGTAACGAGATTTGAGAATGGACCCCCATGTCGCCGATTAGCGATTTTGCACGTTTTTGCAACGATGCAAAATCGCTTATCGGTGTCACATGCAACGGCATCGCTAATGCGGCCGGATGTGCGTCACGAATTCCGTGACCCCAACGACTCCGCATTAGCGATGTCGCAGCGTGTAAAGCCCACTTTACTCTTTAATGTAATGACCTATGTCCTGTAATTTACTGATGGAAGTATATTGTTATTTGTTACATTTTACGTTCTGTAAAGTATATGTTTGGAGCTTGTTGCGTTTTCGTAGACACAAAAGAAAACCATCTGGTAGAAAAACCTCAACTCTAAAGGGAACCTGTCACCAAATTTGGCGACTATAAGCTGCGGCAACCACCAGTTTGCTCTTATATACAGTGACTCGCCCACCCCAGGGCTATGGGACACCCGGTGCCGGGCCGGACTAGTCCGGCGCCCACCCCAGGGCTATGGGACACCCAGTGCCGGGCCGGACTAGTCCGGTGGTAGTCAGTGGTGGCTGGGCCCGGCTCCGTGGCCCTGGTGGGTGTCAGTAGAGTATGTGGCTTGGTGAATAAAGTTTGTGTTCGTGACGCCACCTGTGGTATGCGGCTAATAAGCCGCCGCTGCTGGATGAGGCCTCCGGGGGATGATATGGCAGCAGTGGTGGTACTACTCCCCACAGGTGGAGCAATGCCCCGGGGCACAGTTGGTGCTCGTGAGTGTCTATGCAGCTGAAATAACAGAGACTACTTCAAGGGTGCAGTTCAAGTTCTTTACTCACAATTCTTGTCTGGGCCCAGGGGCCCTTGGACTGCTGGGACCACTGTCAGGGACCTCCGCCGTTTGTGGGTGGTTCTGAGAGTAGAAGCCGGTGCCCTTCTCTTTAGTGTCTCTATCTTCTGCTGTCTTCCTTAGCCTTGCCTTTGATAGGATAAACCTGGCTTGGCCTCCACTACAGCCTCCAGGCTGGGGGGTCACCTGTCGGCTGATCACCCCTTTTCTGGAAGTTCTGCTATGGGTTCTGGCCCGGGGAGGTTACAACAACATTCCCTGGGCCTCGGTTTTTACTGTTTGGAGATGATTTTGCACTCCTCCAGTTTCTAGGGACCGTCCCCTGTTGCAGCTTGATCCCTCCACCGATGTTCCTGTGGAGCAGGCCACCGCAGCCCTACAACTACCCGTGGTACCTCTAGGACTGCCCGTGGCCCTGGGACCCTTTCTGTTCTCTGCGTGGTGTCACCTGGACCCTCTGAGCCCCAGGATCTTCACCAGGAAGCGTCTCTTTCTTTCCTTTCAGCTCCTGACTGACTTGGAGCTCTCTTTCCTTTTCTTCTCCTCCTTGCCTGCCTCCAGCAGGCCTCCTCCTCCTTCCCCACTTTCTCTCGTTCTCCTTCTTCAACTACATGCTGGCTCCTCACTCTCTCACTCCCTGAGGTAGACTAGCTAAACTTGACCTTCCTCTCTGTGTCTGCTCTCAGATGGCTCCTCCCACCTCCCCAATTGCCCTGTTCTACCCTATAGGAGCAGGGATGGGTCTTACGACCCCTCCCAGCATGCAGCATGGGAGGGTTGTCTGCCACTTTCCCTGGTCCCAGTGTGTTCCTAGCAATGGGTGTAGTGTGGATTTACCAGGGGACCGGAGTTCACTCTCTTCCTCTCCCAGAATGGGGCATCACACCGCTGGATGGGGTGCAATGACCTGTGGCGACGGAAGCCTCAGGGGCGCCACACTCCCCCACAGCGAATCCCAGCACGTCCTCGGGCTGAAAAACAACAAAAACATGTGGAAGAACTGCAAAACATTTTTGTTATGAATAACAGTAAAACAGTAAACATCTCTTCCCTTTATGGGAGGCACAATGATTCGAACGTTACGAACTTCTTATAAAGAAACTTCTACGTGTGCACTTCCAGTCCATTGCACGGTTCGGGCACATCCCCCATAATTCTGGTAGGGGGCACAACGGGTGCAACTATATACATTTCTTGGCTACAACAAGTCCAGTAGCCTGGCAGTTCGTTCAGCTTCATTTTAAACGCAAGACACATAAACAACATACCAGCCACTAAGTCCAGTGGCCTGGTAAGACATGACACAAAAACATTCACCGGGGACCACATTCCAGTTCCGTGGCCCGGTACATATAAACATGGGGGGGTGACATCTTCAAAAAGAACAAGGGGCAGTAAGGCAGGAAGGGTGTCATCTTCAAAAAGAACATTAGGGCAGCACAAAAGGGACATCTTCACAAAGCATGAGGGGCAGACAGGGGCTATTTACAGTTCAGCATCTCTTCTTCCTTACTCACGAGGGTAGATGCGGGGGTCCCACTCCGGCATTGCTCCTGGCAGCAGGTATGCCGACGAGATTATCGTCTGGGTCCCCTGGGCACTGGTCCCTGACCTTCTGCGCTGCTCTGCAGCCTGGATTGGAGTGGGGCTGCTTGCAGGCACAATACGGCGTTGCTGCAGAGGGCTGCTCGTCTGCAGGGGGCTGTTACTGTGGTCCGTTGGGTCTTGTTTTGGTCTTGCACCCTGCATCACACAAGCCATGGAGATCTGCGTCTGTGTCTCCTGCGTGGCTGTTGCAGGCCCGCTGCTCAGTTCTGCGGCCTGGGCCTGCTTCGCGGTGGTGCTGCGGCTACTGCTTGCAGGGGAGACGCTGCACGCTGACATAGTGCGGCGCCACTCCGGTTCTTCGGAGGCCATCTCCTCCTCCTCCTGCAGGATATGGACGTGTAGGGCATACCAGCCCCGGCCTCCCATCAGCCGTGTGTATTCTACAGCGTCACCCGGCTTGGTATCTCGCCCGGGGTGGCCTTTAGGCAGATGTTCTTCAATATCCCGTCGGGCCACAAAGACATCTTTACCCAGTCCGGGCTCTCTGATGAAGCCCCAGCCTCCTTTCTGCCGAAAATCGACTACTATGCCCCGTCTCATTGGGCCCTGTGACCCCTTAAGGGTCTTTCGAATTTGCTCCTTGGAGGCCAGGTTGACTGCCTCCTGGGCTTTCCGCTTCTCCTCCCGGGCCTCCCGCTCCTGCTGGTACTCCTTCACCAGTCTCCGGCAAGTCAGCTCGTTGGCCAGTGGGGTTTCCTTGGGGTGCAGGGGCTGTTGCAGTCTCCCACTCTCAATGGGCGCCGCGTCCCAGTTTACTCCCGGGGATGTTGTTCCCAGGAGACTCACAGGGGGACTCGGTAGGGGGCCCACTAGCTGTTCGGGGTCCACCCCTCCCCAGGCTCCGTCTGCGGGGGTTTCAGGCAGGCTTCCTGTGCCCCACCGGGCGTCAGCGAGGCTGGCTGGGAAAGCTCCGGTGCCCCACAGGGCGTCAGCGGGGCTGGCGGGGAAAGCTAGCGGGACGGTGGAGGGACTGGGCGGTGGCGCTTGGTAGGGCCTTGGGTCCGGACGGGTCGGGGTTTCATATAGCTCACCCGGTCGCTGCTCCGCGGCCTCCATCCAGTGGCCCACGCTCTCCGGCACCATCGGGCTTCCACTCCGCCGGTCCACCTCCGCTTGCATGTTGTTCAGTCTCCGAGCCAGGATTCTCATTTCCTCCCGGAGCAGGTCCAGCTCGGGATCCATCTTCCCGGTCCCTGGTGCGCACTTCTGCAGCCTCTCTGCCATGCTGCCGACCTGGGGAACGCTTGCTGGAACACTGCTCGGGTGCTCGACCACGCCACTCGGCTGCACCCTTTCCCTTCTCGGAGGTGGGGCCGGAGGCTGCACTAGCATCTGGCGCCAGACTGGCGCCCAGCCCATCACGGCCGGCACCGCTCCGCTCGCTATCAGGTACATCTTCTTTATCTGCTGGTCTGGCATTTAGACTCTTTCTGCCAGCCGGCCAGCTCGTCTAGTCGCAATTTCCTCTTTCTCCGCCTTCTATGGCGGGCACCGCTTCGCGCTCTTTTCTTGGACAAGGGGGCGGGGCTTCTCTTCGCGCCCTTTCTTCTGGAATGCCCCCCTTCTTCCCGCGCTCAGTGGCTTCAATGGCGGCAGTTTCTCACAGTATAACACAGGCTATTTCACGATTCTTCAGGCGCACAGTACCCGGTGGAACCGGGCACGTTATCCTGTTCGTGACGCCAAAATTGACTCGCCCACCCCAGGGCTATGGGACACCCGGTGCCGGGCCGGACTAGTCCGGCGCCCACCCCAGGGCTATGGGACACCCGGTGCCGGGCCGGACTAGTCCGGTGGTAGTCAGTGGTGGCTGGGCCCGGCTCCGTGGCCCTGGTGGGTGTCAGTAGAGTATGTGGCTTGGTGAATAAAGTTTGTGTTCGTGACGCCACCTGTGGTATGCGGCTAATAAGCCGCCGCTGCTGGATGAGGCCTCCGGGGGATGATATGGCAGCAGTGGTGGTACTACTCCCCACAGGTGGAGCAATGCCCCGGGGCACAGTTGGTGCTCGTGAGTGTCTATGCAGCTGAAATAACAGAGACTACTTCAAGGGTGCAGTTCAAGTTCTTTACTCACAATTCTTGTCTGGGCCCAGGGGCCCTTGGACTGCTGGGACCACTGTCAGGGACCTCCGCCATTTCTGGGTGGTTCTGAGAGTAGAAGCCGGTGCCCTTCTCTTTAGTGTCTCTATCTTCTGCTGTCTTCCTTAGCCTTGCCTTTGATAGGATAAACCTGGCTTGGCCTCCACTACAGCCTCCAGGCTGGGGGGTCACCTGTCGGCTGATCACCCCTTTTCTGGAAGTTCTGCTATGGGTTCTGGCCCGGGGAGGTTACAATATTCCCTGGGCCTCGGTTTTTACTGTTTGGAGATGATTTTGCACTCCTCCAGTTTCTAGGGACCATGCCCTGTTGCAGCTTGATCCCTCCACCGATGTTCCTGTGGAGCAGGCCACCGCAGCTCTACAACTACCCGTGGTACCTCTAGGACTGCCCGTGGCCCTGGGACCCTTTCTGTTCTCTGCGTGGTGTCACCTGGACCCTCTGAGCCCCAGGATCTTCACCAGGAAGCGTCTCTTTCTTTCCTTTCAGCTCCTGACTGACTTGGAGCTCTCTTTCCTTTTCTTCTCCTCCTTGCCTGCCTCCAGCAGGCCTCCTCCTCCTTCCCCACTTTCTCTCGTTCTCCTTCTTCAACTACATGCTGGCTCCTCACTCTCTCACTCCCTGAGGTAGACTAGCTAAACTTGACCTTCCTCTCTGTGTCTGCTCTCAGATGGCTCCTCCCACCTCCCCAATTGCCCTGTTCTACCCTATAGGAGCAGGGATGGGTCTTACGACCCCTCCCAGCATGCAGCATGGGAGGGTTGTCTGCCACTTTCCCTGGTCCCAGTGTGTTCCTAGCAATGGGTGTAGTGTGGATTTACCAGGGGACCGGAGTTCACTCTCTTCCTCTCCCAGAATGGGGCATCACACCGCTGGATGGGGTGCAATGACGTGTGGCGACGGAAGCCTCAGGGGCGCCACAATAGCATTCTAACATACTGTATATAAGAGCCCAGGCCGCTGTGTAGAACATAAAAAACACTTTATAATGCTCACCTAAGGGGCGGTGCGGTGCAGACTGGTCGGATGGGTGTCTCTGTTCTCAGGTACTGGCGCCTCCTCTTTCGGCCATCTTTGTCCTCCTTCTTCTGAAGCCTGGTTGCATGACGTGTTCTACGTCATCCACACTAGCCAGCATTGAGGTCCTGCGCTAGAATACTTTAATACTTTGATCTGCCCTGCTCAGGGCAGATCAAAGTGTGTCTGTGCGGGACCTCAATGCCGGCGCACGTGCATGACGTAGGACGCGTCATGCAACCAGGCTTCAGAAGGAGGACAAAGATGGCCGAAATAGGAGACGCCGGTACAGGCGCCTGCGCAGGCCCTCAATGCCGGCTAGTGTGGATGACGTAGGACGCGTCATGCACTCAGGCTTCAGAAGAAGGAGGTCAAAGATGCCAGAAAGAGGAGGCGCCAGTCTAGGATCGGGTATACTTGATTCCAGAGGATGGGAGATAATTGATTTCAGAGGATGGGGGATGCTCAATTCCAAAGAGTGGGGGATACTCGATTCCAGAGGAAGGGGGATGCTTTAATCCAGAGGATGAAAGATTCTCGATTTCAGAGGATGGGAGATACTCGATTCCAGAGAATGGGGGAATACTCAATTCCAGAAGATGGGGGCTACTCAATGCCAGAGGATGGGGGATACTCGATTCCAGAGGATGAGAGATACTCGATTCCAGAGGATGAGAGATATTCAATTCCAGAGGATGGGGGATACTCGCTTCCATAGGATGTGGGATAGCCAATTCCAGAGGATGGGGGCTACTCAATTCCAGAGGATGGGGGATACTTGGTAGAAGACTTGAAGGAGATCAGTTGAAAAACGTACAAACGTGAAGGAGATAAAAGAGGTCCTGTGAGGAAAAGAGTAATGTATGCAATGTGCAGACATACTGGGTTCCCTAGAGACAGTCTTATTAGTCACTCTCTGCTCCCTGAATGGGTGACTCCTATTTTTTATTTTATAGTGTAATTGTGAATGTGTTTTCTAAACCAGGAAACCCCATAGACCCTGGATATCTATCATCAGATGATAGAAAATTAGGTTGTACAACTACGTATTCCAACCAAGTGAAATCCAAAAAAGTCCTGCTGTCATTTGTCAGCACCTAGGACCACAGGCAGGACCATTATATAATGTGCATGGGTATGTTTTCCCTGCTTTGCTTTTGAGAATCTATATATTTTGTTGCTATATACGGTACCTGCTGTGATGCCGCTCTCTTATCTACCGCAAAACCCGTTTTCTTATATATATATATATTTTATCTACCGCAATGACAGCTCATTTTGATGATCAGTTAAGATAAGCTTCAGTGGGATCATGTAATAGATGGACTGTGCGGGTGAGGTGTAATAGCTGGAGAGTTATTGTGTTCACGTTACATATTTAATGAAGCTATTTTGAGTAAATTCTTCTGATTCCTTCATTTGCAGCCTGGTGAGTCATCCATACAAGAGATCACACACAGTAATCAGATACCATTAAATTAACACTTTACTGTACCAGTCATGAACAAATCCCAACAGAAAATTATATCATGTTGTGAATATAACATTTAATTGGTGGGAGGATATTATAATGGCAGAGAGAGGGATGAAGGGCACATCATGTGTGCATGAAACACTGTATGGTATCAGCAATTCCCAGTGGAAACCAGCCAAACCCATCAAAGTTCTTTATACTAATACGAAAATAAATATATATATATATATATGCAGTACAGACCAAACGTTTGGACACACCTTCGTTTTCTTTATTTTCATGACTCTGAAATTTGTAGATTCACATTGAAGGCATCAAAACTATGAATTAACACATGTGGAGTGAAATACTTAACAAAAAAGTGTGAAACAACTGAAAATATGTCTTATATTCTAGGTTCTTCAAAGTAGCCACCTTTTGCTTTGATTACTGCTTTGCACACTCTTGGCATTCTCTTGATGAGCTTCAAGAGGTAGTCACTGGAAATGGTTTTCACTTCACAGGTGTGCCCTGTCTGGTTTAATAAGTGGGACTTCTTGCCTTATAAATGGGGTTGGGACCATCAATTGTGTTGTACAGAAGTCTGGTGGATACACAGCTGATAGTCCTACTGAATAGAGTGTTAGAATTTGTATTATGGCAAGAAAAAAGCAGCTAATTAAAGAAAAACAAGTGGCCATCATTACTTTAAGAAATGAAGGTCAGTCAGTCCGAAAAATTGGGAAAACTTTGAAAGTGTCCCCAAGTGCAGTGGCAAAAACCATTAAACGCTACAAAGAAACTGGCTCACATGAGGAACGCCCCAGGAAAGAAAGACCAAGAGTCACCTCTGCTGCGGAGGATAAGTTTATCCGAGTCACAAGCCTCAGAAATCACAGGTTAACAGCAGCTCAGATTAGAGACCAGGTCAATGCCACAGGAGACTTTGTGCAGCAGGCCTTCATGGTAAAATAGCTGGTAGCAAACCACTGCTAAGGACAGGCAACAAGCAGAAGAGACTTGTTTGGCTAAAGAACACAAGGAATGGACATTAGACCAGTGGAAATCTGTGCTTTGGTTTGATGAGTCCAAATTTGAGATCTTTGGATCCAACCACCGTGTCTTTGTGCGACGCAGAAAAGGTGAATGGATGGACTCTACATGCCTGGTTCCCACCGTGAAGCATGGAGGAGGAGGTGTGATGGTGTGGGGGTGCTTTGCTGGTAACACTGTTGGGGATTTATTCAAAATTGAAGGCATACTGAACCAGCATGGCTACCACACCATCTTGCAGCGGCGTGCAATTCCATCCGGTTTGCGTTTAGTTGGACCACCATTTATTTTTCAACAGGACAATGACCCCAAACACACCTCCAGGCTGTGTAAGGGCTATTTGAGTAAGAAGGAGAGTGATGGGGTGCTTCGCCAGATGACCTGGTCTCCACAGTCACCAGACCTGAACCCAATTGAGATGGTTTGGGGTGAGCTGGACCGCAGAGTGAAGGCAAAAGGGCCAACAAGTGCTAAGCATCTCTGGGAACTCCTTCAAGACTGTTGGAAGACCATTTCCGGTGACTACCTCTTGAAGCTCATCAAGAGAATGCCAAGAGTGAGCACAGCAGTAATCAAAGCAAAAGGTGGCTACTTTGAAGAACCTAGAATATAAGACATATTTTCAGTTGTTTCACACTTTTTTGTTAAGTATTTCATTCCACATGTGTTAATTCATAGTTTTGATGCCTTCAATGTGAATCTACAATAAAGAAAACTCTTTGAATGAGAAGGTGTGTCCAAACTTTTGGTTTGTACTGTATATATATATATATATATATATATATGTATATATATATATATATATATATACACTGTATATATTTTTTTTATTAGTATATATAAAATCTCTTTTTACTTGTGTCTAAATGGTAATTTGTATCATTATATGCATGCTGGCAATTCCAGGAATTATGGAGATAGCTTAGTGCTGTACTCTACTAGCTCTATCTGTGCCAATGACAATGAAATAGAGGGGCAGTATTACCCAAGAAGTGACCACTAGTCCATTCTAACTGGGCAACAGAACTTCCATATTCTAGATCAGTGAAGGTCTGAGCGGCGGGACCCTTATTAATCATATAGGATAGATAGCAAATGTTGCTTTAAAGGATATTCCCATCTCCAAGATCCTGTCCTAATATATAGTAGGAATAATAATAATAATAATAATAATAATAATAGCAAATACCTCCAATTAGAAATATAGCATAGTTCTGTTGATATAGCCATGTCTCTTACCTCAAGGGCAGGGTATTGCAGTAGCTTATGTATCCATGGTTACGCCTACTCATATAGTAACAGCTTGTTGGTTAGTTGTTCGTGGTCATAACCATGAATAGCTAAGCTGCAATACCCTGCACATGAGGTAAGAGACATGGCTATATCAAGAGAACCAGGAGAACTATACTACATTTCTAATTGGAAATATATATTAATATCATTATGACCAAAGCACATTCATCTCTGGTACACAGAACCCATCTCCTTTCTGAGCGGTTTGATGGCTGGACATTCCCATCTTGTTTGCACTTGTGTGTAATTGTTTGTACAGATGAATGAGGCACCTTCAGGCTTCTGGAAATTGCACCCATGGATGAACCAGACTTGTGCATGTCTATAATTCTCTTCCTGAGATCTTGGCATATTTCTTTTGACTTTCCCATGATGCTACACAAAGAAGCAGCGTGTTTCAGATGTGCATTTAAATACGTCCACAGGTGTGTCTCTAATTAACTCAGATGTTGTCAGTAAACCTATCAGAAGCTTCCAAAGACATGACATCATCATATATCCCAGTTTTAAAGGCATAGTATTTTTAGTGTATGAAAACGTTTGATTTTGCACTAAGTAATAAAAATGTCTTAAAACATTCTCTCTGTCTCTCTCTCTCATTATTCTGGCATTTGGCAAATATAAATAATTTTGGTTTCTAATTGACCTAAAACGGGAAAGGTTTATTCTTATTTCATATCAGAAAGTGAGAAAAACATGCAGATGTGTCTTTTTGATAGTGGAAGGAAACTTCTGGTTTCAACTGTATAGGAGAAGAGTGAATATGATTGGTTCTCCAATAGCATGTGACAAAAGGAGATTAACCCCTTCACCCCCAACCATAACTTTTTTTTATTTTTTGGGTCCATCTTGCCATATGAAAGCTTGTTTTTTTTGTCAAGTTGTACTTTTAAATTAAACCATAAGTTTTACCATATAGTGTACTGGAAAATGGCAAAAAATTCCAAGTGCGGAAAAATTTGCAAAAAAAGTGCGATGGCATGATTGTTTTTGGGATATTTTATTCACAGTGTTCACTATATGGTAAAATCGATGTGCCGGTGTGATGTCTCAGTTCGGTACAAGTTTGTAGACACCAAACATGTATAGGTTTACTTTTATCTAAGGGGTTAAAAAAAATCTGAAGTTTGTCCAAAAAAGTGGCCCACTGTTTGCTCCATTTTCCACGACCCGTAGCGTTCTTAGTTTTCCGGATCTATGGCTCAGTGATGGTTTATTTTTTGTGTCTTGAGCTGACATTTTTAATTCCACCATTTTCGATGCTACCATTTGATCGCCTTTTATTGCATTTTGTGCAACATTAGCGGCAACCAAAAAACATAATTCTGGCATTTGGAATTCTTTTTCCGCTGCGCGGTTTACCGATCAGATTAATTGATTTTATATTTTTATAGATCAGGCATTTCTGAACACGGCGATACCAAATATGTGTACATTTTTTATTTGTTTGACCCTTTAATTTTCAATGGGGCGAAAGGTGGGGGTGAGTTGAAGTTTTATGTTTTTTTTAATTTTTCAAATTTTTTTTTACTTTTTTTTATTTTATTAGTCTCCCTAGGGGACTATAAGGATCAGCAGTCTAATCGCTCATTAATTTCTGTTCTTCACATCTACACAGCTGAGATCTGCAGAAATAATCGTCTCTTGTAACAGGCAGCACTCGGCCGCGTATTACAGGAAGTGAGTCATGTGAGCTACTGGAGTTATCACATAACCCTGTGCTACTATGACAATCATCTACTCACAGTGATCACATCATGGCGCCGCTGATGGAGTCGGGTAAGTGGACATTTACCGAGGCGGGCATTTAAATTGCGCTGTCACATTTTGACAGCTCGATTATAGGGGTTAACAGGCATGGGTGGATCGCGAATCCACTTGCGCCTGTGAGGCATACATGTCTGCTGTACAAATCAGCTGACATGTGTTGGAATCACCGGCGGCTGCCTGCAGCAGCCGCAGGTTATTACAACTATATGGCTTAGGATGTACCAGTACGGCCCTCAGTTGTTAAGGGATTAACCAACAGCCAAGCTGAGATTAACTCTTGCTAGCCTGCTTATGAACTACAAGTCTGAGAGTCCACGCCCAAGTCTCCCTCCGCTGATCACAGACATCAAAGAAGTTAGAAGGCAGAGTGCAAGAATCTGGAGTTTCCACAGACCCTGACTCCGCCATGACAGTTGGTGATGTTTGCAAAAATCTCCATGTGACAAAAACAATGCCGGATTTAGGAGAAATTTACACTACACAAAATGACAAATTTATGGCAAATGACAGTGTCTCGCTGTACAAAGGGATAGTGAAAGTAGTACAGCGTATTCCCCACTAGGTGGCAGCAGTGTAGTGAAGGAGAGTCAAAGTAATACTAACAGAAGGGAGGCTGAAGTACAGCAGAGTGACTTCAGCGGGCAGTTCACAGGTGAACCACCAGGGGGAAATAGAGTAGTCAAGCAGTCAGCATATGGCCAGGATGTCAAGTTAATGCAGAGAGAGAATCAAGATCAGGTCAGAAAACAGAACCGAGGCCGGATGCCGGGAGATCAGGTATACAGAGGGGAACACAAAGGACACAGGAAACAGAAGACAAGACCGGATGGTAAGGAGACACAAACATGGGAAGAGGATGAACCAGGAAGAATAATCAAATGACAAGAGCGGGAAGTCAGGGACTGGAACAGATGGACAAATGTGGGAGGGTACAGGTCAGGGCATGGTAACAAGGAGTGACATCAAACAGGAAATCTCACCTGAGCCAGTCACAGGCTGCAGAGCAAAACTATAACCAGCACAGGAATGCAGGAAGAGTCTCCTGAAACCGGAACGAGGATAATGGGAGTTAACCCCTGACATGACCAAACTGGGAAATTCTGGAGCAGGGAATATCGGTCCTGGATCATGACAGACAGGTCCCTTTTAAGTCCTCCAAAATTACTAAGAACAAAACTCACATTTTTGGTTAGCTTTAGCTGAGAATACTGCAATGATCAGCACATTTCTTTGGGGGCTAGGGGGTTTCTATTAGAAAAACAATTATTCTCCTTCATAAATATATTTCTCATTAATTGTGGTTATAAAGTATACATTTTCTGTCTCAAATAAGCCTTACTAACTGATTGACAATCCAACATACAAACATCATTTTTCATAGCGACTCAACAAGCCTACTTATGTTTTTGATTTGCAAATATCTTCAAGAAACTCTTGTTGACGCACAAGAACCTGTCAACTCCATGCAAAGCACTGTAAATTGTTCAAATTTGTGCCTGTACTCTAAGGCAAAATATTTAGTCAGTGTTGTATTCTGTCAATTGTTGGATCCCTCGCTGTCTTTACAAGCTTATAAACAAGCCCTCGTCTGCTGAGTGTGAAGATCGTCAGCATTACAGCTGTCACATGAAGTCTCACGTTAAGGATTCTATAAGGAACATTTTGGCATTTGATGGCCTCAAAATATTGAGAGAGTTGCTAGTAATATCACCATAATAGGGTGATATGAATTGTAAACTATAAAATTGCAAGGAAAATGTAGTCAAAATGGTGACCTATGCGGTAACATTTATATATTTTATATGTATATTCAATTTCAAACTGCCCTGCAGAGGTGACGCGTTTCACAGGCATAAGCGAGGATGCCTTTCTGTTTATGCACTGAAAGAAACACGCCAGTCAAAACTGATACACTGATGTGCAGGACTGACAGGGATTCTTAGAAAAAGGCTTAGTTTCAGCAGGCAGTGTTAGTTTAAAAAGTACCTGTCACCAGATTTAGCCCCTATAAGCTGCGGCCACCACTACTGAACTCTTATATACAGCATTCTAACATGCTGTATATAATAACCCAAGCCGCTCTGTATAACGTAAAAATACTTTTATAACACTCACCTAGGGAGCGGATCAGTCCGATGTGTGTCACTGCTTTCCGGTCCAGTGCCTCGTCCACCTTCTGCGATCTCCATCCTCCTGCCCAGCCCCGTGCATGACGCGTCCTACGTCATTTACTGTACAGAGAGGGCTCTATTGCACCCTTGCGCATGCACACTTTGATCTGCCCTGCTGAGAGCAGAGCAATGTACTTTAATGCGCAGGCGTGAGAAAAGGTCAAAGACCGCCCATGCATCTGCTCTACAATACTTTGATCTGCGTTTAGCCAGGCAGATTAAAGTGTGCCTGCGCAGGAGCACAATGGAGGCCTCACTGTGAATGACGCTGGATGTGTCATGCACGGGGCTGGCAGGAGGACAGAGATCGCAGAAGATTGAGGAAGCGCCGGACCAGGGAGCAGAGATGCCGATTGAACCGATCTGCTTCATGGGTGAGTATTATGAAAGTGTTTTTTTACATTATCCAGAGCGGCCTGGGTTCTTATATACAGTATTCTGGAATGCTCGTATAAGGGCCCACTGGTGGTGGTCACAGGTTATAGGGGCCAAACCTGGTGACAAGTTCCTTTTAAGTCTTTAAAAAAATGGAAAAAAAACCCAGAAATTCTCAGATTGCAAAGAAATAGGGCCAGTTCTCTCACATATAGATGTTTTTCTCCTATGTATAAAGCAAAGTTACACAAAATACTGTTGATATAATCAGACCTCTCCATAAACCAAACTTTATAGGTTTTCTTGCATTAAAGAGAACCTGTCATATCCCTATATATAGGGTTAATCTGATGGTTAATAGCGTTACAAAGCATTAAAGGTGCTTTACTGAAAGTGGGAGAAAATTAACTTTATTCCTCCCAGGAGCCACCAGCTTTCAGGTATTTTGGTGTGCCCCCAGTGGTTACAGTTATTGCTCAGTACAGTGAGTGATGCCTGTAACCACACCTCAGTACTTTGATTGACAGGTCACTCTGCAGTGCATCTGTGCAGAACGAGCTATCAATCCAAATTTCGGGTTGTACTTACTGTGTACCAAGCGGTGACTGTAGACACTCCTCATGTCTGAAAGCCAGCAGCTCCCAGGAGGAGTAAAGTTAATTTTCTCCCTCAATCAGTAAGGCAGCCACATAGCATTGGAACTTGGAATGCTGATAACCCTCAAATTAACCCTTTATCCGCAGGTTAATAGAATTTGGAGACTTGACAGGTTCCTTTAATTACCTATCCGCAGGGTAGGTTATATATGCAAGATTGTTGGAGGTCTGATTGCTGTGATCCCCAGAACGTGGGGCCCAAAATCTCTGGTGGTAATAGAGCAGTACTGAGCATGTGCGACCACTTCTATTGCACATGCTCATAAACAACACAGGGTCTTCTGTTCTCATGATCACTGGGGGGCCCACAAATCGGACTCCTAGTAATCATAAATATATCACTTATCCTGTGATACAGGATATATTTTGTTTATTGTTTATCCCTGTTAAGATCTTCAAAAATATATTAATAAAAAAATAATTAATTATTGAATTAAATGGTGTATAAAACATTCTGCTCATGATTTCATTGGTGGTGTACTTGGGAAATATTTAATTACGAACTCATTCTGCAATCTCTAGTTAGAGAACTGCGTGCTGCTATAAAATTTATTGTGCCGGTAGTCAATAGAAAAATGCATGGAGCATACAAGACGGAGCACAATGGGGACAGATGTCTCCTTTACTAAAACATTTTCCGTTATTAAAGTGTATTAAATATTTAGTAATTGTGTGAACCATCTTTTACACAGTGATAAAAAGTCCAAATTAGCATATGGCAGGTTACTTATAAAATAAAACCTGATTTGGATTGAATATTATTGGAGGATTGAGTTGTTACAGATGTGTAATGTGTTTTTCTCCTATATTATTGCTAAGTATTCACTGAGGTTGCATTCTTTTCTTACCTCCATGTCTACAGTTTTAGTATGCATTCCATTTGGGTACAGTATTATTCCCCCGTTTAATTAGTAGTTATTGAAAATTAAAGGGAACCTGTCACCAGGATTTGTCCCATATAAGCTGCAGCCAGCACCAGTAAGCCTATATAAAGGATTCTAGAATACTGTATATAAGAGCCTAAAAAACATGTTTTATTATAGTCACTTGCGGGGCAGTCCGGTCTGATGGGCGTCACTGGTCTCGGTCTGGTGCCTCCTCTCTTCCTTCCATCATCGTCCTCCTTCCCAGCTCGGTGTGGATGAGGCATCCTACATCATCCACACAGTGTCCTCCGTTGCACTCCTGTGCATGCACACTTTTCTCTCCCCTGCTGAGGGCAAAGTACTGTAATGCGCATGTGCGGGGAAAGGTCAAATACCGTCTGCGCATGCGCACTACAATACTTCAACTGCCTTCAGCAGGGCAGAGAGAAGTGCACATGCGCAGGAGCGCAATGCACGCCTCTGTGTGGATGATGTAGAATGTATCATAAACAAGAAGTTGGGAAGGAGAACGGTGATGGAAGGAGGAAAGGAGGCGCTGGACCGAGACCAGCCCTGCAGGTGAGTATAATAAAAGCTCTTTTTTATGTTATACAGAGCAGCCTGGGCTCTTATATGCAGTATTCTAGAATGTTGCATATAAGAGCTTACTGGTGGTGGCCGCAGCTTATAGGGGACAAATTTGCTGACAGGTTCCCTTTAAGTAACTTGAAATTGAGTAAGCTGGGCAAGCTAAAGGCCCCGTTACACACGTCGATTTATCGTGCGTTCGCATGTGCGATCGCATCCGCCCCCATCGTTTGTGTGTTACGGGCAATTTGTTGCCCGTGTTGCACAAAGTCGGTAACCCCTGTCACATGTACTTACCTCCCGAATGACCTCGCTGTGGGCTGCGAACATCCTCTTACTGAAAAGGGAGGGACGTTCGGCGTCACAGCGACGTCACACAGCCGCCAACCAATAGAAGTGGAGGGGGCGGAGATGAGCGGGACGTAACATCCCGCCTACCTCTTTCCTTCCGCATTGCCGGTGGCCGCAGGTAAGCTGCAGTTCATCGTTCCCGAGGTGTCACACGGAGCGATGTGTGCTGCCCCGGGTACGATGAACAACCGGCGCGCAGAAGGATAATTGATTTTTTGAAAATGAGCGACGTGTCAACGAGCAACGATAAGGTGAGTATTTTCGCTCGTTCACAGTCGCTCGTAGCTGTCACACACTACGATATGTTAAACGATGCCGGATGTGCTTCACGGAATCCGTGACCCCGACGACATATCGTTAGATATATTGTAGCGTGTAACGGGGCCTTAAGCCAATGATATCGTCCAATAAAATTGCTCTTCCTCAACAAAAGCCTTGTTCTTCTCATGTGCTGGGACACAGATCAGTTTTTGAGGATAATCAAGCAGGATAGAAATTGGTTACCATTAAACTGATTGTTCTGGATCAACAAAAATATAGCAATAAATGACAAAAAAATAATAAAACCTTACTTATTTGATAAATTCCTGCTGCCCCAGCACTGCTGCTTTGCGTCTCTGCCGGTCTTTGTTTCCTAATTGCAGTGATCATTTACCATCCCCTTTTAATGTCTGTGGACAATCTTGCCATGAAAAATGACTTTTATATATTGTATGTGACTGGTTACCTTTAAGTAATAAGATTACACTTCGGTCTTCATTCCTTCATTTATTATCAGATCCTTTGATTTGTAGTTTGCATCCTGATTAAAGTTGCAGATTTTTCCCTTATGAAACTGTTTCTTCTTGGAATATATGATTTACGTGAGGTCTGTGTGTATTCAGGATACTATTTGCCCATTATGCGCATTACCCCTTTTCTATAGCCTGTTTTCTGTACCCTCTCTGAGACTCTAGATACTTTCTTCCCTCTCCAGACCAAGAGAAGGGAGGAACAGAAGGTCAGAAATGAGCAGGAGCTCTGATCATTTGTAACATTTTTGCAAAGCACTCAGCTAAAGGCCCTGTCACACACAGAGATAAATCTGCGGCAGATCTGTGGTTGCAGTGAAATTGTGGACAATCAGTGCCAGGTTTGTGGCTGTGTACAAATGGAACAATATGTCCATGATTTCACTGCAACCACAGATCTGCCAAAGATTTATCTCTGTGTGTGACGGGGCCTTAAGATAAAGGACTTATATACACTTTGCAGCAGCAAAATGGTAGAAGACTATTCAGAAAATTGTTTAAGGTTTTTTAGGAAGCAAATGTTGTATTATGCATTGCTTATATGGTGCCATCATATTCAGTAGTTCTTTACAGACATTCTGATCCCTGACCCATTGGGTTTCTCAATCTAAATTCCCTATTAGTATGTCTTTAGAGTATGGGAGGAAAGCCAGGCAAACACGGGGAGAACATACAAACTCCTTGTAGACAATTTACTTGCTGGAATTTGAATCCAAGACCCCAGCGTTGCAAAGAAACAAGTGCTAACCACTGAGACACCATTCTGCCGATAAATGAACAGTTTTTAAAAAATGTATGGATGTGTACATAGGCATTAACATCACTAACTGCCATGAGCCAAATATTTGCTAATTGCCGAAAACCCCTTTAATATAATCTGTAAAGAACATCTATGTTTAAAAAAGAAAATGCGATATGTGAATAAAGGGCATCAACATCTCTTTGCCAAACAGAGTTTTGCACAAATTTCGTCGACTGTCATGGCGCTGTTAGTCTCAGTTCACATTGCAAATTCTGCCCAATGGTTTCTCTGGTGTCTCGGAAAATCGAGGTAGACTCGGGCATTGACCTGCTGTGTGCTGATTCATAGGCAGGCTAGCAAGAAGTAATCTCTACTAATCTGCTTGTGAGGCTCCTTTGATCACATGTAGTGGGGAAGCCAATCACATCTTTTTCCCTCTTATTTATGCTGGATGAAATCTTTTACCCATGCCAGCTATAGTTTATTCTGTGTTGGTTTGTCAGCTTTGGTGTCCCAACATTTCTGGTGAAAGTGTTGCTTTTTGCTTGGAGTGGTTGGGGAGTTTACCACTGTTGTCTTTTTGCATCCTTCCTGTTCTTGTTTTCCTCCTAATCCCTTATTGTCTTATACCTCTGGGTGTGCATGCTGAGTGACAGAGATTTGGTTTCCCCTGTCTGTCTATTTCTGTGGGTTTCATCTAATTCCTGTCCTGTACCTCCCTGGGGAAGCGGAAGGGGGGTATTAGATCAAGACTAGTCAGGAGCAGGGCCAGGAAGGACACTCAGGCTCTCTACCATTAGGAGTATTCATGAGGTTGGTGATAGCTTAGAGCTCCCTAGCTTGAGAGTCAGCTTAGGAGCCCCAATTTCCTGCTATCACATAATCATCGTGACACTCTTATTTTACCAAGTTGTTAATTGACACTTGTAAAAGACATTTGATAAAAGGAAAGCGATTTAACACTATCCAAATCTGTGAATGCAAATTTGTTGTGCTTTACAGTGATACATACTGTACAACATGGCAATGCTTTAACATAACTAACCATTAAGCCACTTGTGATGGCAGCACTGTCTGTCCAGATCAGGCACTGACAGTAAAGTAAAATAAATGTCACTAGCTGAGAAGTTTGAACTATTATAGAATAAAGCGGGCTTTACACGCTGCGACATCGCTAATGCGGAGTCGTTGGGGTCACGGAATTTGTGACGCACATCCGGCCGCATTAGCGATGCCGTTGCGTGTGACACCGATAAGCGATTTTGCATCGTTGCAAAAACGTGCAAAATCGCTAATTGGCGACATGGGGGTCCATTCTTAAAAATCGTTACTGCAGCAGTAACAAAGTTGTTCCTCGTTCCTGCGGCAGCACACATCGCTGCGTGTGACGCCGCAGGAACGAGGAAGCTCCCCTTACCTGCCTCCCGGCCGCTATGCGGAAGGAAGGAGGTGGGCGGGATGTTACGTTCCGCTCAGCTCCGCCCCTCCGCTGCTATTGGGCGGCGGTTCAGTGACGCTTCAGTGACGTCGCTGTGACGCCACACGGACCGCCCCCTTAGAAAGGAGGCGGTTCGCCCATCACAGCGACGTCGCCGGACAGGTAAGTATGTGTGACGGCTGTTGTGCGACACGGGCAGCGATTTGCCAGTGTCGCGCAACAGATGGGGCGGGTACCCACACTAGCGATATCGGGACCGATATCGCAGTGTGTAAAGTAGCCTTAAGTGATATGTTGTATTTTTAAAGATAAAATGAAACAAAAACTCTGTGGTGCAATGTTCATTCACCAGGTGGCAGTGTGGAGGCATACCTCTTAAAATGTATGTTGTACTATAAAATGAATTAGGTGGGTAGGAGTCATGTTTATTTTGTCATTTATAGTGTGAGGAGCTGGCCACGAACTAAAGACTATTGGATTTTTTACAGCATGGAGCGCTGGTTATGTCGATCTCATTGTTGTGTCTTTTTATTAGAGATATGGTTGCTTGTCAGTTTAAGGTCACTTGTCTGTACACAATTGGAAGGGGAAAGGGGTTGTAACAGTGTGTCATAATAGCTGGTCTGCTTGGACTCTAATATAATCAGGCCTGCAGGTGCTGCAACTGTTGTGATATCTGTCCTCTGATTTGAGGAACTATCCTAAAGTCTATTGTTGATATCCGTCGTCTGGTTTGAGGAACTATCCTGAAGACTATTGTTGATATCTGTCGTTTAGATTTGGAGAACTATCCTAAAGATTATTGTTGATTTCTATCGTCTGGATTTGAGAAACTATCCTAAGGAATATTGTTGATATCTATCGTCTGGATTTGAGAAACTATCCTAAGGAATATTGTTGATATCTATCGTCTGGATTTGAGGAAGTATCCTAAGGACTATTGTTGATATCTGTCATCTGGATTTGAGGAACTATCCTAAGGACTATTGTTGATATCTGTCGTCTGGATTTGAATTGTCTCTCCAGTAAAGGAGACAAACTCTAGCACAGCGCGACCTATTGGAAGTAGCGATCCTAAAAGTCACAAGTGGATTTTCAACAATCCTTTACAATATGACTCAGGATATATAAGCCAGATCAGAATCCCAATTTGCAGACACGGTGTTTCGGGGTGCTTGCCCCTCGTCAGTGCAAAGTATGGGGGTGTCTGATCTGGCTCATGAGAAAGCTATGTGGGGACCACGGGGGAACACTATTCTCCTTAAGGAGACTTTGCAAGCCAGTCTGGCTGCCAGGTAAGGGGACTTATAGCTGCCACGCCCCTCTAAGAAATATTCAAATTGTCTCTCCAGTAAAGGAGACAAACTCTAGCTCAGCGCCACCTATTGGAAGTAGCGATCCTAAAAGTCACAAGTGGATTTTCAACAATCCTTTGCAATATGACTCAGGATATATAAGCCAGATCAGAATCCCAATTTGCAGACACGGTGTTTCGGGGTGCTTGCCCCTCGTCAGTGCAAAGTATGGGGGTGTCTGATCTGGCTCATGAGAAAGCTATGTGGGGACCACGGGGGAACACTATTCTCCTTAAGGAGACTTTGCAAGCCAGTCTGGCTGCCAGGTAAGGGGACTTATAGCTGCCACGCCCCTCTAAGAAATATTCAAATTGTCTCTCCAGTAAAGGAGACAAACTCTAGCACAGCGCCACCTATTGGAAGTAGCGATCCTAAAAGTCACAAGTGGATTTTCAACAATCCTTTGCAATATGACTCAGGATATATAAGCCAGATCAGAATCCCAATTTGCAGACACGGTGTTTCGGGGTGCTTGCCCCTTGTCAGTGCAAAGTATGGGGGTCTGGATTTGAGGAGCTATCCTAAGAACTATTGTTGATATCTATCGTCTGGATTTGAGGAACTATCCTAAGAACTATTCTTGATATCTATCGTCTGGATTTGAGGAACTATCCTAAGAACTATTCTTGATATCTATCGTCTGGATTTGAGGAACTATCCTAAGAACTATTCTTGATATCTATCGTCTGGATTTGAGGAACTATCCTAAGAACTATTCTTGATATCTATCGTCTGGATTTGAGGAACTATCCTAAGAACTATTCTTGATATCTATCGTCTGGATTTGAGGAACTATCCTAAGAACTATTCTTGATATCTATCGTCTGGATTTGAGGAACTATCCTAAGAACTATTCTTGATATCTATCGTCTGGATTTGAGGAACTATCCTAAGCACTATTGTTGATATCCATTGTCTGGATTTGAGGAACTATCCTAAGGATTATTGTTGATATCTGTGAGGGCCAGGGAGGACTGGTAGGCCCAGGAGGTGGATCCACTGGACCGAGCACCCCACTTGGAGGGCAAGGTACACGGTAGCTGGAGCACTAACGTGGCAGGAACGGGTGCAGGTATCAGGAAGCAAAGACAGGACCAGGTCACTAAGGTCACAGCGTACTTTAAGGCAGTAATAGGAAACAGGAACAAAGACCTGAGCACTTAGCTCACAAGACAAGGCATAGAAACACAAGTGATGATCAGGCCCCGCCCACATGGAGAGGCCAGTCTTATATACCCAGCACAGCCTCAGGTCATTTCCTGTTGCAGCAGTGTTGGGGCTATAAGACCAGGTGAGTGGGCGTGGCCCGGTCCTATACAGAACATTAGTCAGAATCAGACTCCTGAGACCAGGAACAGGACTCTGGGGAGCATGAGCGGGAATGGCAGGCGTGACCGGTGGACGCATGGACTGGACCAGTGAGCAAGGAGTGGTGGTGCGATGATGAGACTGGATCAGTGAGCACGGAGCGGTGCAATGCAGGTGCGACCGGATCAGTGGGTACAGAGCGGTGCATGGATGGTGAAACCGGCTCAGTAGGTAAGGAGCGCTGCTGGGACACCGGGAGCGTGACAATATCTGTCGTCTGGATTTGAGGAACTATCCTAAAGACTATTGTTGATATCTATCGTCTGGATTTGAGGAACTATCCTAAGGACTATTGTTGATATCTATTGTCTGGATTTGAGGGACTTTCCTAAGGACTTCTGTTAATAACCGTCATCTGGAGGAGCATAAGGATTATTATAAATAAAAATTGTTGCATTATTAACCTGCCTTGGTGATTAATTCAACCCACGACCTCAGATCTTCACATATACCTAATTTTATGACAAGTAAAACATAACATCTATTATGTAGTATTAAGAAGCATAGATTTGTTCTTAAACCATGGATCTAACATAATTGTTCTCATTGTTAGTTTGTGTGGTGCATGTAGGCAGGCCCGGACTGACAGGAGGGGCGGGACTTCTCCCGGTGGGCTGGCCGGTGGAGGGGTGGGGGGGCCGCCCCCCGCCTCTCCCGCACTCAGGGCCGGCGTCAGCACAGTGCACGCGGCATACCTGGGCAAATGCCGGGGCCCTGGAGAGCCGGGGGGGCCCACTCAGCCCCGTCAGTTCTGGTGCCCCTTGGCCGGGGCCCCCTCGCCTTAGTTCTGCTGCCCCCGGGCCGAGTTCCGGGGGTCCGCAGTCCTCGCCAGGAATCTGGCGCGCAGACTTCCTGGTTTGAACTTCATCTGTGGGCGGAGCTACCGACCGGCCTGCTCAGTCCCACAGATGAAGGAGTTGCAGTGCCAGCCAGCGACCCCCAGCACAGCTCTTCTCTCCGGCGCTGTGTGGGCCCCCTCTCCACCGTGACCTGAGCGGTATGTGCCCTCCCCGTCCCCCCCCCCCCCCGGTGTTGTATGTGCTGGCCCCTGGAGCTGTGTGTGGGCCCCTCAGAGCCACGTGTACGTCTGTATGTAGCAGAGCTATGTGTGTATGTATGTAGCAGAGCTATGTGTATGTATGTAGCAGATTCATGTATGTATGTAGCAGAGCTATGTGTGTATGTATGTAGCAGAGCTATGCGTGTATGTAGCAGAGCTATGTGTGTATGTATGTAGCAGATTCATGTATGTATGTAGCAGAGCTATGTGTGCATGTATGTAGCAGAGCTATGCGTGTATGTAGCAGAGCTATGTGTGTATGTATGTTGCAGAGCTATGTATGTCACAGAGCTATGTGTGCATGTATGTAGCAGAGCTATGTATGTAACAGAGCTATGTGTGCATGTATGTAGCAGAGCTATGCGTGTATGTAGCAGAGCTATGTGTGTATGTATGTAGCAGAGCTATGTATGTAACAGAGCTATGTGTGCATGTATGTAGCAGAGCTATGTATGTAACAGAGCTATGTGTGCATGTATGTAGCAGAGTTAAGTATGTAACAGAGCTATGTGTGCATGTATGTAGCAGAGCTATGCGTGTATGTAGCAGAGCTATGTGTGTATGTATGTAGCAGAGCTATGTGTATGTATGTAGCAGATTTATGTATGTATGTAGCAGAGCTATGTATGTAGCAGAGCTATGTATGTAGCAGAGCTATGTGTGTATGTATGTAGCAGAGCTATGCATGTATGTAGCAGAGCTATGTGTGTATGTAGCAGAGCTATGTGTATGTATGTAGCAGATTTATGTATGTAGCAGAGCTATGTGTGTATGTATGTAGCAGAGCTATGTATGTAGCAGAGCTATGTATGTAGCAGAGCTATGTGTGTATGTATGTAGCAGAGCTATGTGTGTATGTATGCAGCAGAGCTATGTGTGTATGTATGTAGCAGAGCTATGTGTGTATGTATGTAGCAGAGCTATGTATGTAGCAGAGCTATGTATGTAGCAGAGCTATGTGTGTATGTATGTAGCAGAGCTATGTGTGTATGTATGTAGCAGAGCTATGTGTGTATGTATGCAGCAGAGCTATGTGTGTATGTATGCAGCAGAGCTATGTGTGTATGTATGTAGCAGAGCTATGTATGTAGCAGAGCTATGTATGTAGCAGAGCTATGTGTGTATGTATGTAGCAGAGCTATGTGTGTATGTATGTAGCAGAGCTATGTGTGTATGTATGCAGCAGAGCTATGTGTGTATGTATGCAGCAGAGCTATGTGTGTATGTATGTAGCAGAGCTATGTGTGTATGTATGCAGCAGAGCTATGTGTGTATGTATGCAGCAGAGCTATGTGTGTATGTATGTAGCAGAGCTATGTGTGTATGTATGCAGCAGAGCTATGTGTGTATGTATGCAGCAGAGCTATGTGTGTATTTATGCAGCAGAGCTATGTGTGTATGTATGCAGCAGAGCTATGTGTGTATGTATGCAGCAGAGCTATGTGTGTATGTATGTAGCAGAGCTATGTGTGTATGTATGTAGCAGAGCTATGTGTGTATGTATGCAGCAGAGCTATGTGTGTATGTATGCAGCAGAGCTATGTGTGTATGTATGTAGCAGAGCTATGTGTGTATGTATGCAGCAGAGCTATGTGTGTATGTATGCAGCAGAGCTATGTGTGTATGTATGCAGCAGAGCTATGTGTGTATGTATGTAGCAGAGCTATGTGTGTATGTATGCAGCAGAGCTATGTGTGTATGTATGCAGCAGAGCTATGTGTGTATGTATGTAGCAGAGCTATGTGTGTATGTATGTAGCAGAGCTATGTGTGTATGTATGCAGCAGAGCTATGTGTGTATGTATGCAGCAGAGCTATGTGAGTATGTATGTAGCAGAGCTATGTGTGTATGTATGTAGCAGAGCTATGTGTGTATAAATGCAGCAGAGCTATGTGTGTATGTATGCAGCAGAGCTATGTGAGTATGTATGTAGCAGAGCTATGTGTGTATGTATGTAGCAGAGCTATGTGTGTATGTATGCAGCAGAGCTATGTGTGTATGTATGCAGCAGAGCTATGTGTGTATGTATGCAGCAGAGCTGTGTGTGTCTGTATGCATGTATGATGTGTATCTATGTATGTCAGTGTATATGACTGTATAGATGTGTCAGTTCTATATGTATTTTTGTGAGTTTGTCTTTAAATATGTATATGTATGTGTACGTATGTGTGTGTCTGCGTGTGGATGGGGCCCACTGGGACTCTTCCGCCTGGGGCCCACAAAAACCTGGAGCCGGCCCTGCCCGCACTGCCTGCTGTTTAAAATTATTTTGTGGCTGCCGCCACCCGCCGGCCGCCACTATAGCGGCGGGGTCCGGTGAGCGGCCCCCGCCGCCAATTTTCAATGCTGCTGGCCGCCGTCGGTATTATACCGCCAGTGCGCCACCACATGTGGGCTGCTTTGGTTTGAGTTCCAGGGCTGAATTTCAGTCCCAGTCCGGCCCTGCATGTGGGCGTTCAGTACCTACCATACCTTAGTGGACTGAGATTTCACCTATCATACTGATCAAAGCACGCAATCCCTTTCCATTTGCTTGAAGAAGGGCTTATAGTTGTCTTTGAGTCCATTTCATGTAATAGTACATTTCTTCTACAGTCTAAGATACTGGAAAATTAACTGACTGCACTTGGTATGTCTCTGTGACAGGGGTTAGAAAAGCCAGACCTGCAACAATCAACTGTTCACCTCTCAGAAGCCTATTCTAAGGGGTCATCTGGTTAAATAGCTCTCCATAGACTTCAAACTGCTTGACTACAATTTGTGCAAACAGTTACAATAGGAAGAGAAGCCCTGGAAAATAGGGAGATTTATTATACTAAATGCTTCAGCATTCTGCTGCAGTTTTCTCCATAAAATATTTCACATAAGTTTCATGCCTGACAAGGGGGAGGGATTTAGTGTCAAGAAAATGTGTAAGCCAACTACTAGGTACTGTGAAGTTAGACTAGACTACATACAGTATGTCAAACTCTGCCCTGCAGGCTGATTTTATTTAGCCCTCGATGCCAGGCACTCATTATGCTGTAAGGAGGACTATGTTGTTCCCAGTATTCTGTATGGAGGACTACAGTATATGGGGCCCATTATTCTGTATGGAGGAGTATATGGGGCCCATTATTCTGTATGGAGGAGTATATGGGGCCCATTTTTCTGTATGGAGGGCTATGTGGGGCCCATTATTCTGTATGGAGGGCTATGTGGGGCCCATTTTTCTGTATGGAGGGCTATGTGGGTCCCATTATTCTGTATGAAGGACTATGTGGGTCCCATTATTCTATATTGAGGACTATATGGGGCCCATTATTCTGTATGGAGGGCTATTTTGGGCCCATTATTCGGTATGGAGGACTATGTTGGGCCCATTATTCTGTATGGAGGGCTACGTGGGGCCCATTATTCTGAATGGAGGCCTATGTGGGACCTATTATTCTGTTTTGAGGGCTATGTGGCACCCATTATTCTGTATGGAGGACTATGTGGGGCCCATTATTCTGTATGGAGGGCTATGTGGGGCCCATTATTCTATATTGAGGACTATATGGGGCCCATTATTCTGTATGGAGGGCTATGTGGGGCCATTATTCTATATGGAGGCCTATGTGGGACCTATTATTCTGTGTGGAGGACTATGTGGCACCCATTATTCTGTTTTAGGACTATGTGGGGCCCATTATTCTGTATGGAGGGCTATGTGGGGCCCATTATTCTGTATGGAGGGCTATGTGGGGCCCATTATTCTGAATGGAGGCCTATGTGGGACCTATTATTCTGTTTTGAGGGCTATGTGGCACCCATTATTCTGTATAGAGGACTATGTGGGGCCCATTATTCTGTATGGAGGGCAATGTGGGGCCCATTATTCTGTATGGAGGGCTATGTGGGGCCCATGATTTTGTTTGGAAGGCTATTTGGGGTCCATTATTCTGTATGGTGGGCTGTGTGGGGCTTATTATTCTGTCTGGAAGGCTATTTTGGGCCAATTATTCTGTATGGAGGCCTATGTGGGGCCCATTATTCTGTATTGAGGGTTATGTGGCACCCATTATTCTGTATGGAGGACTATATGGGGTCCATTATTCTGTATGGAGGGCTAAGTGGGGCCGATTATTATGTACAGAGGGCTATGTGGGGCCCATTATTCTGTACAGAGGACTATGTGGGTCCCATTATTCTGGATGGAGGACTATATGTGGCCCATTGCTCTGTATGGAGGGCTATGTGGGGCCCATTATTCTGTATGCAGGGCTATGTGGGTCCCATTGTTTTGTATGGAGGGCTATATGGGGCCCATTATTCTGTATAGAGGACTATATGGGGCCCATTTTTCTGTATGGAGGGCTATATGGGTCCCATTATTCTATATGGAGGACTATATGGAGCCCATTACTCTGTATGGAGGGCTATGTGGGGCCCATTATTCTGTATGCAGGGCTATGTGGGGCCCTTTATTTTGTATGGAGGGCTATGTGGGGCCCATTATTCTGTATAGAGGTCTACGTGGGGCCCATTATTCTGTATGGAGGGCTATGTATGTCTTATTATTCTGTATGGAGGGCTATGCATGGCCCATTATTCTGTATGGAGGATTATGTGGGGCCATTATTCTGTATGGAGTATTATAGTATTATGTGGGACCCATTATTCTGTATGGAGGATAATGTGGGGCCCATTATTCTGTATGGGAGGCTAAGTAGGGCACATTATTCTGTATGGAGGACTATGTGGGGCCCATTATTCTATATGGAGGATTATGTGGGGCCCATTATTCTGTATGGAGGACTATGTGTGGCATATTATTCTTTATGTAGGACTATGTGGAGCCCATTATTCTATACGGACTATGTGGGGAACAATATTCTGTATTCAGGGCTATGTGGGACACATTCTGTATGGAGGATTATATGGGGCACATTATTCTGTATGGAAGGCTATGTGGGACACATTATTTTGTATGGATGACTATGCGAGGCCCATTTTGCATGGAGTGCTATGTGGGGAACATTATTCTGTATGGAGAGCTATGTGAGGCCCATTATTCTGTATGGATGACTATGTGGGGTCCTTTATTCTGTATGCATAACTATGTGGGGCCTAATATTCTGTATGAATGACTATGTGGAGCCCTTGACTAGTCCATGTTTTTAACTTTGGACCTCTGTGTATTTGAGTTTGACATCCATGGACTAGACAGTCTTAAATGTATCAACCAGCATAAGCCACTGTAATACATCTGGTCCATTTAAAGACTAGTCTAAGGGGGGCTTTACACGTTGCGACATCGCTTCCGAAATATTGTCGGGATCACGTCGTTAGTGACGCATATCCGGCGCCGGTAACGACATCGCAACGTGTATATCCTAGATGCGCCGATAAACGATCGCAAAAATGTCAAAAATCGGTGACCTGTGTAGTGTTGTTCATTTTCATAATGTCGGGTCGACCTCAGGTACGATGTTGTTTGTCGCTCCTGCGGCAGCACACATCGCTGTGTGTAAACCCGCAGGAGTGACAAACATCTCCTTACCTGCGTCCTGACGGCAATGTGGAAGGGAGAGGGTGGGCGGGATGTTATGTCCCGCTCATCTCCACTCCTCCGATTCTATTGACCGGCCAATTAGTGATGTCGCTGTGACGCCGAACACACCTCCCCCTTGAAGGAGGGATTGTTCGCCGGTCACAACGACGTCGCCGAGCAGGTATGTGCGTGTGAAGCTGCCGTAGCGATAATGTTCGCTACGGCAGCAATCACCACATATCGCTTGTGCGACGGGGGCGGGTACTATCGTGCTCGGCATCGCTGGCCGATGCTAGTGATGTCGCAACGTGTAAAGTACCCCTAAGTTTGCACTAAGTTTTCTAAACAAATATGCACCATTGTGTTCAAAGCAAACTTAAAGATTTAAGGCAGGTAGTGCCAGGACATTTTCAATTTGCATGGGTCTAATTGCACTTATTGTAAAATACTACAGTAGTTATATATGGGAAATTTAGAATAGTAAATTTCTTTGGCTGCATATTAATGGATCATCACCTCTTTGCCAAGAAAAGTGCAATATCAACATCTCACTGCACATCCTGGATATTCTACCCTTCCAACAACAAAACGATTACAATTATGGTATTACACCGTAATTCACCACAACTAGCCACCGAAACACACCATTACTGCATTATGTCCGCCCTCACTATTGATTTCTCATTTCCCCTAGGAAGAGATTGTAATTAGAGACATGCAATATTTTGTTCTGCAGCTTCTAGGTGATACCCTAAAAGCAGCAGTAAATGCCTTTAGACATGCGATCTGAGGAATGAGGTGAGATCCTTAGTGGAGAACTACCTTATCACCAGTGCATCAAAGCCAAAGGTATCATTAATATAATTACTTGTACATTTTGGCCATCGTTTATCCATCACAGCATAATACAGAAAATACTTCATAATACATTATTGATTTATATTATATAGCTTTATACAAATATACATGAATTATTTTCTAACATTAGTATTACCTTTATTATAGATAAAAAAATTTAATATCTCTAATATATATCTCTTAAAAAATCATGGTAGAACTGGTGTGAATGTATTGTTCAGTATACAATATCACTATTTTGCTTCTCATACACTTGTTATTTTTTTTAGCCAAAAAAGCAACAAAAAAGTGAAAAAACATCTGTGTGCATCTTTATTTCCTGTGTCAAAAAGCCATAGAAAATGCAGCACAAATTCTCTATGAAAAAAACAAACAATGTTCTTACCATAATTTTGTATACCAAAACTGCAGGGCTTAAAGGGAACCAATCACCAGGATTTTCGTATATATACTAAAGCCAGTGCTATACTGGCACTATCAGGCTGATTCTATATATACCTGCAGTGCTCAGCTCGGGTGTTTAGGTTTTGAAGTCCAAAAAAGTAAAGTTTATAAAATTAGCTGCTTGTTGAGTGACAGTTGCACTGGAGCAGATAATATATTCATAGTTATCCCCTCCCCCTGTTAGAATTAGCATAAGTATTATACAAATGATTCACTTTGTCTGTTGCAGGACCTGTGTGAGGTTGTATCCATGTGACCAGAAGGGGCGGGTCCTCAGCCAACACAGCTGATACCAGGTCACATGGGTAGAACTCACACAGGTCCTGCAACAAAGTGAATCATTAATATGTAAATGCTTAGCTATGAACCTCCCCAACTTTCTTCGCAGATCTCTGTTTGCTGTCAGTGAATGGCAACAAGTTTGTTCACTGCCAGTGGTTGAAAATCTGTCCTGATCATGTCCAGCTAAAACAGATGCTCGATCCGTTACAAAACAGGGCTGTAACCTATCCTTGGCATAGGTTATCAATATTAGATCGTGGGGGTCTGACATCCGGGGGCACTACAATCTGATTTGAGCAGTTGAATAAAAATATTAAAAAGGACCCTTCACCAGTTTAGCTTGTTCAACTGCCTTCATCACTGAAAAGTTGCTGCAGATCTAATTTCAAACATTTTTCTATTTATTCTAATTTATATATTTATAATGTTATATATATTTATATATTTATCATCCCTGCTGCAGAGATTTTAGGTAGTAAATTGTTGACAATGACACACAGCTCTGCTCTCATTCTCCTACAAATATCTAGCAGGTAGATCTGTGTGACCTGGGTAGCTCAGTCTTTCTATATGACAAAGAGAAAGCCAGATCTGACCTTCTATTCTCCTCCTGCATGACGCCTCCTGCTTATGATTGGTCAACATCATGCAGAGGAAGAAGTACACGCCCACAGAGACAAATTTCTGGTAACGCCCCCTAAGTCTTGGCAAAGGTTAGTGCCTACACCTTACAAGCTAATAGACAAGAGAAATAAAAACATAAAATCTAAATTTTATTTGACTTTTCAGCCATTACTCCATGATTTGCCCATATTAACATGCTAAAATTAGTGAAAAGTCATCTTTGAGCAGTATTGTGCAAGTCTGTTCAATATGTAGCATCAGCTGCTGAGTACTACAGATCAACTCGTATTCCAGAAAATAGGAGCTGCTGTACAGTACTCTGTCATATGATTGGACAGGCCCTTTTAACAAGTTTTTTTGTAGATATCAACAGTGTACAGTATCCATGATTTCAGAAAAATATCAGATCAGTGAAAGTTTAAAACCTGACACCCGCACTCTCAGCTATTACCAGCTGTGGCTGTGCCCAGATTTAAATTGCGTACGGAGCAGCACTCCAACACTCCATCACACTATGTGGTGGCCATTCCTGGGTACTGATGATTAGCTATATTCATTTAAAGGGAACCAACCAGCACGTTTTTCACATATATAGTACAGGCAGTGCCATAGTAGTGCTAGGATGCTGATTCAAATTATAACTTCAGTTAAGAGATTCGTTGCTTGATTTCATAAAAAACCATATCAAAGCTTGAGAAATGATGTAATTGAGGCGAGACGTATGGTTTGCATCCTCTGGAATGATCCTCCCGCTGCCTTTTCTTTATTTAAATTTTGCTCTACCACTGCCATTGCTGATCTTGGCCAGAATCTGCGCATGCGTGTACTGCGATCTCCTGTGCCATTTCACTGAGGATAGTATGGAGATGACTATGAACAGTAGCGGTGCATAAGCTGATAACACAAAATTCAATCTGTGCATGTGCCGCCGCCACTCATATTTCTATCCGCAGTGTCTTCAATAAAATTGTGCCAGAGATCACGGTATGCACATGCGCCAATCCTGGTGGCATCTTATTGAAGACAATGTCACCCCAGCAATTTGCATGCGCCGCCAACAGCACCAATGCTGATAGCAGCGCAAAATTTAAATAAAGAAAAGGATGCAAGGCAGGAGGAGGAATCACTCTTGAAGATTTGGCTCACAAAGTCCCGCTGCGATTCTCAAGTCACTGAACCAATGACATCATTTCTGACCCTTTGATAAAGGATTATTTTGTAATCAAGCTTCAAATCTCTAAACTGAAGGTAGGATTTGAATCAGCATCCTAGAACCATTATAGCGCTGCCTGTACTTTATATGTGAAAAACCTGTTGGTTGGTTCCCTTTAAATAGGAGCTGATCTGCAAAACCTAGGAGTGGCCAATATAGAGTTTGATGGAACTGTAGTGTTCATCTCTGTACATTTGGATGCCACCAGAGATAATAACAGCTAATTTAGAGGGGTGCTGGTTGTCAGACCCCCACCGATCAGATACTGATGACGTGTCCTATGGACAAGCATTGATCATCAATAGTAGTAGAGTAGCAGAAAACCCCTTTAGCGCCATGTGTTTCCAGTTACTTGCCCAGTGTGTCTCACCATCGTCAAAAATATGAACTGGTACAATGCCCAAATTCCCAATTCTATATCCCCTGATTGGTTGGAAAGTGGTAATGAAGCATTACTAATAGGCATCCTAATTTTGGCGTATTTTGCAGGACCCTCTCTCCTTTTTGTGCCTCTTACACTACGGTCTACATGTAATTGGCAATAGAACAATGTATAAGTATCCTGACATTTCACAGAAATGTGAAAAATAAAGCCTGAATTTCTTCCTTATCTACCTTTACTACCTATGAATATAATGTGACCCCTATCTATCATTTCAATTACACACTCTTCTGCTGACATGCCGGGTATACAGCACATTAGGGGATGCTACAGAAATAAATCTTGCCGATGTCTCTTAGGGATAAGACGTATCGTACAGCAGATGTTAATGTCAATGATTGACTGCCAGGTTAAAGTCTACAAGGCAACAGAAGCCCACCTCCGCCAAATTATTGTGCCATATGGCATTACACGCTTCAGCATGCACGGCACAAACGTACAAGCCCAGGCTGCCAGCTCATTAAACCAGGCATGTTAGGAAGCAATCCATGTCTGCAATAGGATAATGTCATTATTGTCAGAATTTTATTTCAATTTGTGATCACTTTACACTATGAAGATTGCAGAAAATATCTGGTTTGGTGACCTATAAGTCAAATATTCTACATTTTTACCGTGCGCTTCATTTTAGGATATCCAATGTAGAAAATGTAGGAATTCAATGTAACAAAGAAAAGTTTTCCACATCTTTGTGATGGCTTGTATGTAAACCTTGTGAATTCTCATTGAAAAAAAATTGCTCATCTGTGTTGCCCACTTGAATAATATTGGTCTGAGTGCTGTCCATGTACTGTCGATTTTATCCACTTGGACAGAAATATGCTCATGTGAATCTGGCCTTAAAGAGAACCTGTCAGCAAGATTTAGCACAATAAAATAAATATATGGTCATAATTGCCCTGTGATGCTCATTAAATGGCCACGTGCAGTGAAGGATTCTGATCTTTGGTTGCCTGAATAATCTACCTCTAAAGTTTTCATGATGACGTCATGGGTGCATCGCTTGTGCATTGGGGAGGGACTTAGGGATTTTAGTTTTCTTCTTCTCTACCCCTCTACCTGCCTCTTCTGTTTCTTCTACAAGTAACTGATTATTCAATGACCTGCCTCCTTTTTGAAATTCCGCACCGCCGCTATGATTGCGATGGGCAACGCTTGCGTAGTGTGATTCTACAGGAGGTGTGCAGGTCTTCAATAAACTATTGCCAGATGTAGCACATGCGCAGACCTAGACTTCAGCTCATGTCCTAACTAAGTCACTATCTTGATCTGCGCAGGCGCCACCTCAGCGCCATTTTATTGAAGACAGTTTGTAGAATCACACTGCCCATGGTATTCAATAAAATGTTGCCAATGTGGCGCCTGTGCAGATCAAGATCTTGACTTAATTAAGACGTCATTGAGTTGAAGTCTCAGTCTGTGCATGCGCTACATCTGGCAACAGTTTATTGAAGACCTGCAGACCACCTGTAGAGTAATAATGCACAAGTACATTCACAGACTGAGGCTTCAGCTCAATAACCTCTTCATTAAGCCGAACTACCGATCTGCGCATGCACCGCATCAGTGCCATTTTATGGGAGATAGTCCGTAGAATCACGCTGCTTTGCACAGTCTTCTATAAAGTGGTGACAGATGTGGCTCATGGGCAGATCGATATTTTGGCTTAATGATGAGGTCATTGAGCTGAAATCTCAGTCTGTGCATGCGCTGCATCTGGAGGCATTTTCTTGAAGACTGTAGACTTCCCGCAGAATCACACTCCATACGCCCTGCCCACCGCGATTATGGCAGCTGTGTGGAGTTTCAAAAAGGAGGCAAGGAATAATCAGTGGATTTGACGCGCCCTTGGGGTCTGGGGGGTTACTTGTCACTGGGCCGGTGCGGGGGTTGGGATGTCACAGTGGCTAGGCCCGGTTCTGTGACCCTGGCGGTGTCAACAAATGGGGGAATGATGAGGATGATGGGAGTAGTAGTTATTCGTGACGCCACCTGTGGTATGCGGCCAGGTATTAGACGCCGCTGCGGGAGGTCTTCTCTGGTGGAATGATAACGCAGCTTAGATGGTATAGCTCTCCACAGGTAGGAAAGGGGAGTAGTAGTCCACTCTAATGAAGGAGCGCAGGGCACGGGAGGAATTAGACAACAGTTTAAGTTCTTTACTCACTGAGATGTCACCGCCTCTGGACTGCCGGACTCCGCTGTCATGGGCTCCAGCCGATCCCAGATATTTCGTAGGTCAGAACCAGTGTTTCTTTCAGTGAACTCTTCTTCCCTACGCCATGTTGCGTGAGTCCCTGCAACTTGAAGCTACGCTGGGACCCGAGTCCTGGGATGGTTTCTTTCCCATCTAGTATAGCAGACAGCGCGAGTCCGTAGATGGGGCCGCCATATGGTCACGACCTCTGGCTGTATATGCTGCTGTTCCCCGGACACTGTGTGTTGGTCAGAAGACTTGAATTCCTTCTGCCCGGCGGATTCTGCTTGTGGGATTTGAAGTGTCCACCAGCCTAGGGCTCCACACCCTGAAGTATGTGCCGCTCCTGAGGGAGCTATCAGCTCTCCCCTCAGGAACCGTATCCTACTGTGTCTCACTTGGTTCCTGACTAACTGTAAATAACTCAATGTTTGAGTGTGTTGCCTTGCTTCCCTGTGACAAGCTTCTCTCCCCCCGGGTTCCTGAACTAGTGAGCAGAGGGTCAACTACATTACTGGTGGCCACCCTCCAATGACTCTACCCCAGCCCAGTCCCAGTGAGAGGGCATCTAAAGCCGGCTTTACACGCTGCAATTAATCGTGCAATCGCATTTGCAATCGCACCCGCCCCCATAATTTGTGCGGCACGGGCAGTTTGTTGCCCGTGTCGCACAATGGTGTAACCCCCCCATCACACGTACTTACCTTCCAAACAACCTCGCTGTGGGCGGCGAACATCCACTTCCTGAAGGGGGAGGGACATTCGGCGTCACAGATACGTCACAGAGCGGCCGGCCAATAGAAGCGGAGGGGCGGAGATGAGCGGGACGTAAACATCCCGCCCACCTCCTTCCTTCAGCATTGCCGGCGGGACGCAGATAAGCTGCAGTTCATCGTTCCCGGGGTGTCACACGGAGCGACGTGTGCTGCCTCGGGAATGATGAACAACTGGAGCACAGAAGGACGTTTGATATTTTGAAAATGAGCGACATGTCAACGAGCAACGATAAGGTGAGTATTTTTGCTCGTTCACACTCGCTCGTAGCTATTACACGCTACGATATGTCAAATGATGCCGGATGTGCGTCATAACGACGTGACCCCGACGACATATCGGATGATATATCGTAGCGTGTAAAGCCCGCTTTACTGTGTATTGTGGTGATTTGTGGTGGTTTACCGGCAATGACCTCCTCCTTACCCATGATGAACACTGCACCTCTGGTGAGGCCATATATTTACTTTATAGTGTTAAATCCTGCTGACAGGTTCTCTTCAACAAGCTAAAAAATCTGGATAAATAAAAATTAAAAAAAATAGTATATTTTTAAATTGAGCTCTATGGAGGTCTGACTGGCACACAGATTGATTAGCGTTTTACTATAGCTTTGCAATGCCACGAAGAACCACTGTCAAACGTACAGTATAGAGCAAGGACGCCAAGAATGAGACCATTCCTGATCTATTATAACGTTGATCTACCCTGAAGATAGGTCATCAGTTTTAATGAAGTGGAAAGCCCCCTTTAAGGCACGTCACCCAGTTTCATGTGTTAATGCTGAACCTAACACAGTGCCTTTGGGCAGCATTTATTTCTAGATTTTCTTTTATTTATTTTCTGCTCTTTTATTCTTAATGCAGGTGACTTACAGGCCCCTTTTGCCATTTGTCTGATGAGTGTTCTACCTCTGGCATGTCCTTTACTAGCTGGTACTGCCACCTAATGCTGCACCCACCAAGATCTCGTGTTCATGACCCTTTCCTTGCTCTGATAACGGCCTGTCAGTGAACAATGCTGGTAATGGTTCACGTCAATAGTAGGATGACGTTTGCTCTATTTGAAAGCAAGTCATCCCTTCAATGAAAATTAATAAGAAAAATAAATATTCCAGTCTGAATTTCTGCCATTTAAGAGACTGTAGAGATTCGTACTTTTAAATTGCAGCTGACCTTTGCTAATCAGTAAAACATGGGTGAAAATAAGGAAAAACTAATAAATACCAGACCACACTAGCAGATGGGAAGAACTATATTGTAGGAACAGTAATGGGAACTAACGTAAAATTCAAGTAATTTAGATGAGACCAAAGTAGAATTTTTTGGGGCTAAATGCAAAAGGTTATGTGCGATGGGAATCTAACACTGCATATCACCCTAAAAACACCATCCCCACTGTCGAACATGGTGGTGTCAACGTCATGCTGTGGAGAGGCTTTTCTTCAGCAGGGACAGGGAAGCTGGTCAGAGTTGATGGGAAGATGGATGGAACTAAATATAGGGTTATCCTGGAGGAAATCCTGTTAAAGTTTACAAAATACTTGAGACTGGGGTGTAGGTTCACCTTCTAGAAGGAGAATGACCCCAAAAATGCTGGCAAAGTTACAGTTGATGGTTTAGATCAAAGCATATTCATGTGTGTGAATATCCCAGCCACAGTCCAGACACTTTTTCAAGCCACTGTATATGCCTATGAGGCTGATTGCTCAGGTCAAGAGTCTCGTGGTTGGGACAGAAATTGCATGAATAATTCTGGATATCTGAATGAGGCCTTACATAGCATAGTAATAAGGCTTCAGTCAGACATCAGTAATTTTCATATATGCAAAAAAATGGTCCGAGTGTTATCAGTGTTTCATCAGTGATTTTCACATATGGAGAAAGAAATACATTTCAAAGTTTCTCCCATTCATTGTAATGTTAATTAAGGACTGCACATAGATGGCATACAGATGCCATCAATGTGATGTCTGTGATTTCAAGAATCCATAAACAGCTGCTGGAAAAAGAGACATATTTTCATGCGATGTTTAGCTCTGCATGCACTTTGTTGGACGGTGGCGTTCACATTATAGAGTCTGACAAGCAACCTGATGCTTCAAAGTTGTTCAGCCAGAGCCGGGTGTTGGCTGATTTAAGGTGGCGTTACACGCATGAGCGATCGCACCTGCCCCCGTCGTTTGTGCGTCACGGACAATTCATTGGCCATGGCGCACAATGTCGTTAACCCCGGTCACATGTACTTACCTCCCTAACGACGTCGCTGTGGGTGACGAACATCCTCTTCCTGAAGGGGAGGGACGTTCGGCTTCACAGCGACATCACACAGTGGCCGCCCAATAGAAATGGAGAGGCGGAGATGAGCAGCCGGAACATCCTGCCCACCTCCTTCCTTCCTCATTGCCGGCGGGACGCAGGTAAGCACACATAGCGATAAGGTAAGGCAGGTAAGCACATGTAACGCACAGAAGGAGGAACGACATTATGAAAATGAACGACGTGTCAACGAGCAACAATAAGGTGAGTATTTTTGCTCGTTAACAGTCGTTCAGACGTGTCACACGCTACGACGTCTCTAACGATGCCGGATGTGCGTCACAAATTCTGTGACCCCGACAACATATCGTTAGACATATCGTAGCGTGTAACGCCGCCTTTAGGTTCACTGGTTTTTCAGCCCTGCAGGATTTGATTCCAGCAGACTAGTGCGCAGGAACTAGGAGGTCAGGTTGCTAATTGCTATGTGCAGCTGTTTCCTACCGATTAAGGTACTATTGTCTTCCAGTATGCGTCGATTATAGCTTCAGCAGAGCTCCAGCGATTCCGGTCATAGTGGTGATCCAGTTCATGGTGATCTGTAGTTGTAATTTTGTGTGGTGTGGAAGTTCCCCTGTCGTGCATTTACTTCTTTCCTATTTCTTTATTCCTCTGTACACATATAGTCTGTCCTTTGTGTTTGAGTGCAGTGTGTATGAGTTTTTGATCTCCCTTGTCATTTCTCTGGGGTTTTGTTACTGTGTTTCTGGTCAAAGGTGGGGGAGAGGGGGAGTAAGAACAGGGCTCGGACAGGAGTCAGGGTCATGCTGGAGGTTCAGACCTGGCTACCATCAAGCCTACCTTCATGATAAGGGACAGTGCAGGGTCTCAAGTCTGAGGGCCAGCCTAGAAGCCCATGTTCTGTCATTTCATAACCCGTGACACATGTGTACGTGATTTTAGCACTCACCCATGAAAAAAAAACAAATTTGTGAATAGCAACATGGATTTTAATGGGTCCGTGTTCTATCCATGATAAACACAGATAGAACAAGTAGAAGCAACATGGAAGTCTGGATGAGGCTTAATACATGGATAGGCAAGTGCTCTGTCTAATTGAGTGGTGTACCAAGGGATAAACAGGGCATGTAGACAGGAATTATCCTGTACAAAAAAACACTTTAACATTTCACCAGATTATTACAATTTGTATCTTGCCCGATTTACATTTTTATAAAAATTAATTTGCATAAAGTTTGAAGATTTTGTAGAAGGGCTGACTACCTTTTTCTTTTATGCAAAAAGATTTTCAAGGCCAGCAAAAAGCCTGTTAACTCCTAGATGAGCGAGGTATGAATGTTAAAAGCTCTCCCACAATAGGTTATTTTTTTTTTTTCTTAAATCATCATCTTACCGTTTCAGCAACGTGGATCGCATTTCTAGACATCATATGCTCATTATGATTTTTTTTTTTCACAGTGTAAACTGACCTGAGGTCCATTTGTGAAATCTGAAATATGTCATTTGTACAGATGAGCTCGGTTCGGAGGCTTTAGATAAAGTTTGGTTTGGGACCCAGAATTGACCTGAACCCTAATTCAAGTCACTGATTGGCAGCTCGGGTCACCACCCATATACAGCCAGCCATAAACAGATAACTTCCGGGGGAGGGTGAGCAGGGTTTTTTCAATTATTTTTTTTGGGTGCACACTACATACGATCACACCAGTGCGATGTGATAAAACACTGCAAGCAGCTCACACTGGGCTGAGCACCAAGCGTACCCGAGCACAACGATGCTCGCGTGAGTGGTGTTCATATGTAAAGCACCCAAACTCCAAATCTGAACTCTTTTTTTTTTTGGTAAAGTCTGTATTTGGTATGAACACCGAACCTCAGGTTTGTTCCTCTCTAGTCATTTTCTATTTCGAGTTTGCTAAGTTTTTTCTGTGTCAATTTTCCCCATAGAATTGCATTAGATATGGGAAGTCTACTGGTAAAAAACGCACCTATGTGTTTTAGTGTGTTTCCGCTGTGAAAATGCATAAAAAACACATGCCTTTAATCCACATATGACTGTATCAATAAAGTTTTTTCAAAGCCAAACTAACAAACCCAAAGCTGCCTAATTTAAAGCATGACATACCAAAAAGAGATAAAAACTGTAGCGTAAAAAAACTCGATAAAAACGCATGTAAAAAAAAGTAACTCAAAAACGAAAAACAAGTAAAAGTATATGTAAAAACGTAACCTAATTTAGACAATAGGTACAGTAGTGCTACAGAAAATCTGCAACATCAAAAACTCACCAAATACTCATTGTGTGAAAGTAGCCTAAAAGTCTTGGTGAGCATACACACGACTCTTGTGATTCAGCCCTTTTATGTCAGTCACCGATATGTTAGAGGTTTTCTTAAACTACAGGTACATTTTAAGAAATCCATCAGTGCATAATTTTAAACCTATTTTAATAAAAAAAAATAGAATTCAGGGGCTTCACAATATTTTTTTATTTTATCTTATCAGTAAAAAGGGGCTGATTAAAACATTTGGGTTTTCTCCATTACATTGTGTAGATATGGTCCTAGGAAGTTTATAAGCTAAGTTCCCCCTCAGCCAAATGGACGTTGAATGAGATTCTATTCTGGGGCATTTACTTTTCCACCTGTAAGACTCTGCCCAATCATAACAAGGTGTCATCATAGAGCAGGAAAAAGCAAAGAAGGTCAGAACAGGCATTTTCAGTGTAATTTGGTGGCACTGATGTTTTTTACTTGATCACATTGAGTACTCCCCACTCCCATCGCTTACTGTCATTACAACGACAGTACAGGAAGAGAGCTGCAACATGGGAGCAGTAAAAATCATTATAGGAGCAGTTTTTGTCTCATATAATGCTCCAGATCTACCACAGATATCGAAGCATCATACCTTGGATAGATCCAGAACGTTGTATGTGACAAATGCTGCTCCCACAATGATGTTCACTAATTCGGCACTCCCGCCTTGGCGTTCTCCTCCTCTCCTGGTGTTGTAGTGATAGTAAGCGATGGGAGTGAGGAGTTCTCAGCATGATTAAGTAAGACACAACAGTCTCACCAAATGTTTTATACTTCTTTGTGGGGTTTTCTTTTTTTTTTTTCTCCTTCTATGATGCTGCCTGCTTATGGTTGGGCTGTGTCATACAGGGGAAAAAGAAAAAGAAAACGCCCCTAGAGAAGAATCTCTCTTATTGCTTCCTTGGTTGGGGGTGAAATTTGCTTATAAGTAGAGATGAGCAGACCAGTTGGAGTTCAGTTTGGGACCCGAACTTGACCTAAATGCCAGTAGAAGTCATTAATTTTCCAGTTCGGGTCTCCGCCCACATGCAGTTAGTCATAAACAGAACACTTCCTGTGGTGGGTGGGGTTTTTCCATTTTTTTTGTTGCACCCTACCGATCAAGCTGTTGTTACCCTTAGTATGAGCCGTTCAAACACTGCAAGCGGCTCGCACTGAGCTGAGCACTGAGCGTACCCGAGCACAGCCATGCTTGCTCAAGTGGTTTGCATACATAAAGTACCAAAACTCCGAATCCAAACTCGTTTTTTTTTTTGTAAAGTCTGTGTTTTATACGAACCTCGGGTTTGCTCATCTCTACTCATAATCTTAAAAAGCCCATAGCTCCACAATGCAGAGGAGAAACCCCCCCCAAAACATTTTAATCAGCCCCTCTGCCCCTTTTTACTGATATATACACTTTAAAATCAAATATATTGTAAAAGGTCCTCTTTAAGCCATTTGCTATCAAGATTTAACAATTGCTGCTATTTTACTGTTTTTACTGAATGTCAAAAATCTCTGTTTCACAGAAAAATGAATTAATTTATTTTTCCAAACCAAATTGTAATCTTGGAATATCAAAAATAGGAGACTTAAAATTAACACTGGAACTGAAGTTATAAATCATCTCTTACGCGTTTTTACACTGACATTTAAGCCTGCCTGTAAAATCAGGGTGTAGGATAGTGAAGAGTCAGCAAATCTGCAGTAATAATAACTCTGCAATTTTTTTCACAAACCTAATGTATGGACTTAAAGGGAACCTGTCACCAGTTTTTTCCCTATTAAACTAAAAGTGTCACCTTCTGCAGCTCCTGGGCTGCATTCTATGAAGAAGTACCTTGGCCCTGACTCCCCTTCCAGACCCCAAAAATAACCTTATAAAACATGACCCCCACGTATGCTAATTACCTGTGTTGGCCAGATGGGCGTGCTCATTTTCTGCTCCTGTCCCCCCTCCTGCCGCTGATCGCCATCCTCATTTCTTGATTGATGTGACGACACCTCCATTTTCAAATCTCGCACCTGTGCAGTTATGTCGGCTCGCACAGGCGCAGTTCGCTCTGTCATATCGCGGGCAGAGCAGAAAACATAGCTGCCCTTGCTCACGCCGGTTAGATTAAACATGAATACCAAACTGAAGCTGACAGTCTCTATTTTTAGAGATCACATTTCTGTTGTAAAGCTAAAGGCAGATCATATAGGTGATGGACATATCAGTTTTTTCTCCCTCTGTGCACAGATAATAAAGTAAGCCCAAAAAAAACTTTTCCCAAAAAGTCAATAAGTTGTGAATAAAGCCTTTATTACACAGTGCAAAAATTGTGGGAAAAATCGCAATATTGCTCGAAACAGACCCCGGACTGTTGTTTGACTTCTCTCTGCCCACTCCCTCTTCCTGTTGTGACCTCCTGGCTTTTGACCTTGGACTGTTACCTGACCATGTCTCACTTTTCTCCTTGAATGTATTGTGTGCCCTCCTGTAATTATGACCCTCAGATTGTGACCTGACTACACTTTTGTGTACTCCCTGTATCCATATATGTCCTCCTGTTTCCAGACCCTGGCTTTCCTGACTACTCTTTTGCCTGTACTATCCATAAGTAGTGACCTGCATTCCACCTGCACTCCTGTTACTTCTTGTTATGAGCTCTGCAATTTAACGTGGGAGGCTCTGCCCATTCCTGTAACTTCATCTCTGACAGGAGTTGCTCCAGTCTAAAAAAGTGTAACACAAAGAAGCAAGAAAGTACAGAGCTGTCAAAATGGGGGTGCCATCATTTCACACCGTAGGTAGGCATTGTATTATAAGAAATATCATCACATGACTGCATTGTCTTTATGACAGCTCTAAAGTTTGCTTCTTCCCTGTGTTATGCTGCTCGGCTGGCATTACAGCACCTATTTAGTGAGAAGATAGGGTAGAGAAATTAGGCTGTCTCCTCCATAAATATGAAGGAGAACTGGATCTAGGCACGTTTGCTCCCCAGTTTGGCACTACCTACTGTAGTCACTTGGCGAGCGCCCTGTGCAGGTTGCACATATCTAAGGCTCTCCATAGATTTCAATAGAACTGTACTGATCAATAGAACAAAGTTACCAGGTAATTTTCATGCAAAATAATTGTTGTAAAAAGCTAACCCAAAAGTCTCAGGTTTTCTTCAATCCTACTCCACTTGAATTTCAGTTAATCAATTTTTAGTGCATTATATGGTGTAAAGCAAAATTAAATTCGTATAAGGCAAGCCCTCATATGGCTAAAAGCTACTTTACACGCTGCGATATCGGTCCCGATATCGCTAGCGTGAGCACCCGCCACCATCTGTTGTGCGACACGGGCAAATCGCTGCCCGTGCCGCACAACATCGCGCAAACCTGTCACACATACTTACCTGCCTGGCGACGTCGCTGTGACCGGCGAACCGCCTCCTTTCTAAGGGGGCGGTCCGTGCGGCGTCACAGCGACGTCACTGAGCGGCCGCCCAATAGAAGCGGAGGGGAGGAGATGAGTGGCCGGAACATCCCGCCCACCTCCTTCCTTCCTCATAGCGGCTGGGAGGCAGGTAAGGAGAGGTTCCTCGTTCCTGCGGCGTCACACATAGCAATGTGTGCTGCCGCAGGAGCGACGAACTACATCGTTACTGCTGCAGTAACGATAATCGAGAATGGACCCCCATGTCTCCGATGAGCGATTTTGCATGTTTTTGCAACGATGCAAAATCGCTCATCGGTGTCACACGCAGCAACATTGCTAATGCGGCCGGATGTGCGTCACAAATTCCGTGACCCCAACGACTCCGCATTAGCGATGTCGCAGCGTGTAAATCCCCCTTTAGTCGGTGAAAAAAGAATCGAAATCGAATGAGGAAGAAAAAAAGAATGAAAAACTGTAGTGTTTCCAAGAATTGAATATATTAATGAGAGGAAAATTGGATAGAATGGTAACAAGTCACCAGGGATGACAGCAGGACAGGACTTGATTCTTTTATATTAAATACCTACACAATAATGCAGTCATTAATATATAACATATGATTTTCCTTTACAAATTCATTTTTCATATAACCTCATTCTACCTTTCCCACAGGCAAAACACAGACAATCCTGAAAATACATCCAAAATCAAATTTCACTGACATTTTAATGAAATGGTAATTTGGTTCTGGACAGTAGGCAGGGAAACTTCAGGTTGTCCATGCATCATTGCACTAGACAGTTTAGCTTACAGCAAAATAAATAAATTACAGAGCTTCTCGCAATGGGAAAATCCTCTGGATTGGGAAGGTACAACACACTCCCGTGAGGTCACGCAACCAGTAATTCATAGCTTTAGGCATTCCTTTACACCTGTCAAACGTCCACCTCTGTGACCTCTTGTGAAGAAGTAATCAATCTCAGCAAATATCTAATGTCATAGATTTTGTATGCAATGCTTTACAGTTCTTGGTCCTGACAAAAGAACTCAGATTATATTCTCAAATTAGGACAAGAATGAGGCAACCTCTAAGGGCTCATTCACACTTCAGTTTTTCTTATACTAGTGATGTCCGTGGATTTCCCTGATAACACTTGCACCTTTGATAGTGAATGAGGCTGGTCAAATGCTGTGATTTTGCACAGGTCAGGAGGTCTGCACAACATTGCCTAGACATGTCCGATATTGATCTGAGTATCAGATCAAAATCAGCAATGCAGGTGTATTGGTCCAGAAAAAAATGTTATTGTCATGCGATGTTCAGCTCTGCAAACACCTGCTGACATGGCGTCATCAGTTCTCTACACAGAGTCTCACAAGCAACCTGAGTCTTCTGGATTGTTCAGCCAGAGCCGGGCGTTGGCTTGTTCAGGTTCACTAGTCTTCAGCTCTGTAGGAGTTAATTCCTGCAGACTTGTGAGCAGGACCTAAGGGGTACTTTGCACACTACGACATCGCAGCTGCGATGTCGGTGGGGTCAAATCGAAAGTGACGCACATATGGCGTCGTTGTCGACATCGGAGTATGTGAATCCTTTTTACTACGATTAACGAGTGCAAAAGTGTCGAAATTGTATGATCGGTGTAGTGTCGGGCATTTCCATAATGTCGCTGCAGCGACAGGTACGATGTTGTTCCTCGTTCCTGCGGCAGCACACATCGCTGTGTATGAAGCCGCAGGAGCGAGGAACATCGCCTTACTTGCGTCCCGGCTGCAATGAGGAAGGAAGGAGGTGGGCGGGATGTTTACGTCCCGCTCAAATCCGCCCCTCTGCTTCTATTGGCCGCCTGCCGTGTCACATCGCTGTGACGCCGCACGACCCGCCGCCTTAGGAAGGAGGCGGTTCGCCGGCCAGAGCGACGTCGCAGGGCAGGTAAGTGCATGTGAAGCTGCCGTAGCGATAATTTTCACTACGGCAGCTATCACTAGATATTGCTTGTGCGACGGGGGCGGCGACTATCGCGCTCGGCATCGCTACAATCGGCTTGCGATGCCATAGTGTGCAAAGTACCCCTAAGAGCTCAGGTTGCTAATTGCCATGTGCAGCTGTCTCCTCCGTATTTAAAGCACAGCTTTCTTCCAGTATGTGCCGATGATAGCTTCAGCATGAGCTCCAGCAATTACCAGTCTTGGTGGTGATCCTGTTTATGGTGAACTGTGCTGCACTTTTGAGTGGTGTGAACGTTCCCCTGTTGTGCATTACTTCCTTCCTTTTTCATTGTCCCCCGGTACACATATTGTCTTTCCTGTGTATTTTGAGTGCTGTGTGTACAAGTTTCCGTTCTCCCTTGTTGGAGTTTTGTCATTGTGTTTTCCGGCCCGCCCCAAGGGTGTTGGAGAGTGGGAGTAACATCAGGGATCGGACAGGAGTTAGGGTTACACTGGGGGCTCAGATCTGGCTACATTCAAGCTTACCTCCAAGATAAGGGATAGCGCAAAGTCTCAAATCTGAGGGCCAGCCTAGGGGCACCTGTCCTGTCATAACATACATTGTGACAGTAATGGACTATTAAATAGGAGAAGGTGGAATAACGTTTTTGTCATGTACAAAAAAAACTTATGAAAATCTGACAAACGAAATTTGGTTGACACTCATGAAAATCACTGATGAAACCCAGTCTGTTTTTCTCTTACAAAGACAAAAACCTGACATCTGAATGAGCCCTACATTTCTTGTTTAGTATGTACCACAAGTTTTCTGCACAACACTAGTACATGTGGTTTTTATAATCGCATATGAATAAAATGGAGAAAATCAGAATGAAAATAGCAGCATACTATATATTTTCAAATATGTGCATGTACATTCAGTTGCAGAATTTTACTGCAGATTTAACCTTTTGCAATCTATAGTGTGAAATCCACAGCACATCCATAGCAAATGTTTCAGATTTGCCATAAAATCATGGCAAATTCTAAATTGTAAATTTTCCATCATGTCTTGATGCACCTTAAAGGGAATCTGTCAGCAGGATTTTTCTATGTAATCTGAAGACAGTGGGAAGTAGAGGGTTAAAGGGCTGTAAGGCTTAAGGACTCTTTCCTTTCTGGATGAGATTACTCATAGCCTTTATCACAACTGAAGTATCTTGTCATCACACCCTTCTGCTATATTTACCCAGTCTTGGCTTAACTTCATGCCAGTGATGCTGTCTGTGGAGTAACTGAGGTGTTATTTTAATTGCAGCTTTGAAGTTTCCTGCCAAAGAAACCAAGGAGTGCTTTTTGTTGTGTATTTCCCCATATTGTTTGTCTTACTTTCTTTGTGTTGTTTTATTGTAATGGTGGAACTAGTGTATTGCTGACCTACTCACTAGCCAGGGTAAGTTCAGGGTCAGAGAGGGCCTAGTCACATGATGGCGCACGGGGGAAGGACCCGTCCAGGGACATTAGGGACCTCAGGAATCAGTCACAGGTGAGGGTGAGGTGGTGACCCCTCTCCCTATCGCCATTGCCTTGCTCTGCATCTTCCCTGCTTTTCCCTCTGTGTGTTGCGCAACACGTCAGACATTCACTCGCTCCGGAATGACACTTGTATTGCCAATTTTGATCCAACACTCAGATCAGTATTGGATACGTCTCTGAAATTTTGCACTAGCCACTCATTCAGCAAAATAAATCAGCCTTGTTAACAGCCCCATAGACTTTATTAGGTATGTGTTTTATCCGTGAAAAACGGATGTGTGAATGAGCCATAAGCCTGAGTTGAGGACACAAGGCTAAACTGACGATGCATCCCTTATGTATACAGTATGAAGACTGCATACAGAAATAGCAGCTCCAAAGCTCCACAAGTCGAGATGAAAGCCTTTTTCATGTACAGCAGAGGCAATGTTTAATAGCAAAGCTGGCCCATTTTTCCAGCTCTTTCATTTAGCTGTCAACTTAAAGGAAAACAGTTTATAAAAACTTTCATGTATACAGTATTTTAAAATAAGATGACAGTGTCAGAAACATGGGATTGCTTAAATATTTTCCTTTTTCTTGTTTGAGTTAATAATTAAATGATTTGTGTTAATTAAGCATCAATTATTAAACTCAGTCACAGATGAAGTATTCATTTTTAAAAGCAAATTTATTTGCTGAGGGGTTTTAAATGGTCCCTGTTCTTTCCGACAAGTGGATCTCATTTGATAGATAAAGGAAGAGCCCGGACTGCTGACCCGAAGGGGCTTAAGGGAGGGCTACATGACTAGGAGGGATGCCAGGCCATAGGGTTAATAAGGGGTTAATGGAGAAAGTCAGTTTGGGCGCGAAATTTGGGGGTGGTGCTAAGGGGCAGTTAGGATCAGGGGTCAGTGTGATTGGTCAGGGGGTGGTGGCTATAGGGGGTCGTATATAGGGCAGGTCAGAGGGGGGTGGGCCATTCCTACCTGGACGTGACTGGAATCGTTGTGGCTGGATCCCGAAGATGGAGGACTTCATGGCACAGATGAAGAGGATGGCGGAGCAGCGTGGACAGCGTTGGATGGACGAGCAGCTCCTGCGATGGTCCGGCGTCGGCGAGGAAGAGGGGACCCCCCTGCCTCCGAAGCGGCAGCGAAGAACTCGGCCCCCGGAGCGCCTCAGCCCGGAGATGACGCCGAGTAGCCGGCAGCGGAGACGGAGCCCGAGTGGATGTGCGGCGGTGGATCCGGGAGCCGGGACGTCGCGAGGCCCCGGCCGGAAGTCGGGCCGCGGGCGCCAAGGCAACGGGGCGGTGAGCGACACGGCCGGCCTCCCCTCCTCTTCCGGGTCGCGGCGCACGGCAGTGACGCGCGCGTCGCGGCCGCGTGACCCGGCGTGGTCACCTGACCCGGCGCGGTCACCTGACCCGGCGCGGTCACGGGGCCCGCTGCGCTCGCGTGACCCGGCGTCCCCCTGTGCTCCGGCGGCCTCACCTGACCGAGCGCGCTCACCTGACCCGCCGCGGTCACGTGGGGCGGCGCGGTCACTTGGGGCGGCGCGGTCACGTGGGGCGGCGCGGTCACGTGGGGCAGCGCGGTCACGTGGGGCGGCGATGTCACCTGACCGGGCGCTGTCACCTGACCGTGCGCGGTCATGTGACCCCGCGTACTCACCCGTCCCGCCGCGTCCTCGCGATCCGGCAGGCTCGCCTGACCCGGTGCGGTCACCTGACCCGCCGCGGTCACGTGGGCCGGCGCGGTCGCGTGGGTCGGCGGGGTCGCGTGGGTCGGCGGGGTCGTATGAGCCAGCGGGGTCATGGGGGCCAGCTGGGTTGCGTGGGCCAGCGGGATCGCGGGGCGCAGATGAGGCCACAGTGGCGGCGGCGGCAAGGCCTAGGAGCAGAGCGGGGCCCATGCAGGAGCATGGGGTCCCAGTGGCGGCGGGGGAGTCCGTACGGAGACGGCCCGGATCAGCGGGGCCCGGCCTGGGATCGCAGCGGAGGGACAACGATGGGACGGCGTCGGGATCAGCTGGAGCACGCGGGGATGCCGGACGGCATGCCCCAGGCGGCGTTTATGTGGCGGAGCCAGCGTCTGGATTGTCGCGGAGGATGGATGGTGCTGCGGGCGGACGGGGCCTAAGGTCGAGTCTGCCGGACGGCGGGCTCCCTGGGCCTGGGTCCAGTGAGGACGAGGAGGCAACCCTGGAGGAGGACGTCGCGGAGGACGGCAACGGGGACCAGATCGTGGAGGTCGGCGAGGCGGCTGGAGTGCGACGCGGAGAACATGTGACGGCTGTTTCGGGATCTTCTCGGAGTCAGCCTGGTAAGACCACGGTTTCTTCTATTTCTCGTGCACCTGGTTTGGCTATGGATGGTGTGTCTGGTGATACGGATGGCGTGCAGGGCGTGAATGTGGTTGGTGGTACGGGTGGTTTACTTGGTGGCCCGAGTGGCGGGCGGGTCGTGAATGTGGTGACGGGTGACGGCAGTGTGGCATCCGAGTTGTTGAGGTTGGTTAGGGGTTTGTTTGCCCCTGTGGGGGGCCCTAGCTTGGTGTGGCAGGGAGCGACGGGGCAGGAGGTTGCGACTCCTGCGGTTGGAGGGGTTGCTAGTGGCAATGCGGTTGGTGAGCCGGTGGTGGCGGCTCCCGCGGCCCCAGCTGCGGCTCCCGCTGCCGCAGCTGCGGCTGCAGTGGACATTGTTCGATTGGATGACAAGGCGAGAGGGGAAGTGTATGTTTGCTTTGATGGCCCGTTGGGGGCGCATCTGAAGCAGGAGACCAGGGAAAAAATATGGAAGGATGAATATGTTGAAATATTCTCATTGCTTCCGTTGGAAAAGTTTAATCTGGATCGGGTTAAACCGGATGAGAGCAAAAAGGACGAGGAGGAACGGCGGCGTTATCGCCTTATTCCCCGCACTTTTCAGAACTGGTTGCAGGCCTTTGTGATACTGGCCGGTGTGGTGGGGGAAAAGGCTCCGGATAACTGTACAGCGCTTTTCTGTTATCTGGATTCTATCTGTGAGGCGTATAGGACCTATGGGGGGACTGCTTGGCTAAGATATGACGAGCAGTTTCGCCAGAGGAAGGCGGTCAGACCCAGTTTACGGTGGGACCACAAAGAAATTAGTCTATGGATGCGGCTGATGGCTGCGCCGAAGTCGGCGTCACAGTCCTTTCCAGGGGGCACCGGCGGGGGATCATTTGGCACCTCGTCGGGGCCCAAAAAGGGCGTTTGCTGGCAGTTTAATGAGAAGGAATGCCGGTTTGGGTCTTCCTGCCGATTCAAGCACGAGTGTTCGGGCTGTGGTGGCGCCCACAGTCACCTTAAGTGCTTCCGGAAGGGAAAAGGAAAGGCCGCGGAGTCTTCGTCAAAAAGGGAGGACCCCGGTGAGGGTAGATCGGATGGCGCCGTTTCTAAGTAGATACCCGGACCGGGGATCGGCGGAATTGTTGAGTGACGGTTTTAGTTTTGGTTTCAAGATACCGTCAGTGGTTAAGACGGGAGAGATTCGTTTAAAAAATTTGCAGTCGACGCGCCTACATGGTGAGGTTGTTGCGGATAAGTTACTGAAGGAGGTGGAGCTAGGACGGATGGCGGGGCCTTTTGATGTCCCTCCATTGCCGGACTTGGTTGTGTCCCCGTTGGGGTTGGTCCCAAAAAAGGAACCTAACAAGTTCCGGCTCATCCACCATTTGTCCTATCCTACTGGCCGGTCGGTGAACGATGGTATTGATCCTGAGCTGGTTTCGGTTTCGTATGTCCGTTTTGATAAGGCTGTGGAATGGTTAAGGAAGTTGGGCTGTGGTTCGCTGTTGGCGAAAACGGATATAGAAGCGGCCTTCCGCCTGTTGCCGGTGCACCCGGACAGTTTTCACCTGTTGGGGTGTTGGTGGGAGGACAAGTTTTATGTAGATTGTTGTTTGCCTATGGGCTGTTCAATTTCATGTTCTTATTTTGAGAAGTTTAGTTGTTTCTTGGAATGGGTAATTAAGGAGGAGGCGGGTCTAGATTCAGTGTTGCATTACTTGGACGACTTCTTGTGCATGGGGCCTGCGGGATCCTCGCAGTGTTCCCTTTTGCTTCGGACAGTGGAGCAGGTTGCTCGCCGGTTTGGCGTTCCGTTGGCGCCGGAGAAGACGGAGGGTCCGGTTACAGTTTTGAAATTCCTGGGTATCGAGCTGGATACGGTTGCCATGGAGTGCCGCTTGCCGGAGGACAAGCTGGTGGATTTGAGGCGTTGTGTTCAAGGGGCCATTGAGGCCAAGAAGATTCGTTTACGGGACTTGCAGTCCCTGTTGGGGAAGTTGAATTTTGCGTGTAGAATATTGCCGATGGGGAGAGTTTTTTCCCGTCGCTTGGCTCAAGCCACCACCGGTGTGTTGCACCCTTTGCATTTTGTGCGTTTGAAGGTGGAGCATAAGGCGGACCTGAGAGTGTGGTCCCGTTTTTTGCAGCTGTACAATGGACGGTCATTGTGGCTTCGTGAGGTGGTGTCAAATGAGGAGTTGGTGCTGTATACGGACGCGGCGGGATCCAGTGGATTTGGCGCATATTTTGGGGGGAGATGGTGTGTCGGCAGGTGGCCTGATTCGTGGCGGGTTTGCGGTCTGACTAGGAATTTGGCCCTGTTGGAACTTTTCCCTATTGTCGTGGCCTTAGAGGTTTGGGGACAGGATTTGAAAGACAGGAAGGTGCGTTTCATGTGTGACAACCTGGGGGTGGTTCAGTGTGTTAACAAGTTGACAGCTGATTCCCCCCCGGTAGTGGACCTCTTGCGTCACTTGGTGCTGAAATGTCTGGAGTTGAACTTGTGGGTCTGCGCTGTACATGTGCCGGGGGTGCTGAATTCTGTGGCTGATGCTTTATCTCGCTTCCAGTGGGACCGCTTTCGAATGCTGGCGCCGGACGCGGAGCAGCAGGAGACCGTATGGCCCGTCTGGTTGTGGGACCTGGTTTGCAGCCGGCCTGGGAATTGATCCGACATTCGGTGGCACCCAGTACGTGGCGCAGCTATAATTCAGCGTGGGACCGTTGGCTCGAGTTGGTTGATGAGGTGGGAGGTCATGTATCTGAAGGTGACAGAGTTTATTTAGTTTTGTTTATGTTGGGCAGGGCTAAGGAAGAAGGCCTTTCGTGGTCGGCCGTGGCGGGCAGGTTAGCGGGCATTTCCTTCTTTTTCAAGTTATTGGGCTGGAAGGACGTTACGAAGGATTTCTGGGTGCGCCAGGTGATGAAGGGTTACCGGAGGGCGGGGGCGCGCCGAGACCTTCGGCGCCCGGTATCTTTTGAGCTGTTGGGCAAGCTGTTGTCGGTGTTGCCTCGGGTGTGCTGTTCGGAGTATGAATGCCAGTTGTTCGGGACCGCTTTTGTTTTGGCCTTCTTTGGGGCGTTTAGAATTAGTGAACTGGTGAGCAGAAACACGAGGAGTCACGGAGGTTTGTTGCTGGAGGACGTGGAATGCGGTATGGATGTGGTGCGGTGTTGCTTGAGACGGTCAAAGACGGACCAGCTGGGTAGAGGTCGGATGGTGGAACTATGGGGTGTACCTGGTTTAGCGGAGTGCCCTGTCAGATGGCTGTCGGCGTTTTTAGAGGTGAGGGGAGCTCGCCCGGGGTCCCTTTTGTCCCACCAGGACGGGTCAGCCTTGTCGAGTTACCAATTTGTCTGCATCTTTCGGAGGTGCCTGCAGTGTTGCGGTCTCAACGAGGCTGAGTTCGCGTCGCACTCCTTTCGGATTGGGGCTGCGACTCAGGCGGCTCGTTGGGGTCTGGGCGCGCAGGCTCTCCGTAAGATTGGACGATGGGACTCGGCCAGGTTTCGATCTTACGTCCGGCCGAGCTTGTTGTGAGCTACGGGTGGGGAGGGGGGGGGGGGGTCGGGGGCTGTATTGGTTTGGTAATCATTACCCATTTTCTTCCTTGTGCCCCCCTCCCCCTCTCCCCTGTTGTGTTGTCACCTTTTGTTTTGTAGGTTTCCCATTGTTGGTGTGGGTGCTCGGCCACTCATACGTGTATTGGGGGGCGTTCCGTGCGGGAATACGACCGGACGGCCGCCAGTTGGGGGTTCCCAGAGAAAAGGCTACTGTGCGATGGATCGGGGTCAGGGGCATGCTGTGGAGTGAGGTGTTGCCTACCTGGCGCCACCATTCGCAGCTGGACAGAGCACCGGACGTGGTAGTACTACACGCGGGTGGGAATGACCTGGGTCTCCGGGCTTCCAGGGACCTGATACAAGACATAAAATGTGACTGCCTGCGGCTCCTGTCTTCCCACCCGGGTCTAGTAATTGTCTGGTCGGATATGGTTGCGCGGCTGACATGGCGGCACGCCAGGTCGGTGGAGGCAGTAAACAGGGCGCGAAGTAAAGTGAATCGGGAGATTGGGCGGTTCATTTCCCGGGTTGGGGGTGTCTCTGTTCGGCACCCGGAGTTGGAAGCGGCGTCCGCCGACTTGTTGCGCCGGGACGGGGTCCATTTAAATTCGGTGGGAAATGATATTTGGGCCTTAGGGCTGATGGAGGGGCTTGAGAAGGCTTTGTTGGTGTGGGAGGACTCGCGCGCACAAGGGGTCATGCGAGCTCGCGGTGGCGGAAAGGAGGGGGGTGTCTGAAGGTGGGGGTTTGCACAGAGGAGAGGACGGAACCCAGTGCCGGAGCGGGTTACCTCTAGCGGTGCAATTGTTTGGTAAACGGGTCCTTGCTGGGTTGAGTCTCAGCGGGACGTAGTGGGGGCAACATCTGGCTTGGGCTCTCGAGTCGGTGTGTTGCGGCTGAGGGTCAGGAGACAGGCTGATGTTGCAAAGAGTATTTTGGTTAACCTTCAGGTACCCCCCCCTTCCTTTTCGGGTTCTTCAATGAAGAGTTGTATTGTTACATGGCTGATGTTTATGTTATGAATAAATGGGGCTGCTGTGGCCTTTATATTCCAACGTCACACAGTGTTTGTGTTTATTTTAGATAAGAACCCTAGGGGGTAGGGTGTTGTTGGGGAAGGTCACAGGCCTTCAGTCAGACATTCCGGAGTCAAGGAAGAGCCCGGACTGCTGACCCGAAGGGGCTTAAGGGAGGGCTACATGACTAGGAGGGATGCCAGGCCATAGGGTTAATAAGGGGTTAATGGAGAAAGTCAGTTTGGGCGCGAAATTTGGGGGTGGTGCTAAGGGGCAGTTAGGATCAGGGGTCAGTGTGATTGGTCAGGGGGTGGTGGCTATAGGGGGTCGTATATAGGGCAGGTCAGAGGGGGGTGGGCCATTCCTACCTGGACGTGACTGGAATCGTTCCCGCCCGCCCGCCCTAATTGTGGATTCGACATCGATGAAGAAAAGAAGGAAGATCGTATTTGTCGCAGCGGCGGAAAGGAGGGGGGTGTCTGAAGGTGGGGGTTTGCACAGAGGAGAGGACGGAACCCAGTGCCGGAGCGGGTTACCTCTAGCGGTGCAATTGTTTGGTAAACGGGTCCTTGCTGGGTTGAGTCTCAGCGGGACGTAGTGGGGGCAACATCTGGCTTGGGCTCTCGAGTCGGTGTGTTGCGGCTGAGGGTCAGGAGACAGGCTGATGTTGCAAAGAGCATTTTGGTTAACCTTCAGGTACCCCCCCCTTCCTTTTCGGGTTCTTCAATGAAGAGTTGTATTGTTACATGGCTGATGTTTATGTTATGAATAAATGGGGCTGCTGTGGCCTTTATATTCCAACGTCACACAGTGTTTGTGTTTATTTTAGATAAGAACCCTAGGGGGTAGGGTGTTGTTGGGGAAGGTCACAGGCCTTCAGTCAGACATTCCGGAGTCATGTAACAAATAAACAATCTGCAAATCAGTTTATTTAAAAATGATGCTCTTACCAGAAAGAAGTCACTTCAAAGTGCCAACTGCTAAGCAACTCCCTTTATGTCTAACTCTGAATCTTCATTCTAGGAAACTGGCTTTATTTTGGGGTGCTGTGGGCATTTCAAAGGAGCAGATGGATAAATCAAAGAGAAATTAGGTTATTACTGGTTCTGCTTGCTTGAAGGCTTCCAAACTACTGCTCTATGATGTAACACTCTCGGCCAGTCTAGAGGCAGCGAGCGGGATTACTAGACCCACTGGGCCACGGGGGAAACCCAGGCTTACCTTTTAGAGGGAAGGGCTTAACTAAGCGCACACTGCGAGACGGACGCCAGGTACCACTCCCAGGGCAGTGATCGGGACTGTGGCAGCTGACCATCAGGGCAGGTGATGGACTCAAGAATAGGAAGGATGATTGAGGCAGGCTGGACAGGCAGGTATGGACAGGAATGGTGGACACGGCAGAGGCACACAAGTATGGGAATGTAGGTACTGGAGATGGACACAGGGATAACAGGACAGGAGCTCAAGACCTGACAACTAGCTAGGAAGCAGACTGGAATACTGACTGGCTAACTAGAGGCATTGCACAGGCACCTCCCCTAATGGGATGAGGCCTGAAATACATAGTGCGTTTAGAGGCATTTCCGGGAAATGGCACGCCGGCCCTTTAAGAAGAGGGCCGGTGTGCGCACATGCTTAGGTGCACCCCCAAAAACCCTATGTGGCATGTGCAAGGCCCAGGAGGGGAAGGAGGAATCAGTACATGTTGATTGTCAGGGAAGTGCGGGGAAGGACGTGAAACGGCAGGGGCGATAAGTAAGTCGGCATCTCTGCAGAGTGCTACATATGATCATTGATTTGACATGCCTATACATTTGACCAAATACAATTCTTTTGTGGTATACCCTTGTGGTGCTCCTGTTTTTTTATGTTGTGTATTTTATTTTTATATCTTTTGTTCTTTTTGGTCTCTAAGTGTTGTGTCATGATCCAGGCCGGTATCTGCCGCTGTGTTATCTCCTAGCTCCGGCCTGGTCATGTCAGGGGTTAATTTCTTCCTGCCTCATTCCAGATTCCGGGATGCTATATCTGGGTGCTGCACCTCTGGTTCAGCGCCAGTGATAGTCTATGTCTCATAGTGTGTGTAGCCGGTTCTGTTGAGGTACCCGATCTGTCCTTCCATGCACCCACTCCCGCCTAACATGTGTCTGTCTGTCCTCCCCCGGCCCCATCCCGCTTGTCATACCTTTGTTTGTATTTTGGACTTCCTGGTACTTGACTTACGCTCCGTCCCTAACTTGGCTCTGTTTCTCCATTTGGCTTTCTCTATTACCATTCAGCTCCTGACCTCTTTGCTTGCTTCTGACTCTGAGTTTTTTCACCTCTCATACATTGTTTTGACTTCCTGTTGCTGACTTGGCTCTCTAATTACTCTGCTGCCACCTTATGGTGACTTTGCTGTACTACTCAGGTCACGTCTTAGTACAGCATGACGTTACTCTGCTGCCACCATGTCTTAGTGCAGCGTGACAGGTGTAATTTTTTTCTGCTTGGTTGTGTGTCTTTTAGATGTCACCTTTTGTTGTTTTTCTGTGTAGTGAGTTAAAGTCTCCATACATATTAGATAAAAGTCAGCCTAACCTGCGATTTCTGAGCAATTGGACAGTTATTGGCTGTGTATAGGGGTAATAACTTACTCCCAATTGATGTTAGCAGAGAGAAGGATTGGTTAGTTAAAATTTCAGTTTCTGATTCTTGATTTCAGGGCAGCTAACCTGCTGCCAGATGTGAATAGTGGCACATATTTCCTATCTCCTAGTTGAAAACATAGGAACGTTTGGCCTAGCCAAGAGCTCAAATGTCTGGCTGAGTTGGACGTTGTCTATTAGAAGAAAGTTTGTCTACCTGCTTTCTCAAGTGTATGGTCAGTTCCCGAGATGAGCAGCTCGATCCATGGCGGATTGAGTTCAAGTCAAATTGTCTGAAATTTGCGGTTTCACAGTTTGATATTCTGTTCGCAAAAAATAACTTTCCTGCACCAATTGTCACACTGTCAGAGCATCATAGATAGGGCTAAAGTCTTATTTTTAGCATTTCAGTGCAAGCCTCCCCATAATTCTCTGCAGCTATTACATCTAGTGGACTCTCATATCTTGTACACTGGTGGTCGGTACCTGGGCCATCACAGATCAGCGGTTCCCAGCGGAGCACAGTTTGTACAGCAGATTCATTTTTCATCTCCAGAGTCACTGGGTAAGTCTCTCCCTTCTGAAGAGTGTAAGCTCTTTTGGTCACTGGGGTCCACTTTCTCTTGTATTTAGAGTGTAAGCTTGTATGGTCAGCAGGGTCCTCTTTCTATCTGTCAAGTAGAGTGTAAGCTCTTATGATCAGCAGGTTCTTTTTTTTCTTTCTCCTGTAGAGTGCAAACTCTTATGGTAAGCGGGGTTCTCTCTCTTTCCTTTAGAGTGTAAGATCTTATAGTCACCATGGTCCTTTATTTCTCTAGCCTACATAGTGTACGCTCATATGGTCAATAGGGTCCTTTATATATCTCTCCAGTAGTGTAGGCTCTTATGGTCAGTAAGTTCCTCTCTCTCATGTAGAGTATTAACACTTATGGTCATTGATGTCCTCTCTCTCCTGTAGAGTGTAAGCTCTTATGGTCAGTAGAGTCCTCTCTCTTTCTCTCCTTTTAACTGTAACATCTTGTGGTTAGAAGGGTCCTTTATCTCTCTTTCATCTATAGAGTGTAAACTCATATGGTCCGCAGGGTCTTCTTTCTATCTCTCCAGTAGAGTGTAATCTCTTATAATCATAAGGTCCCTCTTTCCTGCAGAGTGTAAGCTCTTATGGTCAATGGGGTCCTCTCTCTCCCCTGTAGAGTGTAAGCACTTATGGTAAGTAGGGTTCTCTCTCTATCTCTTCTGTAAAGTGTAAGCTCCAGTGGGGTCTTCTATCTCTTTCTCTCTCTAGCCTGTAGAGTGTAAGCTCTTATGATCAGCAGGGTCCTCTTACCTCTCCAGTAGAGTGTAAGCTCTTATGATCAGCAGGGTCCTCTACCTCTCCTGTAGAGTGTAAGCTCTTATGGTCAATGCGGTCCACTCTCTCCCCTGTAGAGTGTAAGCTCTTATGGTAAGTGGGGTACTCTCTCGTCTGTAGTGTAAGGTCATATGGTTAGCAGGGTCCTCTTTCTATCTCTCCAGTAGAGTGTAATCTCTTATAATCATAAGGTCCCTCTTTCCTGTAGCATGTAAGCTCTTATGGTAAGCGGGGTTCACGCTCTAGCTTTCTTGTAGAGTGTAAGCTCTTATCAGTGGGGTCTTCTATCTCTTTCTCTCTCTAGCCTGTAGAGTGTAAGTGTGGCGCCCTGGACAAGCCAGGACGTCACAGGTACTGCAACAACACACCCCACACCCCGGCTAGGCACATCTAAGTCAAACATAAATCCTTGTTGCCTTCCTCCAGGGGCTGATGTCCACACCAGGGGGTGGGCCAGGCGGTTGGCCCCGCCCATTGAGGAATTCACAGTCCTGGAGGCGGGAAAAGGAGTCAGATCAGTTAGGGAGTTGGAGAAGTGAAGTGGTAGAGGAGCAGCCTGACTGTGTCCGGGTGCGTGGCCCGGGCACATACAGCAAGGTTGGCAGACGGTGGTGACCGTCTGCAGGAGAGGCTGATTGGAGCGAACCGTCAGGACCGGGGATGGACGGTGGCTCGCCGGTACCGGATCGGGGAGCGAAGAGAAGCCAGCACCATTCGGCAAGGCCTACGGACCCCGACCAGGCTTGGAGTCGCCGTAAAACCGGTCAAATCCGTTAGCGAAGGGAACCTCCGGGGTTTCCCAGCAGTCAAGACCCGATTGAAGGCAACAGCTCACACCGTGAAGGGAAACACAGTCACCGCCAAGGCTACAGTTCCCAGAGCCAGAGTGTGAGGTAAAGCCTGGGATATGAAGAGGAATTATGACGAGAAGTCATAATTGCTCTCATCACTCCCTGGCAGTGCCCCCCTCCCTTCTTATTCTCAATGTGCAGCATCTGGAAGGTGTCACATTCCACTTACACATCCATGGCCATGTCCTGTGATATGGAAATGAGATGATGTGAGGACAATGGATCCAGGATGACTCCCTGCCGTCACCCTGTAGCTGGGGCTGCTATCTCATTAGCAAGGCTATGGAAGTAGCCAGACAGAACGACTCCAGTAAAAAATGGTTCATATCTCGCAAGCCATATTTCCGATAAATATGGCAACCATAGAAATGGTGTCTCCGCATGTGGACGATGCTGGCACACCCTTTTTATGGAAGTAGGACATTGGGAAACACACCAAACGTGATATCAGCCATATGGGAACTCGTAGACAGGTCATGAGTCCCCTCGTTCTGTAGCTAAATTCATAACTGTCACAATGAGAGCGTTGACGTCCGTCTACGACGCTCCCAGGCACAGTTATGGCCAAAATCCCCTTTTCTGGATAATTCTGATCCATGCAGGGGGAGTGGCAGTGCTTCCCCGTGAGGTCACTAAGGTAGGAGGAGACCTGGATTTGCCCAGGTTGATAACCCTGCTTCGGCCATTTTCCAAGGTTCTTCTCGCTGGGGGCACGTGTAGGAAACATCTGTGGGAGTTCCTGGAAACCTGGTCTACAGCGCCCCCCTGTGGCCAGACACACAAGGTAACTGATGTAATTGTATACCTGTTTGTAACCCATGCTTTATCTGTAACTGTACTCTGACATATGTATATTCTGTAGATTCCCTATTGTATATATCGTAGTTCTAGTGTGCTTTAAGCTGATTAAATTATATAATTAATCTTGGGCTGTTCTGTTATCTCGATCTCGAATCCCACGTCTGTGTGTTCGGCTAATAGTTACCGTAAATCGGTTGGTGGCAGCGAATTGTGCCAAGGATTATTGTGGGGAGGCCAGTGAGATTCGGGGGAATATATACCCTACTCTCACCGGGGACCCTTCAATAATCGGCATAAGTAGTATAGCGGCCTCCTTGCTTATTGTCGGGCAATTCCATAATTGGCCTGACTATAAGAGGGGCGCTAGAGAGCGCGTCACGTGCTCTGTCTGTCGGTCGGGAGGTATAAAGGAGGGGTGACCCCACTTGTTACCCCCCGATTGTGACGTACTGGTAGCCAGCGCGGGGGATTTCTGAGTGACCCCCCCGGTGGTTTGTGACATATTGGTGGCATAGCGGTGGGATCGAGATAATAGTGTGTGTGAGTGTGAGACCCATACTCCCAGACACTAAAGACTGCCTGCAGCAGCTGTGGCTGCTGGGGTCTTCAGACTAGCTCAACACTAGAGTGTCAGAGTGCAGATACTGTAAGGTGTGTGGAGGCATCAGGTGTCAGTTCTGTGTCAGTGACCAAAAGTCTGCAAGAATGGCTGAGAGCACCAGGAGCAAAGCCAAAGGAATGGCTGATGCTAAGGCCAGAGACGATGAGGAGGTTGTCCACGAGTCCTCCAGGAGCTCGACGCCAGAAAACAGCTCTGCAGAGGACATCGCACAACCTGGGACTGCTGGACAAGATGAGGAGGAGCTCGCCCAAGGTTCCTCAACGAGCCAGATGCCAGCCCTCCGCTCTGCAATGGACAGTGAAGCACCAGGCTCCGCAGCGGGCCGCAGATCACCACGTGCCATTCCACCGAGCCTGGGAGGCTCGGATAGCCTTCTTCAAATGGCTATGGCCCTTCTCCAGGCTGGAGACCGGGATACCTACGAGATACTCATGGCAGAGCGCAGGGCAGAGCGGCAGGCAGCGCGTGAAGAGCGCCAGGCAGAGCGTGACTACCAGCTGCAGCTAGCTCAGCTCCGGCCCTCATCAGCCACACGTGACCTTCAAGACACCAAACTTCCAAAGGTCCGTGTTGAGGACTTCCCAGTGCTGGAGAAGGATGGAGACTTGGACTCTTTCTTGACTGCTTTTGAGCGGACTTGCTTGCAGCACCATCTGAACAAGGACCAGTGGGCCAAATACCTGACCCCCCGTTTAAGGGGTAAGGCCCTGGATATCCTTGGGGACTTGCCTGCTGAGGCGGATCAGGGCTACGACACCATCAAGCGGGCCCTGATCCAACAGTACAACCTCACCCCGGAGTCCTACCGCAAGAAGTTCCGGACGCTGCAGAAGGGACCAAAGGACTCCTGGGCTGACCACCGGCGGGCACTTGCCCGAGCTGCCGACCACTGGACCCAAGGCCTGCAGCTTTCCACCGGACCGGAGATCCTGGACTTGTTCATCACGGAGCAACTCTTGTGGAACTGCCCTGAGGATCTCCGCCAGTTCATCCGAGACCAGAAGCCAAAGGGATCCACGGCTACAGCTGCCCTTGCCGATGACTACACCAACAACCGGGCCCCTGAGGCCAGGAGAGCGGCCACCAGCAGCACCTGGAGAGGGGGTAAGATGAATTCTGCGACTGCCCCACCTGCCCCTAGACTGCAGGGGGTGTCCCCCTCAACTCCCCTCTCCAGGCCCGTGGCGGAGCCAAGACGGTGCCACCAGTGCAACCTACCTGGACACTTCAAGGCCATGTGCCCTCAGCGTCCCAAGGCCCCGGCTCCGTCCCCGTCCCAAGGGCCGCCCAAGGTGTATTGTGTGGGTGGGGGTGGTGGTAGGTCCCTGGACAGCTTCCAACCTGTCACCGTCGGCCAGTCTGTGACCATAGGACTGCGAGACAGCGCCTCGGAAGTGACTCTGGTGCGGCCTGAGATGGTGTCCCCCCAAGACTTGATCCCTGGAAAAACCCTCGCTGTCTCCGGGATTGGAGGCATTGACCCGGCGCTGCCTGTTGCTGACATTTATGTGGACTGGGGCGCAGGGCGAGGGGTGAGGGAGGTGGGGGTAACTGATCGGATCCCTGCAAACGTGCTACTTGGGACAGATTTGGGGCAAATAACCTCCCAGTTTGGCCCCGCCCCAAAGGCTGAACCTTCAGCCAGTGCTGACGTGCCTCCGGACAATGTTAATGTGTTATCTATGAATGATGTAAGGGAGGAGGGAGTGAACTCTGATATTTCTGCTTGCACAGACACCATAGACACACACACAGCTGCAGCTGTGACAGGGGGGGGGGGTCAGAGAAAGGTGTGACAATGCCTCTACAAGTAACCAGCCTGTGAGCTGGGATCTGTTGCCCTCTGCAGGGATAAGCAGAGAGCAGGGTGCTGCAGGGGGAGGACCAGTGTGTGGGGTGGGGGCTACCACAGCAAATGTGGGGTCCCCAGAGATTTCACAGCGGGGTTCTGTTGCTGCAGGAGGGGAACAGGCAGGTGAGATTGGGGCCGGTCCAGGAGCGGAAGTGCTCCCAGGTAAGATCTCGGTGCATGGTTCCCCCACAACCGGGGTGTCAGGAAGCCAGGTAGGTCTGCCTGAACCGGCGACTTGGTCAGGAACGGAGGAGGAGCAGGCACGACCCACGGTCGCAGCGGCTGTGGCCGCTGTCACCCGCAGTGGGAGTGCTGGAAGCCAAGGGGCCTCCCGGAGGTCCGATAGCTCTTCCCCTTCTGACCAAGTGGCAGCCGAGTCAGGTGGAGGCCAGGACACAGGTCCCGGGGTACTGACTGAAGATGTGACAGTCTCGTCGATTCTGGCCACATCTAGTCAGGAGTTTCAGGCAGCGTTAGAAGCTGACGACAGCCTGAAAGCTCTAAAGGAGCAGGCGGCACAGCCTCCCTCGGACTCGGACCCGGAGCGAGTGGTCTGGGACCAAGGACGGCTGTACCGGGCCACGGTCCAGCAGGGTTCACCGGAGGCGTGGCCCAGGGACCGACAGTTGGTGGTACCCTATCCGTTCCGGACGGAGTTGTTGCGGATCGCACATGAGATTCCGATGGCCGGACACCTAGGGATCGCTAAGACCAAGGCCAGGTTAAACCAGCATTTCTACTGGCCAAAAATGGGGGCCGATGTGGCTGCCTACTGCCGTTCGTGTGAAACCTGTCAGAGAGTGGGGAAGGCGGGGCCACGCCCCAAAGCCCCACTGGTATCTCTGCCAATCATCGATGAGCCTTTCAGGAGGGTGGCTGTGGATCTGGTCGGCCCGCTGGCCATCCCCAGCAGCTCCGGGAAACGCTTCATACTGACGGTAGTGGACTATGCCACCCGGTACCCAGAAGCAGTGGCCTTGTCGTCCATTCGGGCTGACAAGGTGGCCACCGCATTGCTGGAGATTTTCTCCCGAGTGGGTTTTCCCCAGGAAATGCTCACCGACCGGGGGACCCAATTCATGTCCCAGCTGATGGAGACCCTCTGTAAGCAAGTCCAGGTGCGACATCTGGTGGCCAGCCCGTACCATCCACAGACTAATGGCCTGTGCGAGCGGTTCAATGGCACCTTAAAGCAGATGCTTAAGATGTTGGTCGACTCCCATGGGCGTGACTGGGAGCGGTATCTCCCACACCTGTTATTTGCTTACCGGGAGGTTCCACAGGCCTCAACCGGATTCTCACCGTTTGAGCTCCTGTACGGGCGACGTGTGCGGGGCCCCCTGGCTCTGGTGAAAGAGGCTTGGGAAGGGGATTTGGCCACCCCTGGAGTGTCGGTTATCGAGTATGTCATGCGCTTCCGGGACAAAATGCAGGCCTTGACGCAACTGGTACACGACAATATGGCTCAAGCCCAGGCCGATCAGAAGCGTTGGTACGACCAGAACGCTTGTGAGAGGACCTACCAAGTGGGTCAAGAGGTGTGGGTACTGGTCCCCGTACCACAGGACAAGCTTCAGGCAGCCTGGGAAGGCCCATACCTCGTGTACCAGCAGCTCAACCCTGTGACGTACCTGGTCACCCTGGACCCTGCCCGTGGAAGGCGGAAGCCCTTCCATGTGAACATGATGAAGGCACATCATGAGCGGGAGGCATGTGCGCTCCCCGTGTGCAACCTGCCCGAGGAGGGAGAAGCGGAAACCCTCTTGGATATGCTAGCCCAGGTTAGGGCAGGCGGATCCCTTGAGGATGTGGAGGTTGGCCACCAGCTCTTGGAGGACCAACGGTCCCAGCTGTGGGCCACCCTACACCCCTTCCGGGGGTTGTTTACCAACCAGCCCGGAAGGACTGACTTGGCTGTCCATCACGTGGACACTGGGGATCATCCCCCGATCCGGCGTTCAGCATATCGGGTCTCCCTGGAAGTGCAGCAACACATGCGCCAGGAGATTGACGAGATGCTGAAGCTGGGGGTGATCCAGGCATCCAACAGCGCTTGGGCCTCGCCTGTAGTCCTCGTCCCTAAGAAGGACCGAACCACTCGGTTCTGCGTGGACTACAGGGGGCTCAATGCTGTCACGGTCGCCGATGCGTACCCAATGCCACGCATCGATGACCTGCTCGATCAGTTGGCCGGGGCTCAGTACCTGACCATCATGGATCTGAGCCGGGGATATTGGCAGATCCCCCTGACTCCCAAGGCCAGGGAACGCTCTGCCTTTATTACCCCATTTGGACTGTACGAGTCCACGGTGATGCCATTCGGGATGAGGAATGCCCCTGCCACTTTCCAGCGGATGGTCAACACCCTGCTCAAGGGACTTGAAGGGTACGCGGCCGCGTACCTGGATGACATTGCCGTCTTCAGTCCCACCTGGGAGGACCACCTAGAGCATCTAGCACAGGTGCTCAGGCGGATCCACCGGGCAGGTTTGACCATCAAGCCGGGAAAGTGTCAGCTGGCCATGAGCGAGGTCCAGTACCTCGGTCACCGGGTAGGTGGGGGAACGCTGAAGCCCGAGCCTGAGAAAGTGGAGGCCATCGCATCCTGGCCCACCCCCAGGACCAAGAAGCAGGTGATGTCCTTCTTGGGGACCGCTGGGTACTATAGGAGGTTTGTTCCACGCTATAGTAGCCTGGCAAAGCCCTTGACGGACCTCACCAAGAAGAAGCTGCCCTCTGCAGTCGATTGGACAATGGACTGCGAGACAGCCTTCCGGGCCCTAAGGGACGCCCTGTCCAGCCCGCCCGTGCTACAGGCAGCCGACTTCACGCGGCCGTTTGTAGTACAGACCGACGCCAGTGACTTCGGCCTCGGTGCGGTGCTCAGCCAGGTGGACTCTGCGAGCCAAGAGCACCCAGTCTTGTACCTGAGCAGGAAGCTGTTACCAAGGGAAGTGGCCTATTCTACAATGGAGAAGGAGTGCCTGGCCATAGTGTGGGCCCTGCAGCGTCTGCAACCCTATCTATACGGGCGCCACTTCATCGTGGAGACGGACCACAATCCCCTCAGCTGGTTGCACACCGTCTCTGGGACGAATGGGCGATTGTTGCGATGGAGCCTTGCGCTCCAGCAATACGACTTCACCATTCGCCACAAAAGGGGCCGTGACCACGGTAACGCAGACGGGCTGTCCAGACAAGGAGGGGTCGCGGACGGGCGCACGGGGGAACACCGGAGTGTGCTGCCCCCTAGCGCCCTCAAAAGGGGGGAGGTGTGAGGTAAAGCCTGGGATATGAAGAGGAATTATGACGAGAAGTCATAATTGCTCTCATCACTCCCTGGCAGTGCCCCCCTCCCTTCTTATTCTCAATGTGCAGCATCTGGAAGGTGTCACATTCCACTTACACATCCATGGCCATGTCCTGTGATATGGAAATGAGATGATGTGAGGACAATGGATCCAGGATGACTCCCTGCCGTCACCCTGTAGCTGGGGCTGCTATCTCATTAGCAAGGCTATGGAAGTAGCCAGACAGAACGACTCCAGTAAAAAATGGTTCATATCTCGCAAGCCATATTTCCGATAAATATGGCAACCATAGAAATGGTGTCTCCGCATGTGGACGATGCTGGCACACCCTTTTTATGGAAGTAGGACATTGGGAAACACACCAAACGTGATATCAGCCATATGGGAACTCGTAGACAGGTCATGAGTCCCCTCGTTCTGTAGCTAAATTCATAACTGTCACAATGAGAGCGTTGACGTCCGTCTACGACGCTCCCAGGCACAGTTATGGCCAAAATCCCCTTTTCTGGATAATTCTGATCCATGCAGGGGGAGTGGCAGTGCTTCCCCGTGAGGTCACTAAGGTAGGAGGAGACCTGGATTTGCCCAGGTTGATAACCCTGCTTCGGCCATTTTCCAAGGTTCTTCTCGCTGGGGGCACGTGTAGGAAACATCTGTGGGAGTTCCTGGAAACCTGGTCTACAGCGCCCCCCTGTGGCCAGACACACAAGGTAACTGATGTAATTGTATACCTGTTTGTAACCCATGCTTTATCTGTAACTGTACTCTGACATATGTATATTCTGTAGATTCCCTATTGTATATATCGTAGTTCTAGTGTGCTTTAAGCTGATTAAATTATATAATTAATCTTGGGCTGTTCTGTTATCTCGATCTCGAATCCCACGTCTGTGTGTTCGGCTAATAGTTACCGTAAATCGGTTGGTGGCAGCGAATTGTGCCAAGGATTATTGTGGGGAGGCCAGTGAGATTCGGGGGAATATATACCCTACTCTCACCGGGGACCCTTCAATAATCGGCATAAGTAGTATAGCGGCCTCCTTGCTTATTGTCGGGCAATTCCATAATTGGCCTGACTATAAGAGGGGCGCTAGAGAGCGCGTCACGTGCTCTGTCTGTCGGTCGGGAGGTATAAAGGAGGGGTGACCCCACTTGTTACCCCCCGATTGTGACGTACTGGTAGCCAGCGCGGGGGATTTCTGAGTGACCCCCCCGGTGGTTTGTGACACAGAGCCTGCGGGCAAAAGGGGCTCACTCAGCATCCATCCAAGCTGGGGAGCGGGTTACCGGTGGGAAGCCATTGGAACCGTAAACACAACACAGGTGCAGGGAAAGGCAGTCACCATCAACCTACCGGGAGGAGAACAACCGCAGCCGTCTGTGGGACCCGTCCATCCAGCCGTTTGTTTTACCGGAGACTTTGCATTATTCATTGGCTGAGTGAGTACCACCGTGCCGTGCGGCACAGCGCTGCCCCCGCGACCCTGTACCTCACCAGGCCCCGTAACTCGACTGCCACCTCTCCCTCACCGGGGCCCCGGGACAACCAACCCCCCCTACCCCCGGAGGGGAGAACTAACATCCAGGCTGCTCCCTGTCATCGCTCCCGGGATCCCCGTCCAGAGCAGTGGTGGTGTCACAACCTCACCACAACCGTGGGTGGCGTCACGGACAATATCCCCAAACCACACCACCCCCTTTCACTCACGGGCGAGGAATGCCGCTCGAGTCCCCGGGATCCGGCCCACCGCTCGAGCCACCAACGAGCAGCAGCAGCAGCCAGACCCGAGCAGTGGGTGAGCGCAGCGTCCCCTCCTCCGCCCGCGACATAAGTTCTTATGATCAGCAGGGTCCCCTATCTCTACAGTAGAGTGTAAGCTCTTATGATCAGCAGGGTCCCCTATCTCTCCAGTAGAGTGTAAGCTCTTCTGATCAGCAGGGTCCCCTATCTCTCCAGTAGAGTGTAAGCTCTTCTGATCAGCAGGTTCCCCTATCTCTCCAGTAGAGTGTATGCTCTTATGGTCAGTTAGTTGTTCTCGCTCTCTCTCTCCTCTACCCTATGTGTAATTTCCAAACAATTACAGTATTGAGATTTGTACAAATGTATTTGCCGCAAATCAAATTTCTTGGGAAAATTCGGTGAAGCCAGCAATTCTAATTTCAGAAGATCTCCTCATCTGTACTCAATGCTTTACAGCGCTGCACCATGCTGCAATATGGGAAAAAATATTTTACGAGAACCAGTTGCGTTTTTAATCAGAGGACCTTAACAGCAAAATGGTATGTTAAGTGTAGATTTGGGAGGAAAGATGGCTTTAACCCCTTCAGCCCCCAGCCTGTTTTCACCTTAAAGACCCGGCCATTTTTTGCAATTTTGACCAGTGTCACTTTGACAGGTTATAACTCTGGAACACTTCAACGGATCCTGGCGATTCTGACATTGTTTTTTCGTGACATATTGTACTTCATGTCAGTGGTAAATTTAGGCCGATATGTTTTGCGTTTATTTGTGAAAATTTCGGAAATTTAGCGAAAATTTTGAAAATTTTGCAATTTTCAAAATTTGAAATTTTATGCCCATAAATCTGAGAGAAATGTCACACAAAAAAGTTACTAAATAACATTTCCCACATGTCTACTTTACACCAGCGCAATTTTTGAAAAAAAAAAAATTTCCGTTAGGAAGTTAGAAGGGTTCAAAGTTCATCACCAATTTCTCATTTTTCCAACAAAATTTACAAAAAAAAATTGTTTAGGTACCACATCACATTTGGAGTGATTTGAGAAACCTAGGCGACAGAAAATACCCAAAAGTGACCCAATTCTAAAATCTGCACCCCTCACTCTGCTCAAAACCACATCCAAGAAGTTTATTAACCCTTTAGGAGCTTCACAGCAACCAAAGCAATGTAGACGAAAAAATGAAAATTTTACTTTTTTAACACAAAAATGTTACTTTAGCCATAAAAATTAGTATTTTCACAAGGGTATCAGGAAAAATGCATCATAAAATGTATCGTGCATTTTCTCCTGAGTACGCAGATACCCCATATGTGGTGGAAATCAAATGTTTGGGCGCACGGCAGGACTCGGAAGGCAAGGAGCGCAATTTGAATTTTTGAGTGCAAAATTAGCTGCACTCATTAGCGGACGCCATGTCGGGTTTGAAGACCCCCTGAGGTGCCTAAACAATGGAGCTCCCCCACAAATGACCCCATTTTGGAAACTAGAGCCCTCAAATATTTTTTCTAGATGTTTGATGTGCACTTTGAACCCCTGGGGGCTTCACAGAAGTTTATAACGTTGAGCCGTGAAAAGAAAAAAAAATTTTTTTACCACAAAACTGTTGGTTCAACCAGGTAGCTTTTTTTATCACAAGGGTATCAGGAAAAAATGCACCATAAAATTTATGGTGCATTTTCTCCTGAGTACGCAGATACCCCATATGTGGTGGAAATCAAATGTTTGGGCGCACGGCAGGACTCGGAAGGCAAGGAGCGCCATTTCACAGCAAAATTGATTGGAATTATTAGCGGACGCCATGTTTCATTTGGAGACCCCCCTGAAGTGCCTAAACAATGGAGCTCCCCCACAATTGACCCCATTTTGGAAACTAGACCCCTCATGGAATTTATCTAGCTGTTTAGTGAGCACTTTGAACCCCTGGAGGCTTCACAAACGTTTGTAATGTTCAGCCGTGAAAATATTTTATTCTTTTTTTTACCACAAAATTGTTTTTTCAAACAGGTAGCTTTTTTTTCCACAAGGGTATCAGGAAAAAATGCACCATAAAATGTATTGTGCAATTTCTCCTGAGTACGACGATACCTCATATGTGGTGGAAATCAATTGTTTGGGCGTACGGCGGGGCTCAGAAGAGAAGGAGCGCCATTTCACAGTAAAATTGATTGGAATTATTAGCAGACGCCATGTTTCATTTGGAGACCCCCCTGAAGTGCCTAAACAATGGAGCTCCCCCACATGTGATCCCATTTTGGAAACTAGCCCCCCCCCATACAAAAAAAATTAGTTTGGCGAAATAAAAAATACAGACATCAGTAAAAAAAAAAAAAAAAAAGAGCGCCTGCCACTAAGACCAGTGCCAAACGTGAGAGCAATGCACGAGTCTCGTATCGCATCATCCACTGCAGTCTGGAAGTGAGCAACTGCGCTGGATAATGCGATGCGAGAGGGCGGGGCGGCAGATGAGAAAGGGCGCAGCGGATGGAAGATGGGAAAGTGCGCAGCGGGTGGAGGAGCGGCAGAGGATGGGAAAGGGCGCAGCGGATGGATGATGGGAAATGGCGCAGCGGATGGAGGAGCGGCAGAGGATGGGGGGGTGAGATGGGGATACCTACCTTACAGGATGGATCTAGGCAGCAGAATCACAGCAGACAGAAGAGGCAGCAGATGAAGGAGGGTGAAAAGGATGGGAGAGAGCAGGCAGCAGATCAGGGAGGGGGGCAGAGTCTGATGGGAGGGGGGGAGGCAGCACATGGAGGGAGGGGGGAGGCAGCACATGGGGGGGGGAGGCAGCACATGGGGGGGGAGGCAGCACATGGGGGGGGAGGCAGCACATGGGGGGGGAGGCAGCACATGGGGGGGAGGCAGCACATGGGGGGGGGAGGCAGCACATGGGGGGGGGAGGCAGCACATGGGGGGGGAGGCAGCACATGGGGGGGGAGGCAGCACATGGGGGGGGAGGCAGCACATGGGGGGGGAGGCAGCACATGGGGGGGGAGGCAGCACATGGGGGGGAGGCAGCACATGGGGGGGAGGCAGCACATGGGGGGGGAGGCAGCACATGGGGGGGGAGGCAGCACATGGGGGGGGAGGCAGCACATGGGGGGGGAGGCAGCACATGGGGGGGGAGGCAGCACATGGAGGGGAGGCAGCACATGGAGGGGAGGCAGCACATGGAGGGGAGGCAGCACATGGAGGGAGGGGGGAGGCAGCACATGGGGGGGAGGCAGCACATGGGGGGGGGAGGCAGCACATGGAGGGAGGGGGGAGGCAGCACATGGGGGGGAGGCAGCACATGGGGGGGGGGCAGGCAGCACATGGAGGGGAGGGAAGGCAGCACATGGAGGGGGGGGGAAGGCAGCACATGGAGGGGGGGGGAAGGCAGCACATGGAGGGGGGGGGAAGGCAGCACATGGAGGGGGGGAAGGCAGCACATGGAGGGGGGGAAGGCAGCACATGGAGGGGGGGAAGGCAGCACATGGAGGGGGGGAGGCAGCACATGGAGGGGGGGAGGGGAGGCAGCACATGGAGGGGGGGAGGCAGCACATGGAGGGGGGGAGGCAGCACATGGAGGTGGGGAGGGGAGGGGGGGAGGCAGCACATGGAGGGGGGAGGGGAGGCAGCACATGGAGGGGGGGAGGGGAGGCAGCACATGGAGGGGGGGAGGCAGCACATGGAGGGGGGGAGGCAGCACATGGAGGGGGGGAGGGGAGGCAGCACATGGAGGGGGGGAGGCAGCACATGGAGGGGGGGAGGCAGCACATGGAGGGGGGGAGGCAGCACATGGAGGGGGGGAGGCAGCACATGGAGGGGGGGAGGGGAGGCAGCACATGGAGGGGGGGAGGCAGCACATGGAGGGGGGGAGGCAGCACATGGAGGGGGGGAGGCAGCACATGGAGGGGGGGAGCCGATTAGGTGCAGTGGCAGCCGATGGAGGCGGCGGCCGATCGGGTGCAGCGGCGACTGAAAGGGGACGGTGGCGACCAGGGACCGCGGCGTGGCGGGCAGCAGAGGTGGATCGGCGGGCAGGGACAGCGGCGGGAACAGCGGCGTGGCGGGCAGGGACAGCAGCGGTGGATCTCGGCGGGGAGCGGCGGTGGATCTCGGCGGGGAGCGGCGGTGGATCTCGGCGGGGAGCGGCGGTGGATCTCGGCGGGGAGCGGCGGGGGATCTCGGCGGGGAGCGGCGGGGGATCTGGGCGGGGAGCGGCGGTGGATCTCGGCGGGGAGCGGCGGTGGATCTCGGCGGGGAGCGGCGGGGGATCTCGGCGGGGAGCGGCGGTGGATCTGGGCGGGGAGCGGCGGTGGATCTCGGCGGGGAGCGGCGGTGGATCTGGGCGGGGAGCGGCGGTGGATCTGGGCGGGGAGCGGCGGTGGATCTGGGCGGGGAGCGGCGGTGGATCTGGGCGGGGAGCGGCGGTGGATCTGGGCGGGGAGCGGCGGTGGATCTGGGCGGGGAGCGGCGGTGGATCTCGGCGGGGAGCGGCGGTGGATCTCGGCGGGGAGCGGCGGTGGATCTCGGCGGGGAGCGGCGGGGGATCTCGGCGGGGAGCGGCGGGGGATCTCGGCGGGGAGCGGCGGGGGATCTCGGCGGGGAGCGGCGGGGGATCTCGGCGGGGAGCGGCGGGGGATCTCGGCGGGGAGCGGCGGGGGATCTCGGCGGGGAGCGGCGGGGGATCGGGGGGGGGGGGGTGCTATAACTTACCGATGGGCACCTGCAGCGACCGCTCTCATCAGCTTTCACGGACGGAGTGAAGCTGAGGGTAGCGGTGACGGCACAAGATCCACAGTGATTGGGAGAGATCGGTCACAAGGCCGGTCTCCCCAATCAGAGCTGGGGGCGGGTGAAACAAAGTTCACCCAGCTCCAGCCAGTCATCAGTGCTACAGCAGCACTGATTATGGCTGGATTGCAATGTGTTAGCCATTTTCAATGGCTGACACATTACAGTGACTGTAATTGGCTGAGCGGCGTTCGTCAGCCAATCACAGCCTCTGTAGGTTCGGGGAGGAGGCACCACCCCTCCTGAGGTCAGGCAGAGGTCCCCTCCTTCCCGAATCCACCGTTTAGGTAAACAAATTTCACTCCCCGGGGCTCCGGGACCGCGATTTCGCCAGGACGTACTGAGTACGTCATGGGTCGTTTAGCACCATGTGACCATGACGTACTCAGTACGTCCAAGGTCGTTAAGGGGTTAATACAGGTGTATAGGTTAAAACGAAGTACTATTCAGAGAAGTGAAAAGATGCATTTTATGCGATGACTTGAGCTTCTGTAATTTCTCTCCAGATTATACGTTATCTTTGGGCAGAGATATAATTTGTCTCTAAGCACAGTACTGTTCAAGGTGTTTTAAGCTGCCAAAAATCTTTCAAGTGGCAGCTGCAGAATAAGTACCATAATCACTTTGTGAGTTGTATTACTACATGCAGGTCAGCGGCTGGGAAAATTGGAGAGAAAAAGTCCAGGTGTCCTCTTAATTTAGGAAGAACTGCCATTTATGCTTCTCATCGTGACACCTTCTATCTGTCTTCAAAGAATAGAAAATTATGAGTAAGATATTGTAAACACTGATATACCCCTATTCATGTGTTTGCTTTTAGAACCTTTGCATAAATTAAAAAAAAAGAAGAAAATGCTCTTGTAAATTTGTATGTAATGTTCAAATATATTTTTAAATATAAATACAACTATATAGTATTATATGGGTTTTTTATTAGCCATCCTTGATTTTTTTCTAGTGGCATTTAATACAAGGGTCTGTCAAAAGGAGGATTTCATTGCTGAGTGTCAAAGTGTCAGTGGATGTGATCAGTGCAGGGAGACTCGGGTGTTGACCCACAAACTTGTAGTTCATATGCAAGCATGCAAGAGGTAATCTCTGCTGATCTTCTTTTTAATCTCCTTTAGTCACATGCTATGGGAGAGCCAGTCATATTCACTCCTCTCCTATATATGCTGGGTGGACACTTCCATTAGTGCCAGCTATAGCTTGTCTATACTGGTCTGCAGAGGTAGTTTGATCCAAAATTACTGGTGGGCGTTGTATGTTATTGCTGCGAGCGGTTATGGTGTTAACTCTTGTTGTCTTTTCTGCTGCCTAACTTCTCTTACTTTTCTCCTAAGTTTCTTACTTTTTGTTCCTGTTCCTGTAAGTTTGCAGTGTTTTTCCTTGTCTGTCTAAATCTATGTTTCCATCAGACTCCTGCCGCTTCCTTGCCTAGGGAGGTAACAGATTAGATCTGGTCAGGATTTTAGCCAGGCACGAGACTTAGGCATCTGCACCATTACGGGTAAACCTGAGGACAGAGATAGCCTAGGGGCCCCTAGTCTGACAGACAGTGTAGGACAGTGTCTCTCACTATCCTGTAGTCACACCGTGACAGGATCACTGCAAGAGTTCTTTCAGATGTCAGTGTTTTTCACATAGGTATATACGTCACTAATGTTTTGGATTTGAGTGTCATTAGTGTTTGGTCATTTTCAGTTTTTACCATCAGTGTTTTTCACGTATGGATAAATAAATGAATGACAAAGATTCTCTTATATACATTACAATGTTAATCATGAACTCTACACTGATGTGCTGTCTGTGATTTTCATGGACCCATAGACTTGTAGACTTGTATTAGCAGTTTTTACCCATGCTGTCGGAAAATAAGCTAAGATGCCTTTGTGATTTTTGCACTGACATACCGTCTGCTACAAAACAAACATGAATAGCAGCATGGATTTTAATGGGTATTTGTTCGATCTGTGAAAAACACAGATACAACATTTACACCCAACACAGCCATATCAATGAGGCCTAAACAGAAAAGCAAAACACTAAAGCGTAAGAAGAAAAATCAATTTGGGTGGGAACCGAGGAAGGAACACATAGGATTGTACAGTAACACAGAAACAATCATTTATTAATAAATAATAATCTATGTTAAGATGTCAAGAATTAACAAAAATGTTTGATAGACCCTAGTGTGAATTACACAATGCATACTAAAGTGTCAGACATACGACACAGTATTGCAGAGTCATAGATACAGTACATCATGTCTGTGCCATTGTTTGCCTGGCTTTTGTATGGCACAAAATAGCACTGGTACAGTGGCCCTTCAAGTTACAGTGGCTTCAGGATATAAGATTTTAGAAATCCTGTGGACAGCTTGGTATAGAAAAGGAAAACTGAGCAGAATGATATGTTGGTCTGTGGGAAAAGATTCAGTATATCTTGTATTTTATTCATAGAATCCCTTGAGGTTCTATATATATATATATATATATATATATATATATATATATATATACACATATATATATATATATATATATATATATATATATATATATATATATATCTATGTCCAGTAGGCAGTCCTTCTAGTTAGTGACAGCTATCTCTCCATGCACAGTCATAGACAGACTGTCAATAACTGAGTAGGACCGCCCAAACTCAAACGTAGATAAGCATTAGGGATTTCAATAAATAAAATACATGTTTTACTGAAATTTTTCCCACAGAAATGTATAACAGTCTGAACTGTTCATCCTACTGTATAATATTCAGGCTTCAGATCAAATATATTTCAACATGACAGGTTCCCTTTAAGAGTACATCTGATGAGATTGGCTGAATGATCCACCTGACAACTCCTGATTGGCTACACCATGCCTGGCTTCTCCTTTGGACACCGGATGTGGTTCCATTTCTGGTACAATATGTTTTGTACAGAACCTAAAGAAACTTCTGTCCTCACCATGGGAAATGACTTACAGATCAAAGCAGGTCCATCCAGCAGCTTTCTCTGAATTAGTTTTCTGTTTATAGACCTTTAATTTTATTTTTCCAATGTTAAAGAGGTTGGATGCTACTTTAACATTGATGGCCTATCGTTTGGATATGTCATCAATGTCTGATCCAACGTGGTCCGACACCCGCACCCCTGCCCATCAGGTGTTCTTGGTGGCAGCAGACAGCCGGAAATGCTCAGTTGTGGAGCTGCTGCGGCTTATGATAGTGGTGGCGGCCAGATACAGCACATCTATCTCCCACTCAAATCAATAGGAGGCCATGGCAACTATCAATTGATGGGGCAGCTCTGGAATTGAACATTTACTGCCACTGCTGGCATCAAGAACAGCTGATTGGCGGAGGTGCCAGGTGTCAGACCCCGGCCAATCAGACATTATTGACTTCCCTGCCATGCGATCTCAAGGAGGCGATTGGTTGCAATGACAACTGTGGCCGGTGAATGCCCATGTGCCTGTCATGTCATCTCCTCTGTGATGTCCAGCCTGTGCCTGGGTGTCATAAATGAGAGCGATTTTTACTATATGTAGCAGTACTGTGCTACAGTTCAAGCGATCAGATGTTCAAAGGTTCACATCTCCTAAGGGGACTAAGAAATAAAGTGAAGAAAAAAAGTTTTTTAAAATGTTAAACAAATGAAAAAAAAATAGAAAAATTAGAATTGCCCCCCTTTTTCTCAGTTAACAATAAAGAAATGTAAACATCAAAATTTTGCGGGTATCAACGTGCCCAAAAAAGTCCAATTATTTAAATGTAAAATTAATTAACGCAATCTGTAAAAACTGCAAATAGAAAAAAAAAATCGAAAACTGCCAGATTGCACATTTTTGGTTTCTGCAATTCTGCAAAAAAAGCAGTAAGAGGTGATCAACACATCACGTCTACCCCAAAATAGTATTAATAAAAACATCAGGTCACCATGCTAAAAACAAAACCGCACACAGCTCCATTGACTAAAAAATAAAATGGTACAGGTTTTGGAAAATGGTGACTCATGCTAATTTTTTTTCTTTTTTAAATTTCTAATTTTTTTTTCACTGCTTAAAAAAGTTAAAAAAAAAAATGCAAGTTTGGTATTTTCTTAATCATACTGATGTGACCAATCATAAGTCCAGGTCATTTTTCTTGTAGAATGAATGCAGGAAAAAAAAAGGTATTGTTTTATTGCATTTTTTCTATTTTTTCCCCACTTTCTGTAAACTACCTGATAATATTCATGGTGTTATTCAGAAGTAGAAAAAGTGCCTGAAAAAACAGGCTGCCATATAGCTTTGTCAATGGGATGGTAATGCAAAAAAAAGCTTTCTCTTAAGGGGTTATAGAAGCTGGATGTTTGTGAATCCTTGTTTGTTTTTAACTTAAAATAAAAGTTGTCCTAAAGATATTTATTATATTGTAATTTGAAGGAACATTGGATTCTTCCCTTGGTGAATTTCTTCTCGAAGACAATATGAACGCAAGACAATCTACAATAGAACATAGGGATTTTCACTTAGTGAAGAATCATTTTTAGAATTTGACTGCAAGTTTACCTTTCTTTGACACTATTAAATTTAAAGAGGTTGTCCACTACTTTTAAATGGATGGCCTATCCTTAGGGTTCGTCACCCTCCACTCCTGCCGAACAATAGTCCTTGGTGCAGGCGGCAGCAGCAGGTGGCCGGAAATGCTCAGTTCTGGAGCTGCTAATGGCGGTCGCGGCCATGCACTGAGCATCCACCTTCTATTGATATGTATTGGATACAGCTGTGCAGTACCTGGCCGCGGCTGCTATCAGTTGATGGGCCAACTCCGGAACTGAGCATTTCCAGCTGCCTGCTGCCGCCGCCGGCACCGTGGACAGTTGATCAGCAGGTGTGCGGGGTGTCGGGCTCTAAGGGGTACTTTGCACACTGTGACATTGCTAGCCGATTGTAGCGATGCCGAGCGAGATAGTCCCCGCCCCCGTCGCAGATGCGATATCTTGTGGTAGCTGCCGTAGCGAACATTATCGCTACAGCAGCTTCACACGCACTTACCTGCCCTGTGACGTCGCTCACCGGCGACCCGCCTCCTTCCTAAGGGGGCGGGTTGTGCGGCTTCACAGCGACGTCACATGGCAGGCGGCCAATAGAAGTGGAGGGGCGGAGATGAGAGGGTCGTAAACATCCCGCCCACCTCCTTCCTTCCTCATTGCAGGCGGGACGCAGGTAAGGAGATGTTCCTCGCTCCTGCGGCTTCATACACATCGATGTGTGCTGCCACAGGAACGAGGAACAACATCGTACCTGTCGCTGCAGCGAAATTATGGAAATGACCGACAGTACACAGATCACCGATTTACAACGCTTTTGCGATCGTTTATCAGTGCTTCTAGGCTTTACACGTTGCGACGTCGTTACCGGCACCGGATGTGCATCACTTTCGATTTTACCCCGACGAGTTCGCAGTAGCGATGTCGCAACGTGCAAAGTACCCCTAAGTATAGGCCATCAATGTAAAAGTTGTGTACAACCTCTTTAAATCTAATAGTTGCAGTCAAATTCTAAAAATGAGCTGCCGACACCAGAACCAGCTAATCGACGGGGGTGTCGGGTATCGGACCGCAATGGATTAGAGAGTCATGACCTATCCTAGGCCATGAATGTAAAGGTAATGGATAACCTCTTTAATGCTGTAATGATCAGGTCTGAAATGGCTTTAATGACTAGCCAATTTTTTTTTTTGTTTGACGTATTTGCCTATTCACATTTCAGCAGCCATTAGTATTATTTTTCTTACTGATGTTAATGTATTTGGCCTTGATTTCTAAAAGGAGAATTGTATTATTATTAAGCACTGTTTTGGTGTGCATACAAAATTCTCTGTGCACTTTAGATAATTATTTTTTGAGACGTAAATATGGAGAAAAAAATCTATTTTTATTTTTTTACTTTTATCTTTCATTCCAACTAATATGGACACCTAATCGTGTAGATACCTAAATTGTATAGTTACTGTGTAATAAAATCTGCTCAATATCAAAAAATATTTTGGGTGCTAACTTTTTACTTTTATATACTGTATATTTTATTTTATTTTTTTACATACTTTTCCTCCCAAGAGATTTTTTTTAAATTGTATTCTGCATTATTTTCTACTCTTATTGTGGCATCCATAGGACCACCAGTTACAGAGGGAAACAGCCCATAATAGTGGTACAAGTCATTGCCAGAGCTGAGCTGGGCCCGCAAGCACTGACCCTCTGTACTATTCAAGACAGATACTGTCACACACGTGACTAGCAGGGTTTACCCGGTACCAGGTAAACCCCTAGAAGTTGTAACAACATACAGGGAACACAGGGGTCATAATACAATGGAGGTGCCTGACGCTGGAAAAGGGGGCACCTTTTGCACTTACCTCAAGCTGATTCCTGAGCTCCTTAGTGTCCCTATACAGATTCTTTCAAACTGTTGCCGAGCAGACTACTTTAGGCCCTCAGCTGTCCCTACACTCACCCTGGCTAGTGTGCAGGCCAATGAGATCACTAGACTTGCCACTACAATACAGAAACACAAGGGTAGGATATAAACAGGGGAAATAGACATGCAAGGAAAAGACACTCCAGGTGGCTTCAGTGCAACAAACACAACTGCTGCACACAGCAAGACAAACTCCTTCCAGAGCAGTCTCCTTCCAAAGTGGACCACATAGAAATGGCGGATTTAGTTTCTATCACAGGCATTGATAAGGAGAGTGATCCCAAAGAGCCGCACCTGAGATTGGAAGCTACAGCCAGCAGCCAGGCAGGAAAGGGTGCTTAACCCCTGCAGCACCACAAGCAAGGAAATGTTATCAAATGACAGTAGTGAACCTACCAGCAGCAAGGCGCTGTAAACTTTTGATACCAGATTCACCCGAGGTTTCCCCCTAGCGAGATACACTTATGATAGATACCCAGCAATCATTTGATCGCCAGGTCCTTCTATTCAGTAAATATTGCTCATCCGAATGTTATTTGGATTGAAAATTAAAGGGGTGGTTCACTCATAATCGTTGTTGGCCAGAACCATATTATGTTGAGAAACAAGGTTTATCTCAAATACCTTATGTTGCCATTAGTGACTTTGAGCGGCGCTATTGCAGTCCACTCTTCCCCATCGCCTGACCCCCGGGCTCTGTGACCTCGGGGATCCGGTGATGTCACGTCAACTTCCTGCTCACTTGACATCACCACGGCCGGCCCCAGTCTCCTTGAGTCACTGGTCTGTGGGTGGAGTTTCCCTGCTCATTCCTCCTTCGCTTGCAGAGCGCACAAGCAGGAGGCATGCTGGGCTATGACGAGCGGAGAAACTCCATCCACAGCCCAGTCACTCACGGAAACTGGGGCCAGCCACCGTGATGTCATGTGAGCAGGAAGTTGATGTGACATCATCGGATCCCTGAGGTCACGGAGCCCGAGACTCAGGTGATGGGGAAGAGTGGACTGCAATAGCACCGCTCATAGTCACTATTGGCAACACAAGATATTTGAGAGAAACCTTGTTTCTCAACATAATATTGTTGTGGCCAGTAATAAATATGGGTGAACCACTTCTTTAACTGCTTTTGTTTTCAGCGCAAGGGTTTTCAGCTGTGTCCTCCCACGGGCCTCATCTGCTCCAACAACTTAGCTATAGTCTGTAACTGTAAATTTATAATAGTGTGGGACCAAAGCCCTATATGATCCTACTGTATTATAAGTCTACATGACCATCAGACACCAGTGGTATCTGTTGTTTGCTGTATACAGAGGCCACAACATGACGGTGATCATACACATTTCGATATTATATTGCATAATCTAAACTGATTACACAAAAAAAACATCTAAAACAAAAAAAGAGCATTGAAAATGATATTTTTTGGCCTGTAGCAATAAATGTACTGGTTAGTGGTTGAAATGCTGGAACATAAACGCATTGGCTGTTTAATCTGACAGAATAATTTGAAGACGATATTGTGTTGGTGCACAGATTTCATTAAGTCATGGCCCGACACCATTTGTTTTAGTGTCTCGGCTCATGTCAGATGTAAAACCATCTGCCTACTCAAAGAGACAATTAAAGTGGATAACTGTTTGCGAGAATATTTGTTTTAGCAGAGATAATACCAGGCTTGTAAATGTCAGACAACTCATAATGAACATCATCCCATAATGAGTCAGGATAAACACAAATAACGGATAAGGGAATTATTGCAATATTATTTCAGTATTTTTGTGCTGTCCTTAAGGGGAGTTTTGACCCCTGTAAAACTAGTAATTTCTGTAGATAGGGGAAGTATAAAGTATCTAAAATGTACCTATGGGTGGGTGAGCATAGGGCTGAGTTCAAAGAACCGTTATTTCAGTTTGAGAGTTTTCCATGATGAAACTGACAGCACTTGGACCGATATATTTCCATTGTCTGTTCAGATGTACATTTTTTTTTTTTCACAAACTGAATCTGATTGTAAGGGGGCTCAGGGCTATGCCACACCTGCAGAAGTAGCCGGCACACAGGAAGCTTCATATGATGTAAAATAATGATTTTGTATGTGTATATGGTGAATAGCAACCAGGTGGCAATGTGGTAACACAGTTGTACTGGCACCTGTGTGAGCAGGCAAATAGTTAAGGAAGAGGAGGAGAGCAGCGTGTATAAAAGGGAAAGACAGGAAGATGACAGGAGGAGAGTTCCAGAGGAAAAGCTAGAAGACAAGGCCAACATAGAGACTGATTATTGACTCTTAGGCGGGCTTTGCACACTACGACATCGCAAGCCGATGCTGCGATGCCGAGTGTGATAGTCCCCACCCCCGTCGCAGTTGCGATATCTTTGTGATAGCTGCTGTAGCGAATATTATCGCTACGGCAGCTTCACATGCACTCACCTGCCATGCGACGTCGCTGTGGCCGGCGAACTGCCTCCTTATTAAGGGGGCGGGTCGTGCGGCGTCACTGCAATGTCACACGGAAGGCGGCCAATAGGAGCAGAGGGGCGGAGATGAGCAGGATGAAAACATCCCGCCCACCTCTGTCCTTCCGCATAGCCGACGGGAGCCGCGGTGACGCAGGTAAGGAGATGTTCCTCGCTCCTGCGAATTCACACACAGCGATGTGTGCTACCGCAGGAACGAGGAACAACATCGGACCATCGCGTCAGCGTAATTATGGAATTCGCCGACGTTACACCGATGATACGATTACGACGCCTTTGCGATCGTTAATCGTATCATCTAGGATTTACACACTACGATGTCAAGAGCGACGCAGGAAGTGCGTCACTTTCGACATGACCCCACCGACATTGCACCTGCAATGTCGTAGTGTGCAAAGCCCGCCTAAGAGTCACCCCTGGATCACGGACACGTGAGGTCCTGTGATAGTACCTGCCCCCGTCGCACATGCAATATCTTGTGATAGCTGCCGTAGCGAACCTTATCGCTACGGCAGCTTCACACGCACTTACCTGCCCTGCGACATCGCTTTGGCCGGCGACCTGCCTCCTTCCTAAGGGGGCGGGTCGTGCGGCGTCACAGCGACGTCACATGGCAGGCGGCCAATAGAAGCGGAGGGGCGGAAAATGAGCGGGACGTAAACATCCCGCCCACCTCCTTTCTTCCGCATAGCCGTTGGACGCAGGTAAGGTGATGTTCCTCGCTCCTGCGGCTTCATACACAGTGATGTGTGCTGCCGCAGGAACGAGGAACAACATCGTACCTGTCGCTGCAGCGAAATTAGGAAAATGACCGACACTACACAGATCACCGATTTACGACGCTTTTGCGATCGTTTAACGGTGCATCTAGGCTTTACACGTTGCGACGTCGTTACTGGCACCGGATGTGCGTCACTTTCGATTGGCCCCGACGACATTGTAGTATCGATGTCGCAACGTGCAAAGTACCCTTTAGAGTTGTATAGAGTTATGATCTGCAACGAAACAATGGAGGAACCGGCTGGTCTCAATCTAGAAAAGACCGACAGGAGCAGTGGCGATAGTGTACCGCCCCGGGGCTCGGCCGGCTGCCGAGCCACTCGGATCCGTGCTCGTCGGTGGGTGGCTCGAGCTCCTCCCGAACCCCGGGGTCACGTCGCTCTGAAGGGAAGCTGGCGCTACGTGTAGGGATTTCGGTGAAGGAAGGTTCACAGCCGAGGCTGTGGCGTTTAGGGATGTAAGTTTGTGACGCCACCCACAGGTTGTGATGAATGTGGACACCATCACTGCCGTTAACTAGGCTCCTGGGGACGGTGTTATGCAGCCTGGTGTTGACCCCTCCGTGTGCAGGGTGTGATGGTCCCGGGGCCCGGTGGTTGTGTGGTGTGGGCAAGATGGTGTGGTGTGGTGCGCGGCCCAAGGGCACTGTTGTACTCACTATGACAGATACACCGGGGTCTCTGGTAAACCAAAAAGGATGGTGGTCGGTGTCCACAGCCGGCTGCGTTTTGCCCCTTTTTCAGGTTGGTGGTTCCCGCCTTTCTCCTGCACCTCTGTGGTAGAACTTGACTGCCTATGCTTCAGCAATGGTAGTCCGCTCCCCGGCTTGATGTGTGTCGGGGAACCCGTTTGCCCGCAGGCGCTGGCCCGTGGGATCTCTCTGCCTGTGTGGTGGCTTTCTAACCTCTCGGTGGGCTGTTGCCGTCTTTCGGGTCTTGGGACGGGAAAGGACCTAAGGTCTAGACCTCAATCAGTGAATTTGACTTGGTCCAGTGGCTTCTGGACCTCGTTCTGGGTCTGAGTACCCCTCCTGGTGCTCCGGTTTACAGTTGGCTCCCCGGTTCGGTACCGGCGGGCCACTACACTGTCTTGGTCCCTTACGGTTCCACCAGCCGTCTTCCCGGCTCCTGCAGGCGGCAACCACAGTCTGCCTCCTGGTCACAGGGAATATGGGCTCCTACCCAGATCCCTGACAGACGTTGAGAAAGTCCTTCTACTCTCCTCTACTCCCTAACTCATCTGCTTTTGTGTTTTTCCCGCCTCAGGCTCTCCAAACTCCTCGGAGAGCGTGGCCAACTGCCTAGCTCCGCCCCCCGGGTGTGAACGTCAAGACCTGAGAGGGGTGACTCAGGGTTTTTAGGTTGGCTGGTTACACCTTTTTAGGGGCTGGTGTTTGTGCAGGGGGTCTACCTGTGACTTCCTGGCTAGTCCAGAGCGTCACATTTCCCCTTGGTTTAATGCAGACCGTCCGCGGGCTGCCCGACCACCACCGGTTTATTTTTAGTTTCTGTAAGGATAAAACGGGAAAAACATAAATACAAGTATACTAAACTTTTTACAATTCAAGCATGTTTTGGTAGAATCATCCCTTGCGGGAGGCACATTTTTAAACGTTGCAAAATAAAACAGTTTTATTTAACGTGAACAGGACCAGGTCCTTCCAGTTGCCCACCCAAACAAACCTAGCCTTGATGCTGCCTCTAGGAAACAGGCAGCACCCCTTTTCCCCAGTCCAAGAACGGGTCAGGGCCCGGATATTGCCCTTGCGGGCCCGGGTAAAACGTTCCTTACCCGGCAGTCTCTCAGAGGCCCCATGTCCAGGGGACCCCTGACCCGGAGGGTTGTCACCGGTTGCATTGGTGATGGGACCTCAGCCTCCTCTGCCGCAGGCCCTTCCTCCAGTCTGCCTCTCCGGAGGCTGTGGGATCTGAAGGGTGGTCCGGGAATTATTTACAAACCCAAAAGTTATTGGGAGGCCTGCAAGTTCACGGCCTTGTCTATATTAGAACGGGGTAAAACAGCAAGGTCCCAACGGGGACAACAACTGGTGTAGCCGGGATCCGCTACCCTTTACTCCTCATCTTCCTCACACTCCTCTTCCACCATGACCTCAGGGCTATACGGCAGAGGAGGGGACTGGGGGTACCCTTTTCTCTTTACGCTGAGGGCAAACCAGACCCTCTCCCTGCAATGCCGGGTGTAAGTGACGAGGTCGCCGGGTACCAGGTCACGGTCCGGGTGACCTACGGGCAAGTGCGGGTACACATCCCGACGGGACACAAATACTTCAGCCTCCAGGCCGGGCTCGTATATAAACCCCCATCCTCGGTCGGGGTCAAATCGCCGGATTTGGCCTTGATAAGTCGGGCCCCACACCGGGTAGGTGGCGCTCCTGAGATTTTCCTTTTCCCAGATGGTACGGGCTAGGATCTCGGCTTTCCTTTTCTCCCGGGCCTCGATTTCCCAGCCCAGCTGGCTCGGCTGCCGCTCCCAATGCTTGCCCGGGGTCTCGTGGTGCGGGGGTCTGGCCCAGCCGGAGCTCCCCGGTGTCGGCAACGACCAACACCCTCCGTGGGGAACCCCGCTGTATCGCGTCTGGCTCTGCTGCCTCACAGTGGCCACCCCGCCACAAGGCCTCAGCCGAGGCCTGCGAACCGGGAGCGACCAGCGTCACCTGCTGGGCCTTCTTCCGGGCAGTGCCAACCTACTTCTTGGCCGAGCGGATTGCCGGGACCGGGGTGTTTTCAGGTGCGGGTTCCTCCGGTAACGTCGGGACAACATCAGGAACGGGCACCTTCCGGGAATGGTCCTTCCAGGGCAACGGGGTCAGTGCAAGACGATCATGTGGCTGTCCGTGGGCCGCCTCTGCAGGTGGATCCTCGCGGGCGTCTGGGATGGACTCCGCCACCGATGTCGGGGTGGCAAACTGGGTGGAGAGGCAGCGGCAACTGATACGGGCGGTGGTCATGGGTTGCATACCTTTCCCTCCAAAGCTGCCGCCACTTCACGTGCGCGCACGGCGGCGGCTATCCCCTCCATCTTGGCCGCCCAACGCTCCAGGAGGAAACGCACCTGCGCTTGGAGACGGCAGCTAATCTGTGCGGTCCGGGCTTCCACCCACGCCGCTGTTCTTAGCGCGGGCTCCGGGATCTCGGGCTTGCCAGACGGGGCGGACATGGTGCACTCTCGGGGTCCAGGGAACACAACGGGTAGCAGAGCCCTGGAGTCCCTGCCCTTTATCCACTCGGTCACATGGCACAGGATCTTCATCCGCCCCCCTTGGTCTTTTCGGGGCACTCCGCGTTCTTTCTGTTCAGCTTTACTTTTCAGCCGCACAAACTTCTGCACCGCTCTGTTCCCAGGGGGCGGAGCTTCCACTCTTGTGCTCTTTTCGCGGAGAAGACAGTCCTGGCGGGAAACTTCGCGCCAAGGAATAGTGATAAGATGGCGGATTCTGAAATTTTTCAATGGGTCACCGCTGACTTCTGCTTCAAGGCGCACTTCCACTGGTAAGTGGATGGGTTCAATCCTGTTCGTGACGCCAGAAGAGTCGATGTGTACCGCCCGGGGCTCGGCCGGCTGACAAGCCGCTCGGATCCGTGCTCGTCGGTGGGTGGCTCGAGTTCCTCCCGGACCCAGGGGTAACGTCGCTCTGAAGGGAAGCTGGCGCTACGTGTAGGGATTTCAGTGGGGAAAGGTTCACGGCCAAGGCCGTGGCGTTTAGGGATGTAAGTTCGTGACGCCACCCACGGGTTGTGGTGAATGTGGACACCACCGCTGCCATTAACTAGGCTCCCGGGGACGGTGTTATGCAGCCTGGTGTTGACCCCTCCGTGGGCAGGGGGTGATGGTCCCGGGGCCCGATGGTTGTGAGGTGCGGGCAAGATGGTGTGGTGCGGTGCGCGGCCCGAGGGCACTGTTGTACTCACTATGACAGATACACCGGAGTCTCTGGTATACCAAAAAAGATGGTGGTCGGTGCCCGCAGCCGGCTGCGCTTTGTCCCTTTCTCAGGTTTGTGGTTCCCGCCTTTCTCCTGCACCTCTGTGGTAGAACTTGACTGCCTATGCTTCAGCAACGTTAGTCCGCTCCCCGGCTTGATGTGTGTCGGGGAACCCGTTTGCCCGCAGGCGCTGGCCCGTGGGATCTCTCTGCCTGTGCGGTGGCTTTGTAAACCAGCACTAAAAGCAGGTAACTTTATATTATTATTATTATTATTATTATTATTTATTTATAGAGCACCATTAATTCCATGGTGCTGTACATGAGAAGGGGGTTACATACAAAATACGTATACAAGTTACAGTAGACAGACTAGTACAGAGGGAAGAGGGCCCTACCCTTGCGGGCTTACATTCTATAGGATTATGGGGAGGAGACAATAGGTGGGGTGTAGGTCAGGCGGCAGCTCCGCACGGTGGTCGGGCGGCAGCTCCGCACGGTGGTCGGGCGACAGCTCCGCACGGTGGTCGGGCGGCAGCTCCGCACGGTGGTCGGGCGGCAGCTCCGCACGGTGGTCGGGCGGCAGCTCCGCACGGTGGTCGGGCGGCAGCTCCGCACGGTGGTCGGGCGGCAGCTCCGCACGGTGGTCGGGCGGCAGCTCCGCACGGTGGTCGGGCGGCAGCGAGTTCATTGTAGATTGTAGGCATTTCGGAACAGGTGCGTTATATGATAAAGGCCTAGCGACAGACTGCAGGGACAGATTTTAATACCAGAAATCAATGTCAAGCAATCAATCTCTCTAGAAAACCGAATGATTTATTGCAGTTATATTGTGATTAACTGCCCATTACTCGAATTTAAAGAAGGCAATTGATCACTTGAAGTTCATGTAATGTGATTGTTTTACAGCGCTGAGAGATTAAAGGTGATAATCACATAGAAAGTAAACTGAAATCATTGATGTTATGGTGATCTTATGTATTAGATTAATGTGGTGCTATTGAGCAATTCATTATCACTAACAGGCCATGTAGACCTTCACAGCCGACTTATTGTATCATTCTTATTACAGAGATGAACAAATCTTTCGACTGGAATTCGACAGCTTTGCCAAATTCTTGCCCCCAAATTTGATTTGTGGCAAATAGTACTGCAAAGCCTCTAATTTCTGGAAAAGACATGTACTGTATAACACCCTGAGGTCTCCTAGAAATGTATTAACCCCTTCACCTCCGTGCGATTAACCGTTTTTCGTACTCATTTTTTCCTCCCCTACTTCCAAGAGCCGTAATGTTTTTATTTTTCCGTCAGTATAGCCATTTGAAGGCTTGATTTTTGTGGGACGAGTTGAACTTTTGACTCATTCTGACACATAGTGTACTCGAAAACAGAAAAAAATGCCGTGAAATTGCAAAAAAAAAAAAAGTGCTATTGGTTTCCCATGTGCCTCACCTGTCTGCTGCCTCACCACCATGGCCTGTGTGCCCACCCGGACCTTGGCTTGGTGGATCCACCTCACTAGGTGAACCTAAGCAGTAATTTGTGATCAGGCAGACCATTCTGTGCAAACACCAACTTAACATTATCACTGTTAATAAAAAACTACAAAAAAAAAACAAAAGGTGAAAAAAAAATATCCTGTTGTGTCTTGCTATTTATTCCATAAGACCCCCCCCACATTTCATCCCCACTGATACGCCTGCCAGAGACAAAGGAGGCCAATTGTGACCTGTGTTAAGGGTGCTTTACACGCTGCGACATCGCCAGCAATTGCTAGCGATGTCGTGCGCGATAGCACCCGCTCCCGTAGTGTGTGTGATATTGTGTGATCGCTGCCGTAAGGAACATTATCGCTATGGCAGCGTCACACGCACATACCTTGTCAGCGACGTCGCTGTGACCACCGAACAATCCCTCCTTTAAGGGGGAGGTGCGTTCGACGTCATAGTGACGTCAATGCGGCGTCACTAAGCGGCCGGCCAATAGAAGCGGAGGGGCGGAGATGAGTGGGACGTCACATCCCGCCCACCTCCTTCCTTCCTCATTGCCGGTGGACGCAGGTAAGGAGATGTTCGTCGTTCCTGCAGTGTCACACATAGCGATGTGTGCTGCCGCAGGAACGACGAACATCGCTACTCACTTTTTTGATTCAGGACGATCTCTCCATGGCAAACGATTTTGACCACTTTTGTGATCGTTTAAGGTCGCAAAAAGGTATCACACGCTGCGATGTCGCTAACGGCGCCGGATGTGCGTTACAAACACCGTGACCCCGACGATAATACGTTAGCGATATTGTAGCGTGTAAAGCACGCTTTAGTGTTGGGGTGAACAATTCAAAATGTTCACGAGTTGCCTGCTCCTGACCTAATTGGTGTGGATCAAGGGCATGCATGAAAGAATTGACACCAGACACACACAGTCAGATGTGAATCTCTCCTTGAAAATCTTTCCTTGAGAATGGCTCAGCTCCAAGAGAGCTTTATTTCAAAAGAGCATCGACTTATATTAACTAGGAAAAGGGATGTGGTCGGCTCTACAGTGGGTGTGCTCGGATATGTCCATTGGCCATGGGCTGATCCGTGGGCCAGTCACTGGGTTGGTCCCTGAGGTCATTAGTGGGTTTGTCCATGAGGTCATCAGTGGGGTGGTTCTCTAGGTTGGCCAGTGGGTCTTTTCCTTATATGGTGATCTTCTTACATCAGGACATTCCTCGCATACCAGGGCAGGGTGTGGAGAACAGGAGGTGGTGGCCATCTTAAATAAATGTCACACGATGATATATCTGAACTGACTTATGTAAGGAGAAACTATTTCATTGGACATTTTTCCCACAATCCCCTATGTCTCGAGGTTAATTAAGTATTTGATCCAATGGCCCTCCTCAACATTAGTATTGCTCCCACGACGCCTGGTGCTAGTGGTGGTTCTAGTTCTTCTGCTGCAGCTAGCAGCTCCACAATTCTTACCCGTGATATGGAGTTTCCTTCATTGATTGCCAAATGTTATGGTAAATCTATTGATCTCCAGTTTGGGTATAGATGAGGCCATGTCACTTTCCGCCTCAACCAAATGAAATTAATACATTTTCTTCTATACTATTTCTTCTAGGGTAGAATATGCAAACGTGTCTGGCGCGGTAGCCATGGGCCAATGCTGTGTCTTCAGCACCCCGCACACACTAAAAAAAAATTGAAATTACGGTGTGCATGTACAGTGCTGTGCAAATTAATTGGGACAAAGCATTGTTTAAGTAAAATCGTAAGTTGGTTACCAGTCAGTGATTCAAACCAGTTTTAACGGCTTTGAACAGCTGTGAGTGTACAACCTTGAGTAACAAAATGTGGTTTGACTGGCTTTAGTCAGAAAATAACAGCTAGCTGCCCCCTCAGCTTCAGTTGAGAGCTTGTTTCTGTGACGAGTGGTTTAGTGTAGTTTTTCTCTCGGTGTGATTCATGCCGGTAAAAATGGATGTTACTCCACGGAAGAGGTCTAGAATTAGTATTGGAAAATCTACCATTTCAAGAGTAATTCGCACACACAATGAAACTGGATCGTTTTCTCCAAAACGAAAAGGGAATTGTGGAAGAAAAAGGAAAACGACACTAAGAACTGATAAAACACTTATAATAAATAGTAAAATTAATGCAAGAAAAACCAGTAAAGACCTCCAAAGAGACAAATTCACTGCAGGTATTGATATTAGCGATTCGACTGTACGGCGCAGGCTTCTGGAAGTTGGACGGAGGGCAACAAAGCCAATAAAGAAACAACTTCTGACATCTCCAATGAAGGCAAGATGACTCGCATGGGCAAAAAAATATAAATCTTGGACAACTAGTGTGACGCCCTGGACTAGCCAGGCAGTCACAAACACAACATCACACACACCCTCCCCTGGTTAGGCAACAACAGTCAACAAAATCTTTGTTGCCTCCTCCAGGGTCTGATGTCCACACCAGGTGGGGCGGAGCCAGGTGGTTGGCCCCGCCCACCGAGGAGTTCACAGGCCTGGAGGTGGGAAAAGACAGCAGATTGTAGTAGACAGTGGAAGTGAGAGGAGAGAGAAACTGGTGGTGTCTGGGTAGGAGCCCAGGCACATACAGCAAGGTCGGCAGACAGTGGTGGCCGTCTGCAGGAGTGGTGCTGTCAGCAGAACCGTAGGACCGGGGATGGGCGGTGGCCCGCCGGTACCGAGCCGGGGAACAGATCTGTACCAAGCACAAAGGCAGGGCCATCAGACCCCGACCAGGCTAGGAGCCGCCGAAAAGGTCAAATCCGATAGTGACCGGGACCCCAGGGGTTCACTCACACCCAAGACCCGACAGAAGGCAACCGTCCACACAGTGAGGATAAAAAGCCACCGCCAGAGGCTAGAGAACCAAGGGCCAGCTCCTGCGGCCAAAACGGGCTCCCTCGGTACATACACGCCGGGGAGCGGACTACCAGTGGGAAACCATCGGAGTCAATACATTCACAGCGGTGCAGGGAAAGACAGCCACCACCAACCTGTCCGGGGAGAGCAAAGACACTGCAGCCGGCTGCGGGACCCATCCATCCAGCCGTTTGGTTTACCAGAGACTCTGAATCTGTGCCTGAGTGAGTACAACAGTGCCATCCGGCACCACGCCGTGCTACCCAGTGGCGTAGCTACTGCTTTTGCCACCCGGGGCGGTCGTCAAATTTGCCGTCCCCCTCCGTTGGCCGTTGATAATCCAGAAATTTTCAAAAATTTGGAAAACCATCAAAATATTTATTTTTCATGAAACTACAATCAAAGATCTAATTGTAGACTGCTGCTATTAGTCCTAGACTTTCACCTTTTTACACACATGTAGGCCTATTATACACACACACAGCTCTGCTGCATACATACAGACACACAAAACTCTGCTGCATACATACAGACACACACAGCTCTGCTGCATACAGACAGACAGACACAACTCTGCTGCATACAGACACACACAACTGCATACATACAGACAGACACACAACTCTGCAGCATACATACAGACACACACAACTCTGTAGCTGCTGCATACATGAATACATACAGACACACACAACTCTGCTGCATACATACAGACACACACAGCTCTGCTGCATACATACAGACACACACACAGCTCTACTGCATTTATACAGACACACACAGCTCTACTGCATACATACAGACAACTCTGCAGCATACATACAGACACACAACTCTGCTGCATACAGACACACAACTGCAAAAAGACACACAACTCTGGGCCTACATACAGACACACACAGTTCTACTGCATTTATACAGACACACAGCTCTACTGCATACAGACAGACACAAAACTCTGCAGCATACATACAGACACACAACTCTGCAGCTGCTGCATACATATATATACATACATACAGGCACACACAATTCTGCAGCTGCTGCATACATGCATACATACACACAACTCCAGCTGCTGCATACATGCATACATACAGACACACAACTCTGTAGCTGCTGCATACATGCATACAGACACAACCCTGCTACATACAGACAGACACACACAGCTCTACTGCATACATACATATACACACACAACTCTGCTGCACATATAGACACACACGTGGCTTTTGGGGGCCCGCACACGCGGCTGCTGCAGAGCTGAGGCAGCACCAAGCACAGGGCAGATGCAGCAGAGCTGAGGCTGCACCAAGCACAGGGCAGATGTAGAGGAGCTGAGCCTGCACCAAGCACAGGGCAGATGTAGAGGAGCTGAGCCTGCACCAAGCACAGGGAAGATGTAGCAGAGCTGAGCCTGCACCAAGCACAGGGAAGATGTAGCAGAGCTGAGCCTGCACCAAGCACAGGGCAGATGTAGAGGAGCTGAGCCTGCACCAAGCACAGGGCAGATGTAGCGGAGCTGAGCCTGCACCAAGCACAGGGCAGATGTAGCGGAGCTGAGCCTGCACCAAGCGCAGGGCAGATGTAGCGGAGCTGAGCCTGCACCAAGCACAGGGTAGATGTAGCGGAGCTGAGCCTGCACCAGACACAGGGCAGATGTAGCAGAGCCTAGCCTGCACCGAGCACAGGGCAGATGTAGCAGAGCTGAGCCTGCACCGAGCACAGGGCAGATGTAGCAGAGCTGAGCCTGCACCAGACACAGGGCAGATGTAGCAGAGTTGAGCCTGCACCAGACACAGGGCAGATGTAGCAGAGCTGAGCCTGCACCAGACACAGGGCAGATGTAGCAGAGCTGAGCCTGCACCAGACACAGGGCAGATGTAGCAGAGCTGAGCCTGCACCAGACAAAAGGCAGGTGTAGCGGAGCTGAGCCTGCACCAGACACAGGGCAGATGTAGCAGAGCTGAGCCTGCACCGAGCACAGGGCAGATGTAGCAGAGCTGAGCCTGCACCAGACACAGGGCAGATGTAGCAGAGCTGAGCCTGCACCAGACACAGGGCAGATGTAGCAGAGCTGAGCCTGCACCAGACACAGGGCAGATGTAGCAGAGCTGAGCCTGCACCGAGCACAGGGCAGATGTAGCAGAGCTGAGCCTGCACCAGACACAGGGCAGATGTAGCAGAGCTGAGCCTGCACCAGACACAGGGCAGATGTAGCAGAGCTGAGCCTGCACCAGACACAGGGCAGATGTAGCAGAGCTGAGGCTGCACCAAGCACAAGGCAGATGTAGCAGAGCTGAGCCTGCACCAAGCACAGGGCAGATGTAGCAG